>NC_089271.1:119643281-119977337 GCF_963930625.1 Muntiacus reevesi | reverse complement strand
GCACCATCTAGCATCATGAGTAATCACATCACCACCCAAGACAGGCATCCAGAATAGAAGGGTCAGGGGTCCTTCTCTCCTGCATAAATGCCTTCTTACAATGTTTTTCCTTCAGTATGTTTTCCATAGTTCAGTGAGAATTCACTGTTATGATATCAGCATAGCAGTGATGTATTCTGATTTATATGTTTTTTTTTTTAAAGATTGCTCTTGTTGAAGAATGCAAAAAAAATTCAAAGAGAATAGAAGACTAAAGTTAGAGCTGCACAGAGGTTTGGGGAAAATATGATAGTATGAGAAAGGCACCTGGAGAGACAGGTCTATATACAAGACAAATTTTGTAGGTGTAATACATGATATTTGGTAATGAATTTTAAATAAGGGGTGAAGGGAAAGAAGGCTACAAAGGTGCCTCCCAATATTCTGGCTTGAATAACCCATTTCCTCTCCCTTATCCCTCTACCATGGCAGCCACATAAACTATAATGGAAAAGAATATTTTAAGAGTGTATATATGTGTATAACTGAGCTACTTTCCTGTATAGCAGAGGTTGGCACAACACTGTAAATCAACTACAACAATAAGAAAAACTGGGATTTCCATCAAGCAACTAACCTGACCATTCTCCTCTACTCATCATGAGAACTAACAATTCAACTCATCTTATTAAGGCCAGCCAAGCATGACCCGGCCCTCCCAAGGAATAGTCCTACGTTTTCACCTTTTTGAGGTTCCAGTATAGATAGTGAAAAGGATAAGTCATCATACTAGTCTTACACAATGACAGATATCTTCATGCAAAATTCAAACCAACATTCAGAAATTTCCAATTTATAAAGTAATAGAATGTTATTCAGCCTTAAAAAGGGAGATCCTGCCATTTGTGACAACATGGATGACCCAGAAGGATGTTATGCTAAGTGAAATAAGCTAGATACAGAAGGAAAGATATGCATGATCTTATATGTGGAATCTAAAAAAGTCCAATACGTAGAATCAGGGAGCAAAATGGTAGTTAGCAGCACAGGGAGGTGGGGGAAATGTGGAGATGTTGGTCAAAGTGTCTAAATTTGTAGTTATGTAGGATGAATAAGTCTACAGATTCAATGTATAATATAGCAAATACAGATAATACTGTAGTGAATGCTGGAAATTTGTTAAGACCGTAGATTCCAGGTGCTCTCACCATACACGCAAAGACTGGTAAGTGTGAGGAGTTGGAAATGTTCATTAGCCTAATTGTAGTAATCATTTCACTATGAAAAAATCAAAACATCCCCTTAAATATAAACATTTTTACTCTTACAAAATGGATGTGTGAACCATGTTTTTAGATGTTTGTGGTTTTTCTCTTTTGATCCAGATATTTCATGCTGTAGGCCATATCTTGAACATGCCAAGGAAAGTTCAGCATTGTGTGGTTATTCTAGAAACCACTTAGGGTAAAAAGTTCTCTTCCTGGAACTTTCATATAGCAAAAGATCATGGCTATTTGACCATCTGCTTCACTAATGATGCAAGCGCCACAACCTCAGGCATCTGGGCATATTACCACACTTTTCCATGTCAAGGGAGGATTTGTCAAGACTGTCATTCTTTAAGACATGTAATAAAAAATGTCATGATCTGCTTCCTTCTTAAGCAAGAGACAAAGCCTAGGTTGCCATGACACCAAACAATTTAATAAAAAATAGAAAAATTCAACCAGTCAGTCAGTCAGTCCTTTCATTTTCAGAAAAACAAAAAAAGTTACTGGGCATAATGTGATTATTCTTTTAATGTCTTAAAGAGACAACCAGAATTCTTACAGCAATTTTTAGTGTGATATACAATAATTGAAGCAAACAACTGCCTTTCAAGTTGCTTATTTAATTGGATATTTCAAATAAAAATGTTAATGTTGCTGAAATGAGTTGATATGTGTTCTCAAATCCCCATATCATTTGACACCTCTGGGCAGTTTAAGTTGTCTTCATATTTCAAGCTCATAAGAGTAATGGAAATCAGACCTGCAATAACAGAGATTAACTTGCAGCACATGAGAACCCAGCTTCTCATCACTGATTAGCAAGGTATAACACACAAATGAGGACTGTAGGGCATATATGTGAACTGTAACTCATATCATGTAGCTATGTTGCACTGAGCCAGTCATACTTCCTTATTCTCACTTTTTTGGCAACAGTATTCATTTGTTAAATGAATTTTAAGGATTTTTAGTAAGTTTGTAGTTGACATGAAGAATCTTTCTGTGGCCAGGACCAGGACCTATTTGTCTATTTATGTTTCTCTATCTAAATCTGTCCAGAGATCTATTATTCTATCATTATAGAAAAAAAAAAAAAACGATTTGAGGCAGATCATAAAGCTAAACAAAATGCAAGATACATATAAAGCTATGAGTAAAGTTAATATGCAAAATTTATGTAACAATCTGTGTACCATGATAAGAAGTGACCCACAAACGTGGCTCAGTCCCACACAACAGCAAAAGCAAAGTGGGTAATGTAGTGACAAGAATCACAGTGTTCGCAAGAGTATTATGAAAGAAAATTTTCATGGGTGACAGTTTTTTTCAGCATCAAATTCAGAGAGTAATGTATACTTTAGGTCTTTATAAAATTGGAGACTATAGAGAACAAGGTTCGCAAAAGCATTCAGGCAGTAAAGCACAATAAGTAACTAGTTTCATAGGACTCTTGATGATATACCTCAATGCAGATTGATAGTATTATGTTAAAGAGCAATTTCATTAAAAAATTCTGAAAAAAAGACAAAATTTGTTGTTGTTTAGTTGCTAAGTCATGTCCAATTCTTTTGTGACCCCATTGACTGTAGGCTCCCAGTCTCCTCTGTCCATGGGAGTTTTCAGGCAAGAATACTGGAGCAGGCTGCCATTTCCTATTCCAGAGGATCGTCTAGACTCAGGGATTGAATCTGCATCTCCTACATTGGCAGGCGGATTCTTTATCATTGAACCACCTGGGAAACCCAAAAAAGACAAAATACGTGGTCTAAATATACTCTCTCTGATGATATAGATTGATTCCCAAAGTATAAATCTGGAGAAGTGAATGTAATATATCCCCTTTAAATTATTAGATGTACCCTTTTCCCCACCACATGACTCGGCTTTAGAGAAGATTAAAAAAAGTTAAGTCTATACTTTCTGAAGACCAACTGGGGTAAAGATTTTCCAGTTGGCAAATCAGAAACAAACTAATAAGTTTTAGTAGTTGCTTAAATAGCTTTGAGACAGATGTCACATCATAAAATTACAGTGTAATACTCATTTCTGAATAGATGGCCATATATTGAATATTGCCCTCCCCCCAAAAAATTAGCAAATGAGTGAAAAACATCCCAAAGTTCTGTGACTTGATGCAGCATATTTTTAAAAATTTCTAACCTCTCCAATTCATTAATGT
The DNA here is from genome assembly GCF_963930625.1 of Muntiacus reevesi. Classification (NCBI taxonomy): domain Eukaryota; kingdom Metazoa; phylum Chordata; class Mammalia; order Artiodactyla; family Cervidae; genus Muntiacus; species Muntiacus reevesi. The sequence continues at coordinate 119,973,908 of NC_089271.1, read as the reverse complement.
CAAATGCAAAATATATTTACAATTTTATGCAACTAATTTTATCACCACTATCTAATTTTAGAGCATTTTACTTACCCTAAAAAACAATTACTCCCCATATTTCCACCTCTGCAGGCACAAATTCTCTGTTTATAACTTGACTATTCTAGCCATTTCATATAAATTGAATCATAGTATATATGGAGTTTTGTGACCGGCTTCTTTCACATAGCATAATGTTTACAAGGCTTATCTGTGTTGTAGCATACCTTGTTGTTGTTGTTCAGTCACTAAGTCGTGTCCTACTCTTTGCAACCCCATGGACTGGCTCCTCTGACCTCCACAATCTCCCAGAGTTTGTTCAAACTCATGTCCAGTGAGTGGGTGATGCCATCCAACCATCTCATCCTCTGTCGTCCCCTTCTCCTCCTGCCCTCAATCTTTCCCGGCATCAGGGTCTTTTCCAAAGAGTCAACTCTTCTCATCAGGTGGTCAAAGTATTGGAGCTCCAGCTTCAGCATCAGTTTTTCCAATGAGTATTCAGGGTTGATTTCCTCTAGGATTGACTGGTTTGACCTCCTTGCTGTTCAAGGGACTCTCAAGAGTCTTTTCCAGCACCACAAGTTCAAAGCATCAATTCTTCGGCACTCAGCCTTCATTATGGTCCAGCTCCCACATCTGTACATGACTACTGGAAAAACCATAGCTTTGACTATATGGACCTTTGTCTGTAAAGTGGTGTCTCTGCTTTTTGATACACTGCCTAGGTTTGTCACAGCTTTCCTTCCAAAGAGCAGGTGTCTTTTAATTTCATGGCTACAGTCACCCTCCATAATGATTTTGGAGCCCAAGAAAATAAAATCTGTTCCTGCTTCCACTTTTTCCCCTTCTATTTTCCACGGGACAGGATGCTATGATCTTAGTTTTTTTAATGTTGACTTTCAGGCCAGCTTTTTCACTTTCTTCTCTCATTCTCATCAAGAGGCACTTTAGTTCCTCTTCATTTTCTGCAATTAGAGTAGTTTAATCTGGGGTGGAGGAAGCACAAGCTGCAATCAAGATTGCCGGGAGAAATATCAATAACCTCAGATACGCAGATGACACCACCCTTATGGCAGAAAGTGAAGAAGAACTAAAGAGCCTCTTGATGAAGGTGAAAGAGGAGAGTGAAAAAGTTGGCTTAAAGCTCAACATTCAGAAAACTAAGATCATGGCATCTGGTCCCATCACTTCATGGGAAATAGATGGGGAAACAGGGGAAACAGTGTCAGACTAAATTTTGGGGGGCTCCAAAATCAATGCAGATGGTGATTGCAGTCTTGAAATTAAAAGATGCTTACTCCTTGGAAGGAAAGTTATGATCAACCTAGATAGCATATTAAAAAGCAGAGACATTATTTTGCCAACAAATGTCCATCTAGTCAAGGCTATGATTTTTCCAGTGGTCATGTATGGATGTGAGAGTTGGATGGTGAAGAAAGCTGAGTGCCGAAGAACTGATGCTTTTGAACTGTGGTGTTGGAGAAGACTCTTGAGAGTCCCTTGGACTGCAAGGAGATCCAACCAGTCCATCCTAAAGGAGATCTGTCCTGGGTGTTCATTGGAAGGACTGATGCTGAAGCTGAAACTCCAATACTTTGGCCATCTCATGTGAAGAGTTGACTCATTGGAAAAGACCCTGATGCTGGGAGGGGTTGGGGGCAGGAGGAGAAGGGGATGACAGAGGATGAGATGGCTGGATGGCATCACCGACTTGATGGACATATGTTTGAGTAAACTCCGGGAGTTGGTGATGGACAGGGAGGCCTGGAGTGCTGTGATTCATGGGGTCGCAGAGAGTCGGGGACACGACTGACCGACTGAACTGAATTGAACTGAACTGAATCTGCATATCTGAAGTTATTGATATTTCTCCCAACAATCTTGACTCCAGCTTGTGATTCAACCAGCCTGGCATTTCGCATGTTGTATTCTGCATAAAAGTTAAATAAACAGGGAAACAATATATAGCCATGTCATACTCCTTTCCCAATTTGGAACCAGTCCATTGTTCCATGTCTGATTCTAACTGTTGCTTCTTGACCTGCATACAGATACCTCAGGAGACAGGCAAGGTGGTCTGGTACTCTCATCTCTTTAAAAGTTTTCCACAGTCTATTGTGATCTACACAGGCTGTAGTACACTCAGTGAAGCAGAAGTAGATGTTTTCCTGGAACTGCTTTACTTTTTCCATGATCCAATGTACATTATCAACTTGATCTCTGGTTCCTCTGCTTTTTCTAAAGCCAGCTTGGGCTTCCCTGGTAGCTCAGCTGGTAAAGAATCCACCTGCAATGTGGGAGATCTTGGTTCGATTCCTGGGTCGGGAAGATCCCGTGGAGAAGGGATAGGCTACCCACTCCATTATTCTCAGGCTTCCCTGGTCGCTCAGACAGTAAAGAATCCACCTGCAATAGGGGAGACCTGGGTTTGATCCCTGAGTTGGGAACATCCCCTGGAGAGGCACATGGAAACCCACTCCAGTATTCTTGCCTGGAGAATCCCCATGGACAGAGGGCCTGGTGGGCTACAGTACATAGGGTTGCAAAGAGTTGGACACTACCAAACTACTAAGCACACAGCACAGCTTGTACATCGGGAAGTTCTTGGTTCATGTACTGCTGAAGCCTGGCTTGGAGAATTTTGAGCATTACTTAGCATGGGAAATGAAAGCAATTGACTGGTAGTTTGAACATTCCTTGACATTGCCCTTCTCTGGGATTGGAATGAAAATTGACCTTTTCCAGTCCTGTGGCCACTGCTGAGTTTTCCAAATTTGCTGGCATACTGAGTGCAGCACATTCACAGCATCATCTTTTAGGATTTGAAATAGGTCAGCTGGAATTCCATCATCTCTACTAGCTTTGTTCATAGTGATGCTTCCTAAGGCCCATTTGATTTCACCCTCCAAGATGTCTGGCTCTAGGTGAGTGAACACACCATTGTGGTTAGCCGGGTCATGAAGACCTTTTTTGTACAGTTCTTCTGTGTATTCTTGCCACCTTTTCTTTATATCTTCTGCTTCTGTTAGGTCCTTGCTGTTTCTGTCCTTTATTGTGCCCATCCTTGCATGTACTGTTGAAGCCTAGCTTGGAGAATTGTGAGCATTACTTTGCTAGCATGTGAAATGAGTGCAATTGTGCAGTAGTTTAAACATTGTTTAGCATTGCCAATGGGAGTAATCATAGAGGTTAACTCCTCTTCTGCATTTATCCCGTGCCACTTGCTGTTAATGTAACTAGCTGATTTTAAAAAGACTTTGACAAATATTTGCTGATACCTGGGGTGTCCCTTAGTGGGAGCATAGTTTTCCATCTCCTCTCCTTCTATTCATCTTCATTCATACTGCATTTATTGAATATATCTTTCTGTAAAGAGTCAGGCACAACTCAGTGACTTAACTTTCACTTTCTTGGGGGATTCCTTGGTGGCTCAGATGGTAAAGAGTCTCCCTGCAATGTGGGAAACCTGGGTTCTATCTCCGGGTTAGGAAGATCCCCTGGAGAAGGAAATGGCAACCCACCCCAGTATTTTTGCCTGGAGAATCCCATGGATGGAGGCGCCTGGCAGGCTACAGTCCATGGGGTTGCACAGTCCATGGGGTCACAAAGAGTCAGACATGACTGAGTGACTTCACTTTCACTTTCTCTTTTTGTAAAGCACTTGGCTAGGCATTGTGACAGGTCATAAGAAGAAGACACTGTTTCTGCCTTCAAGGACCTGAAAATTCATCAGAGGAGTAAAGACGAATGCAAAGCTCCCTAGGGCAGAGTCGAGATGAGAATGTTGCGATAATGCTAAGAAAGCGCATGGCGAACTTTGAGAAGGGACAAAGAATAGGCTTAAAAGGCCTTGAAGGAAGTTAATGTTTTCATGTGTGATTGAGGGGGGCATTTCAAATGTAAACAAAACCAGGGCAGAAACAAATTATAAGACATGTTTGGGGGTAAAAAGGAAAAAAATTAATAAGGATAAACCTCAGTGTCTGACTGACCGTATGACAGAGGTTGTGTTTTGAAACACTGCAGAGAGTCTTGAACATCATGTTTAAACAGGTTTTTGTAATTAGCAAGTAGCCAGTGAGGATTGCTGAGCAGAAAATGACAAAGTCAGAGGTATGATTTAGGAAAGCTAACATAGGAACAAGTAGAATGGCCAGAAAGTCTGGACACAAGAAACACACGCCACACACACATACACAAACACAGTGCCTGGCTAGTTCAGTAGCCTGGTGAAAGCCTACTGAACTGTGAACAAAGAGATTAGAAATGGGAAGAGAAAGTAGATGACCAAGTCAGGAGATGTTGGAAGATATAAAATTGCCAGGCTTTGGCAATGGGTGAGATGTGAGGAATATGAGAGGTGGAGGTGAAAAATATGACTGACATTCTCAGATTAGCTGACAGGGAAAACTCAATGTCATTAATGTAAAAATGGAGCACAAAAAAGAAGAAAAGGTGTTGACTGATGCTTTTTTTTTTATTTTTAAGACAGCAGCATTACAGAGGATCACATCTCAAACTTTAAGGTACTTTCAAAACACCTTAGGATTTTGCTAAAATAAAGATTGATTCATTAGATGAGGAGTGTGGCCTGATATTCTACATGTCTGACAAGTGTATAACAAATGTCACTGCCCTACAGACTATGGTGTTTTTTTCCATTTATTTTTATTAGTTGGAGGCTAATTACTTTACAATATTGTAGTGGTTTTTGTCATGCATTGACATGAATCAGCCATGGATTTACATGTATTCCCCATCCCGATCCCCCCTCCCACCTCCCTCCCTATCCCATCCCTCTGGGTCTTCCCAGTGCACCAGGCCCGAGCACTTGTACAGACTATAGTTTAAGGCAGCAAGGTTTCAGAGGGGCCAAGGAGAGTTTTGGTTGAAAAAAGCAGCCCTGTCGAGGAGCTGTGAAAAGAAATCAGCTTGACAACACCATTAATAAAAAATATAAAAGGAAAAGCAACATAATTTAGGTCAAATATAGTTTTTAAAAAGTGAAACACAGTTATTTTTAATGTGCTTTCAATTTTCCTTGCTACTTATTCATAGTACTCATAAACACATATGTATACTCACTACTCCCATTCACAAACACATGCAAGTGCAAACACATGCAACCTAATTATTATATGGATTTTCCCAAGCTGAAACAACTAAGTGTCCTGGTACAGACCAGTATCTATATTAACAAATCAGATGGAGAACTGAGAAACTAACGCTCCTTCAAAAATATCATATTCAAGCATAATTGACTCCAAGATGCACTGTCTCCTGGAACTTTCACACCTAACTTCATGAAAACATTGATCATATGGGTAAATAACTTTATCCTTGTAATCCTCAGATATGAATATGAATTATCTCTACTTGGCATCTTTTCCCTAATCGATAAGTCAACATTTCTGTCAGATACACCATTTAGTATGCGTGAAAGTGAAAGTGAAGTCGCTCAGTTGTGTCCAACTCTTTGCGACCCCATGGACTGTAGCCTACCACGCTCCTCTGTCCATGGGATTTTCCAGGCAAGAGTACTGGAGTGGGCTGCCAATACAAATTAAATATTTTGCTCACTTTATATCTTCTCTAAAGAACTTGGCTAGCCTGACTTGTATATGCAGAGACTCAGATGATTCCATTTAATGGGCAGGGAAGGTGCATCAATACAACATGAACACTTTTGCACTTGGCAGTGCAAAACGTCTCAGAGAAATCATGGATGTTCTTTTAACCAAGAAGTTGGCTTCTCTGCTATCCAAAAGAAAGGGCATCAGAACAGCCAAACACCTGCTGTGAAAATGCTTTCTTTGCTGGTCTTTGAAATCTCTGTTCTAGACTGACTTTCATAAGAAGTATCAAATCTTCCGTACTCGGTCACCTGGGAAGCTGTGATGTTAACTGCCAAGGAATTGCGTGACACAAAAGCTGAAACCAAAGGGCAAGAAAAGGCTCCATGGGGATAAGCAAACGTGGGCACTGTGACCCCATCCCAGGCACATATTGTCACTGTGGGAGAGGAAATGTGGAGCATCACAGGGAGCATTTCCTCTGGCCCTTAGTTTTTAAGAGGCTCCCTGCAAATTCTCAGCAGAGGAAATGTCAGGAGGGATGAGCCTGTTTCCAAAGCCCTCCCCAACAACCTTCAGATTTAATGCATTTGGACTGCCCTTTAAAATATCAAATAACTCGCCTGTGTTTTTAGGTGCGTTCCAAATGAGTCACCTTTCAAAGAATAATTGGAGGCAAGCTGAGAAAATGGCAGGCACTCAATAAATGCTTCCATGAATGAGTGAAATGAATGAATGTGTGTGAGACAGTAAATGTAAAGCTTACAGTCTAAATCTGTAAATGATCAGAAAAGTATACTTCCTGAGGAAACCATTTCATCTCAATTTGAAAATACTAATTTCTGGCCTCAAGAGTGCAGATAATGTATTTTCTCATCCATTTCATATAGGTTTGTAAACTAGCTTTTCCAGACAGGTTTCATTTAGAAAAAAAATTAATAACTCTGTCCTCTGCCTGAGCCCTGGAATCTGATTGATTTGGATGAGAAACCTGATCCTACTGGCTTTTGTCCCGTGTTGCAGCTCTCTGATGAAGTTTTAGCTACATTAGACTGGCTTGTACCCGTCTAAACTTATAAATCCCAGGTATATTTGAGAGGGACCCAAAGTGCTAAAAAGAATGAGTTCTCTTCTGCTTCTATACCAATCCATTTCCCATTGTTAATAAGATTTTATACAAAGTCAATTGCTTTTGTTCACTGAGCAATGGCCATGCTCCTCCAATAAATTATTATGAGGGGTAGAAATCAGTAAATTATGAGCTTTAATTTCCAGAGAAATAAATAAAATGTTCACGAGATGATTATGGAAGCCTTCCTTAGAACCATTTCAAATGATTTTGATACATTATTTTAATATTAAAAACAAAATAGTACCTATAATTAATTTTCATTGCTAATTTTGGAAGAAAATTGGAACTGTTTGCTCAAATATGTCTTTGTGGAAAAATGGTTCATGTTAACTACCAAAGACACTGAATTGCAGCTAATCCCATAAGAAGCCATTATTAGGGAGTAAATAATGATTCTATTAAAAATTGATGAACACAGGGTAATCTAAATATATTACAATGTTAACAATCTGAAATACAGAACTTTCAGAAACACTTACCATGAATAAGTCTTCCCAAGTAAAGAGACATTCAAAAAATCATAGATGTTTCATTACTAATGTGGACACCTCCTCACCCGTATGGAATGTGAAGTGCAGAGAAGGTTAAGGAAAGCTTCCACTCCCGAAGGAAAGAAGAATGAGGCAGACTAGCAGCATCAAAGGCACCCCAACTATATGCTGACATGCTGGGGAAAAATTCCTACCCACAAAGGGAAAACAAAGCCCCAAAGGGAGATGAAGTTGGAAGAAGGGGCCAAAGTAAGAGGATGCCAGTGCTCAGTACTGGTCGTTTTGCATCGGCACCTGTGGTGTGAGTACCCTGCACTCCTGCCATCTCTCCCCGCCCACTTGCTCAGGCCTGCCCCCTACAGACACCCTGCTCTTGAGAGAAAACCCTAGATCATGCTCACTACACTAGCAAGACTAATCCCAGCTCCCTGGGCCTCCTGGGAATTGCTGGCAGTGAGGGGAGTGGTGGGGAGACAGATGAAAGAGAGGGAAGTGGACAGTGTGACTGTTAATAGAGGTGACGCCAGTGCATTCGGCTAAAGGTGTCTGCTGCAACTGGGAGAAGTTGGGGCAGGAAGTTCTCCCTCTCTTCCCTCATCTTGCTGGGGCTGTGCCTGGTAACCACCACTCTTTCAAAAATGTCGTGTTGCAAACAGGTGCCAATGTTCTTGCTGCACTAACGAGCTAAGTGACGCAGTGGACAAAGCAAGGATGCTGTTCCTGGCTCAATCTCTCTTTGACGATGATGATTTGCCACATCAACTTACCTTGACAGGCACGAAGCATTAGAGGATTAGCTATTAAAAGAAAGACATTTTCTTGCTCATTACAGTCTGCAATGTAAACCATTCAGAGATGTAAAGACTCCTGTTTTCACCATTAAAGTAGAAACTATTTCCAGCGGCTTTGGGAGAAAATGCAGTTATTTTCTTTCTTGTCACAGAGGTTCCACACTCACCTAGAGATGAGAGTGCCCTATTAACATGGCCTCATCTTGCTTTGAATGATGCCCATGAGTGACCTTCCTGGACTTGGGGGTGGGGAGGCTGGGCCCTGAGCCCTCACCCCTTGGAATGTGGGATCACCAAGGCCAGGGGTCACTGGACATCACTGAGTCCTTCCCACACCCATCCCCTAGCTGTGGGAAGAGGATCGTTTTCAGAGAGGAAAATGAGCTCTTCAGCAGAGTCCACCCATTTTGCTAGTGACCAGAACCCGCTCGGGCCAGACTGCCACAGGCTGTATCAGGGCTCTACCCCGGAGAAGAAACCTTAGAGCGTGGATCTGCCTAGCCACGGCTCTTCCCCCACTTGCCTGGCACCACAGAGGTAGGACACCTGTAGCTCCACCTACACTAACCAGAGCTTTTTGGCGTTGGTCACATCTCTCAGCCAGCTTGGCTGTTGAGTGAAATTGCCCCAGGTGGCAATTTTCCTCCCTGCGTTATTGATTCATTTGGCCTGGGTCTGGCCACCGGGCTGGTCACAGTCTCAGCCCCTGCTTGAGGCTCTCTCCCTGTCAGTTCCAAAGAAGGACCCAGTGCCATCGTGTCCTCATAAATTCAGTATCAGTGTTCAAAGACGACTCGCTGGCACCATCTAGCATCATGAGTAATCACATCACCACCCAAGACAGGCATCCAGAATAGATGGGTCAGGGGTCCTTCTCTCTTACACACATAGCTTCTTACCATATTTTTAGGTTACTGTGTTTTCCATAGTTCAGTGAAAACAGAACATTCTTAGACATAAATCACAGCAATATTTTTTAATCCATTTGCTAGATTAATGGAAATAGAAACAAAAATAAACAAAAGAGATCTCATTAAACTTAAGAACTTTTGCATAGCGAAGGAAACCATAAACAAAATGAAAAGACAACCTGCAGAATGAGAGAAAATATTTGCACATGATGTTATTGATAAGAGATTAATTTCCAAAAATACAAGCAGTTCATATAGCTTGATATCAAAATAACCAAACAACCCAATCAAAAAATGGAGATTGAATAAACATTTCTCCACGATGGCCAGCAGGCACATTAAAAGATGCTCAATTATTAGAGAAATACAAATCCAAACTACAATGAGATATCATCTCAGACCAGCTAGCATAAACTGTGTGTGTGTGCTCAGTCATGTCCAACTCTTTGCCACTCCATGGACTATAGATGGCCAGGCTCCTCCATCCATGGAATTTTCCAGATAAGAATACCAGGGTCGGTTGCCATTTCCTCCTCCAGAAGATCTTCCCCATCCAGGGATGGAACCCACATTTCCTGTGTCTCCTGCACTGCGGGAGGACTCTTTGGCCACCTGGGAAGCCCAGTGAAGAAAACTTCGACAGCGGCAAAAGGGCTGGAGAGAGCCCGCATGTGTTTTGAACCACCCTGGAAAGGTAATTGAATCACTTTGTAGTTGAAGGAGCCACTGATCTACAGCCAGCAGATATCAGTTAGAATGGCCATAATTAAACTATCTACAAATAATAAATGCTAGAGGGTGTGGAGAAAAAGGAACCTTCTTACAATGTCGGTGAGAATGTAAATTTGTGCAACCACTACTGAGAACAGTAAGGAGGATCCTTTAAAAACAATTAAAAATAGAGCTCCCATGTGATCAGCAATACCACTCATGGGCATATATCCAAAGGAAACCGTAATTTGAAAAGATACATGCACTGTTCACTGTAGCACTGTTTACAATAGCCAAGACATGGAAGCAACCTAAATGTCCATCAACAGATGAAAGGATAAAGAAGATGTGGTATTAATACACAATGAAGTATTACTCATTCATTAAAAAGAATGAAATAATACCATTTTCAACAACATGGATGGACTTAGAGATTGTCATACTGAGTGAAGTAAGTCCGACAGATAAAGACAAATATCACATGATATCATTTATATATATAAGTATGCTAAGTCACTTTAATCATGTCTGACACTTTGCGACCCCATGGACCATGACCCACCAGTTTCCTCTGTCCATGGGATTCTCCACGCAAGAATACTGGAGTGGGTTGCCCTGCCCTCCTCCAGGGGATCTTCCTGACCCAGTGATTGAACCTGCATCTCTTGTATCTCCTGCATTGGCACCTGGGTTCTTCACCACTAGTACCACCTAGAAAGCTCGATATTATTTATATGTGTAATCTAAAAAAACGATACAAATAAACTTGTTTACCAACCAGAAATAGACTCACAGACATAGAAAACGAATTTATGGTTACCAAAGGGGATAGTTGGGGGGGGGGGACAGATAAATTAGGAGCTTTGGACTAACATATACACTGTACTATAAATAAAATTAGTAAAGAAACATATATATAGTGCAAGGAGCTATACTCAGTATATATATTTTATATATCATATAATCTATAATAGAAAAGAATCTGCATAACTGAAACACTTTGCTATACACTTGAAACTAATACAACCCCTTGAAATCACAATTCTGTTCTCTGCTTCTCTAAATTCCACTGTTTTAGATACCGCATATAAGTGACAACATGCAGTATTTGTTCTGTATCTGCCTTACTTCGTTTAGCATAATATCCTCAGCTCCATCCACAGTGTTGTATATGGCATGATTTACTTCTTTTAAAAATGAATACTATTCCATTCTATGTATATACCATATTTTCTTTTTTGTTGAGATATAATAGACATGTAATATTGTTTAAGTTCAAGGTATAGAGTACTCATTTATATACTGCAATATGATTACCACCACTAGCAGCATTAGCTAACACCTCTATCATGCCATATAACTATTCTTTTCATTTTCATCCCACATTTTGTATATTAATTCATCTGTCACTGGATTTTAGATTGTTTATATATCCTAGCTATCATGAATAATGCTGTAAAGAATATGTGAGTGCAGATATCTCTTCAAGGTCTTGATTTCAATTATTTTATATATATATATATATATATATATATATATATATACACATACATACACTCAAAAGTATCTTAAGGCTGTATATTGTCACCCTATTTATTTAACTTCTATGCAGAGTACATCATGAGAAATGCTGGGTTGGATGACTCACAAGCTGGAATCAAGACTGCTGGGAGAAATACCAACAACCTCAGACATGCAGATGATACCACCCTACTGGCAGAAAGCAAAGAGGAACTAAAGAGTTTCTTGATGAAGAGGAAAGAGGAGAGTGAAAAAGTTGGCTTAATTCTCAACATTCAAAAAACTAAGATCGTGGCATCCGGTCCCATCACTTCATGGCAAACAGATGAGGAAAAAATAGAAACAGCGACAGATTTTATTTTCTTAGCCTCCCAGATCACTGCAGATGGTGACTGCAGCCATAAAATTTTAAAATGCTTGCTCCTTGGAAGAAAAGCTATGACAAATCTAAATAGTGTATTAACAACTAGAGACATTACTTTGCCGACAAATGTCCATATAGTTGAAGCTATGGTCTATCCACTGGTCATGTATGGATGTGAGAGTTGGACCATAAAGAAGGCTGAATGCTGAAAAATTGATGCTTTTGAACTGTGGTGTTGGAGAAGACTCTTGAGAGTCCCTTGGACAGCAAGGAGATCCAACCAGTCCATCCTAAAGGAAATCAGTTCTGAATATTCATTGGAAGGACTGATGCTGAAACTGAAGCTCCAATACTTTGGCCACCTGATGCTAAGAGCTGACACATTGTAAAAGACCCTGATGCTGGGAAAGATTGAGGGCAGGAGGAGAAGGGGGCAACAGAGATGAGACAGCTGGATGGCATTACTGACTCAATGGACATGAGTTTGAATGAACTCTGGGAGTTAGTGAAGCACAGGGAATCCTGGTGTGCTCCAGTCCATGGGGTCAGAAGGAGTTGAACACGACTTACTGACTAAACAACAACTCAGACGTGAGAGTGCCATATGATACGCAGTTCTATTCTTTTCATTTTTTATTGATGTATAGTTGATACACAATATTACCTAAATTGTGGGTGTACAACATACTGATACACAATATTTAAGGGTTATATTCCACTATAGTTACTACAAAATACTGGCTACTTTCCCAGCGTCATACAATATATTCTTGTAGCTTATTTATTTGTACATAATAGTTTGTACCTTTTAATCCCCTACTACTATCTTGCTCTCCCTTCTTCCCTTCCCTACTGGTAACCACTAGTTTTTTCTCTATATCTGTGCGCGTTTTTGTTGTTGAAGTCAATAGTTTATTGTTTTTAGATTCCACATATAACAGATATCATACAGTATTTTCTTTCTCTCTTTGACTTATTTCACTAAACTTAATGCCCTACAATTCCATACATGTTTCTGCAAATTGCCAAATTATCATTCTTTTTATAGCTGAGTAGTAGTCCATTGTGTGTGTGTGTGTGTGTGTGTGTGTGTGTATATATATATGCCACATCTTCTTTACCCATTCTTCTGCTGATGGACACATATTGTTTCCATATCTTGGCAATTGTAAATAATGTTGCTATGGACCTTGAGGTGCATGTACCTTTTCAAATTAGTGTTTTTGTTGTTTCTTTGTTTTTTCTGATATATACCCAGGAGTAAAATTATTGGGTCATAAGGTAGCTCTGTTTTTAGTTTTCAGAGAAATCTCCACACTGTTTTCCACAGTGGGTGCACCAAATTACATTTCTACTAACAGTGTCTGAGTGCTCCATTCTCTCCACAATCCCCTCAACATTTATGTTCTTTTTGATGATAGTTATCCTGATAGGTATAAGGTGATACTCATTGTGGCTTTACTTTCCATTTCTCTGATGATTAACGATTATTGTTGAGCATCTTTTCATGAGTGGTTGTTCTATTTGGATTTTTTGAGGACATTCCACAGTTTTCCAGAATGGCTGTACCAAATTACATTCCCATGAACAATGTGTAAGATTTCCTTTTCTTTATTTTGTCATCAACACTTGTTCATAGTGATGCTTCCTAAGGCCCACTTGACTTTGCACTTCAAGATGTCTGGCTATAGATGAGTGATCACACCATCGTGGTTATCTGAGTCATGAACATCTATTTTCTATAGTTCCTCTGTGTATTCTTGCCACCTCTTCTTAATACCTTCTGCTTCTGTTAGGTCCGTACCATTTCTGTCCTTTATTGTGCTCATTTGTGCATGAAATGTTCCCTTGGTATCTTTAACTTTCTTAAAGAGACCTCTAGTCTTTCCATTCTACTGTTTTCCTCTATTTCTTTGCATTGATCGCTGAGGAAGGCTTTCTTATCTCTCCTTGCTATTCTTTGAAACTCTGCATTCAAATGGGTATATCTTTACTTTTCTCCTTTGCTTTTAGCTTCTCTTCTTTTCTCAACTATTTGTAAGGCCTAGTTAGACAACCACCTTGCCTTTTTTCATTTCTTTTATTTTGGGGATGGTCTTGATCACTGCCTCCTGTACAAATGTCACAAACTTCCATCCATAGTTCTTCAGGCACTCTGTCTATCAGATCTAATCCCATGAATCTCTTTGCCACTTCAACTGTATGACCTTTTCCCTACCTTTTTCAATTTAAGTCTGAATTTGGCAATAAGGAGTTCATGATCTGAGTCACAGTCAGCTCCCAGTCTTGTTTTTGGTGACTGTATAGAGCTTCTCCATCTTTGACTGCAAATAATATCACTACAAAGCTAGTGGAGGTGATGGAATTCCAGTTGGCCATTTCAAATCCTAAAAGATAATGCTGTGAAAGTGCTGCACTCAATATGCCAGCAAATCTGGGAAACTCAGCAGTAGCCACAGGACTGGAAAAGGTCAGTTTTCATTCCAGTCCCAAAGAAAGGCAATGGCAAAGAATGTTCAAACTACCACACAATTGCACTTATCTCACACGTTAGCAAAGTAATGCTCAAAATTCTCTAAGCCAGGTTTCAACAGTATGTGAACCATGAACTTCCAGATGTTCAAGCTGAACTTAGAAAAGACAGAGGAACCAGAGATCAAATTGCCAACATCCGCTGGATCATCAAAAAAGCAAGAGAATTCCAGAAAAACATCTATTTTTGCTTTATTGGCTATGCCAAAACCTTTGACTGTGTGGATCACAACAAACTGTGGAAAATTCTTAAAGAGATGGGAATACCAGAGCACCTTACTTGCCTCCTGAGAAATCTGTATGCAGGTCAAGAACAACAGTTAGAACTGGACATGGAAAGACAAACTTGTTCCAAACTGGGGAAGGAGTACATAAGGGCTGTATATTGTCACTCTGTTTATTTAACTTATATGCAGAGTACATCATGCAAAATGCCGGGCTGGATGACGCACAAGCCGGAATCAATAGTGCTGGGAGAAATATCAATAATCTCACATATGCAGATGACAGCACCCTTCTGGCAGAAAGCAAAGAGGAACTAAAGACCCTCTTGATAAAAGTGAAAGAAGAGAGTGAAATAATTGGCTTAAAACTCAGCATTCAGAAAACAAAGATCATGGCATCCGGTCCCATCACTACATGGCAAATAGATAGGGAAACAGTGGAAACAGTGATAGACTTTATTTTGGGGGGCTCTAAAATCACTGCAGATGGTGACACAGCCATAAAATTAAAAGATGCTTGCTCCTTGGAAGAAAAGTTATGACCAACCCAGACAGCATATTAAAAAGCTGAGACATTACTTTGCCAACAAAGGTCAATCAAAGCTATGGTTTTTCCAGTAGTCACATATGGATGTGAGAGTTGGACTATAAAGAAAGCTGAGATCTGAGGAATTGATGCCTTTGAACTGTGGTGTTGGAGAGGACTGTTGAGAGTCCCTTGGATTGCAAGGAGATCGAACCAGTCCATCCTAAAGGAAATCAGTCCTGAATATTGATTGGAAGGACTGATGCCGAAGCTGAAACTCCAATATTTTGGCCACCTGATGCAAGGAACCAACTCATTTGAAAAGACCCTGATGCTGGGAAAGATTGAAGGCAGGAGAAGAAGGGGACGACAAAGGATGAGATGGTTGAATAGCATCACCAACGCAATGGACATGAGTTTGAGTAAGCTCTGGGAGTTGGTGATGGACAGGGAAGCCTGGCATACTGCAGTCCATGGGGTCACAAAAAGTCAGACATGACTGAGCAACTGAACTGAACTGGACAACACTTGTTATCTTGTTGTTGGCATTTCTTTTTATAATAGCCATTCTAAAAAGTGGGAGTTCATATCGCATTGTGGTTTTCTTTTTATTTCCCTAATAATGAGTGATGTTGAGCACCTTTTCATACAGCTCTTGGCTATTTGTATATCTTCTTTTGAGACATGTTTACTCAAGAAAATCATGCTGGTAAAACTGAATGTCTACAATGCAAAGAATAAAAATGGATCTGTATCTTATACCATATATAAATAACAGCTCAAAAGGGTTTGAAGACTTCAGCATAATCCCCGAAACTGTAAAACTCCAAGAAGAAAACACAGAGGGAAGTCTTCTGGACTTCAATCTTGGCAACAATTTCTTGGATATAACACAAAAAGCACAGGCAACAAAAACACATATATAGACAAGTGGGACCACATCAAACTCATAAGCTTCTGTAGAGTAAAGGAAACAATTAATAAAATGACAAGGCAAACAACAGAATGGGAAAAAATATTGGCAAATTTGGTATCTGTTAAACAATTATAATGTTTGAGGAATTCCTACAACTCAATAGCAAAATAATAATGGAAATAATCGCATTTGAAAATGGACAAATAACTTAAATAGACACTTGTGTTTTGTTAAGTTTTAACTTTATTATTCTCTCATCAGCGAATATCATCTGTATTTTTCTACTGTTTTGACTTTATTTTCTTCTTTGAAGTTCAGTTGTTGCAGATTTATCTAACTAACTGCTAAGAACATATTGATATATTCTTTGTTTAAAAGCTGTATAATTCAACGTTTATTTTTCTGTAATTTCAAAATTTGAGGTTATATATACCCTATGTATTCTTTTCTTGAATTTGTATTGGAGTATATAGTTGGTTTTCAATGTAATGTTAGTTTCAGGAATACAGCAAAGTGAAACAGTAATAAATATACATATATCTACTCTTTTTTAGATTCTTTTCCTTTATAGATTATTATAGAGTATTGACTAGAGTTTTCTGTGGGCCTCTTTTTAAAAATTAATTTATTTATCTTAATTGGAGGTTAATTACTTTACAATATTGTAATGGCTTTCACTATACATAGACACAAATCAGCCATGGGTGTACACATGTACCCCATCCTGAATCCCCACCCACCTCCCTCCCCATCCCATCCCTCAGGATCATCCCAGTGCACCAGCCCTGAGCACCTTGTCTCATGCATCGAACCTGGACTGGTGATCTATTTCACATATGGTAATATACATGTTTCAATGCTTTTCTTTCAAATCATCCCACCCTCGCCTTCTCCCACAGAGTCCAAAAGTCTGTTCTTTATTCTGTGTCTCTTTTGCTGTCTTGCATATAGGGTCATTGTTACCATCTTTCTAAATTCCATATATATGCGTTAATATACTGTATTGGTGTTTTTCTTTCTGAATTACTTCACTCTGTATAATAGGCTCTGGCTTCACCCACCTCATTAGAACTGATTTAAATGCATTCTTTCTGATGGCTGAGTAATATTCCATTGTGTATATGTACTACAGCTTTCTTATCCATTCGTCTGCCAATGGACATCTAGGTTGCTTCCATGTCCTGGCTATTATAAACATTGCTGCGATGAACATTGGGGTGCACGTGTCTCTTTCAGATCTGGTTTCCTCGGTGTGTATGCCCAGCAGTGGGATTGCTGGGTCATATGGCAGTTCTATTTCCAGTTTTTTAAGGAACCGCCACACTGTTCTCCTTAGCGGCTGTACTAGTTTGCATTCCCACCAACAGTGCTAAGAGTGTCCCCTTTTATCCACACCCTCTCCAGCATTGATTGATTGTAGACTTTTGGATAGCAGCCATTCTGACTGGCGTGAGATGGTACTTCATTGTGGTTCTGATTTGCATTTCTCTGATAATGAGTGATGCTGAGCATCTTTCATGTGTTTGTTAGCCATCTGTATGTCTTCTTTGGAGAAATGTCTGTTTAGTTCTTTGGCCCATTTTTTGATTGGGTTGTATATTTTTCTAGTATTGAGCTTCATGAGCTACTTGTATATTTTTGAGATTAATTCTTTGCCAGTTACTTTGTTTGCTCTTATTTTCTCCCATTCTGAAGGCTGTCTTTTCACCTTGCTTATAGTTTCCTTTGTTGTGCAAAAGCTTTTATGTTTAATTAGGTCCCATTTGTTTATTTTTGCTTTTATTTCCAATATTCTGGGAGGTGGGTCATAGAGGATCCTGCTATGATTTATGTCAGAGAGTGTTTTACCTATGTTTTCCTCTAGGAGTTTTATAGTTTCTGGTCTTAAACTTAAATCTTTAATCCATTTTGAGTTTATTTTGTTAGAAAGTGTTCTAGTTTCATTCTTTTACAAGTGGTTGACCAGTTTTCCCAGCACCACTTGTTAAAGAGGTTGTCTTTTCTCCATTGTATATTCTTGCCTCCTTTGTGAAAGATAAGGTGTCCATAGGTGTGTGGATTTATCTCTGGGCTTTCTATTTTGTTCCATTGATCTATATTTCTGTCTCTGTACCAGTACAGTACTGTGACAGTATAGTCTTGATGACTGTAGCTTTGTAGTATAATCTGAAGTCAGGCAGGTTGATTGTAGGTCTTTATCAGTTATCTATTTTATATGTCCGACTCTGTAGCAACAAGTATCTGTCAATCACCATCTCCCAATCTATACATCCCTCACCTTTTTTACCTGGCAACCATCAATTTGTTTTCTACATCTGTGACTCTATTTACTTCTTACAAATAAATTCATTTGTACCATTTTTATAGATTCCACATATGAGCAATATCATACTCTATTTATTGTTCTCTGATTCAATTCAATATGGAAATCTCTACACCCATCCATGTTGCTGTAAATGGCATTATTTTATTCTTTTTGTGGCTCAGTAATATTCTGTTGCATATATGTACCACACTTTCTTTATCCATTTCTCTGTCGATGGACATTTAGGTTGCTTCCTTGTCCTGGCTATTTTAAGTAGTGCTGCAATAAACACTGGAGTGCATCTATCTTTTCAAATTATGGTTTTCTGTGAATATATGCTCAGGGGTGGAATTGCTGGATCATATGATAGCTCTATTTTTAGTTTTTAAGGAACTTCCATACTGTTCTCCACAGTGGCTCTACCAAGTTACACTTCCACTAACAGTATAGGAGGGTTTCCTTTTTTCCATACCCTCTCTAGCATTTATTGTTTGCAGATTTTTAAAAAATCTACAGTGGATCTCATAGTTCTTTTATCTTTTAGTTAATTTTTATTGGGGTACAGTTGATTTACAATGCCATGTTAGTTTCTGCCATACAGAAAAGTTAATCAGTTACACATATACACATATCCACTCCTTTAAAGATTCTTTTCCCATACAATGTTGTTCAGTCACAAAGTCATGTCTGACTCATGGACAGCAGCATGCCAGGCTTAGATAGATGATAGACAGATACACTAAATAGATTTCTAGTCCCTGCTACTCCATCTTATTCTGAGTGTGTCTCTGAAAAATATACATATATATATATATATATATATATATGTATATTCAGCTAAATATCTTTAATGATAAGATTGTCTCATGTCTACTTATTGATATGCCACTTTTTGCTTTTGTTTCTTTGTGTTAAGCTTTTTTAGAAAATTTCTTCTGTGTTTTGTCCTTCCCTATATTAATCTACTTTTCTTTGTTTTATTTCAATTATGCCTTCTAAAGTTTATTGGTTTTAGTGCCAAATGCTACTTTAATAACTATGGCTTTATGCAATAAACTTAAATCATGATTTCTTTAATTATAAACTGTAGAAAATACATTAGTGGCTACACACTATGGCAGATAAGAAAATAACTACTTAATACTTCTTCTGACTCTAAATCTGCCTCTATCTCTTAATTCCAATTTTTATGTTCATATTTTTAGTTCATATGGTTATCTTCATATATACAAGTAATAAACTAAGAATAATTTTATTTCATCAACTTTTAAAGCAATCACTATGAAAGGTAAAGGAGTAATTACATTTAAATATTCTTCCAACTGCTCTCCCAATTTATACCTGCTGATTTGGATCAAAAAGAACATTGTTTCTATATCATTAAATGTTATTGTGGCAGAAAGTGGATATACACCAAGTTCATTTCCTCTTTCTAGGAACTCACAAAAGCTACATTTCCCAGCCTCCCTTGTAGTTAGTTTGGACCATGTGATGAATTACACCACCAAGAATGTGAACAGAAATGCTTTATACAGCTTCCAGATTTGGCCTCTAGAATATCCTGTGAGAATCTTGTTTCTTGCTCTAGCTCTTTCTCTCTCTCTCTCTCCCCAATACATTTACCTGAAAGTGAATTATTTCCAGGCAGCAGAACTACACATTGAAAATGGCCTTGAATTCCTGAGTCACTGTGTGGAAGAGAAGAGTCACTTAAGAGAGACACTTAACAGACAGTGATGGGAACAAGAAATAACCCTTTACTGAGTTCAAGCTCTGATATTTTGATAGTGTTTATTAGAGCAGTTATCAATCCTTTTCCTAAATAATGCAATTGATTTTATATCTTTGTATGTAAATAGATATCTTTCATGGTATTTTTAAAATATATTCCATGTTCATCACAAATACCTTCATAAAATTTTCTTCACATTTAACTTCATTAGTTGAAGAACAATTGATGGGGTTTTATCACCTACTCTGGTAGAATGCATGATGACTCCTCCCCACAGGTTGTCTATGCCCTAATTCTGGGATGCTGAGAATATGTTATGTCAAATTGCAAGAGATACTTCATTGGTGGAATTAAGATTACTAGTCAGTTGACCTTAAGATAGAGTATGAACCTGGAGCCTATTATACAGATTGAAGTAAGTCAGAAAGAAAAACACCAATACAGTATATTAACACATATACACGGAATTTAGAAAGATGGTAATGATAACCCTATTTGCAAGACAGCAAAAGAGACACAGATGTATAGAACAGACTTTTGGACTCTGTGGGAGAAGGCAAGGGTGGGATGGTTTGAGAGAATAGCATTGAAACATGTGTATTATCATATGTGAGATAGATTGCCAGTCCAGGTTAAATGCATGAGACAGGGTGCTCAGGGCTGGTGCACTGGGATGACCCTGAGGGACAAGATAGGGAGGGAGGTGGGAGGAGGGTTCAGGATGGGGAACACATGTACACTCATGGCTGATTCTTGTCAATGTATGACAAAACCACTACAATATTGTAAAGTAATTAGCCTCCAATTAAAATTAAAAAAAAAAAGATAAGAGTATCCTAGGTTAGCCAGCTGGGCCCAATGTAATCACAGGAGCCCCTTGAGGCTCTAAGCAGAGAAATCACCAAACTAAGCTGCACATGACATTCTGAAATACAGAAAGTACGAGATAATAAATTTATATTGTTTTAAGCTTTGGATTTTGTGGTAATTTGTTACACATG
The DNA here is from genome assembly GCF_963930625.1 of Muntiacus reevesi. Lineage (NCBI taxonomy): Eukaryota > Metazoa > Chordata > Mammalia > Artiodactyla > Cervidae > Muntiacus > Muntiacus reevesi. The sequence goes on along the minus strand of NC_089271.1, from coordinate 119,953,157 downwards.
CAATAGAAAATTATTACACCTTCATTCTTGCATGTTTAAAATAATGTCTGTGTATAAATTTTTTTCTCATTTCTTTCTACTTAAGATATCTTAGGCATTTCTTCTCTGTTTTTTGGAATTGATTATTATTGTCTAGATATCTGATGCCAGCCTGATTCTTTTGTCCTTGTAGTTGATTTCATTGGGAATGGAGAGTGGCCTGGATATGTACCCATAGCATTTTTTCTTGACATTTGAGGTACAGTAAACTTAGTACATTGTGCTTTGGTCGTGATATTGTTGTCAATCAGTCACTAAGTCGTGTCTGACTCCTTGCAGCCCCATGGACCACAGCATGCCAGGGTTCCCTGTCCTTCACTGTCTCCCAGAGTTTTCTCAAGTCATGTTCATTGAATCAGTGAAGCTATCTAACAATCTCATCCTCTGCTGCCCCCTTCTCCTTTTGTCTTCAATCTTCCCCAGCATCAGGGTCTTTTCCAAAGAGTCAGCTCTTTGCATCAGGTGGTCAAAGTATGAGAGCTTTAGCTTCAGCATCAGTTCTTCCAATGAACACCTAGAACTGATCTCCTTTAGGACGGACTGGTTTGATCTCCTTGCTGCCCAAGGGACTTTCAAGAGTCTTGTTCAGCACCAAAATTTGAAAGCATCCATTCTTTGCCATTCAGCCTTCTTTATGGTCCAACTCTCACATCTGTACATGACTACTGGAAAAACCATAGCTTTGACTATATGGACATTTGTCAGCAAAGTGATGTCTCTGCTTTTTAATATGCTGTTAGGGATTGTAGTGATATATAACATAAAAGCTGAAATCAGGGAGTGCTAAGAGGCTCCATATAGATAGCAAGAATGGGCAGTATGAAACCCATCCCAGGTATACATTGCAAATTTGTGAGAGGAAACGCAAATCCACCCTGGCCCTTTGTTTTCAGGGTGTTTCCTGAAAATTCTCAGAAAAGACATGCTGTACAGTCTGATTATGCAAGTTAGTTAAGGTCTTATAATATTACTATAATACTTTAAAAAAAATTTTTCTGTTCCCTTTTTTTGTAAATGTCAATTATGTATCTATTGTATCTGTATTTTCCCCTATATTTATGCTTTTCTGTTCAGATCTTCTCAGCTCCCTTTTCTTATCCATTTCAACTTGATCTATTTCAAGCCACTGGAGTGGATGTATATACAGTGACTCTGATTGCATGTTCACGGATGCCTAGCTTCTCATTCCTAGTATTCCTTGAGTTTTTTATTCCTCTCATTTTTAAAGTTATTTCATATCACATATCTTTCTGGAGCTCTACTGGTTCATTTGTCATTTCCCATTGTCTGATTATTATCTTTTCTTTAAATTTGTGAAGCTCATCTTTGAGGTCCTATTTGAAATTCCACACTGTCTTTATTTTATTTGAAACAGAAGTCTTTGTTCAATATTTTCTTCTGGCTCGGGGCATATTTCTTGTTATGTATGCTTCAACTGCCTCATTTGCTGTATTTTGCCTCATTACCATTACAGTATCTTAGCACAGATGCCTTGTTGATTCATTTTTGTCACTCATCTTTCGATAACCAGAAGCCTAATTTTTTTCTAAGAAAAGTTTCTCCCAAACATTCTCCCCTGGGGATATATATGTATGTGTTCTGAGGAAGCAGTAAATCTCCATATGTCACAGACTCCACATCTGATAATTCTATATTTACTTCTCTTCCATTGGCCAACATGAAAATTCACAGAGTAGATTGCAAACAAATCGATACATGTACACCACATTCATGTTCTGACCTATGGTCCTTTCAATGTCCATATCTCTGTTAGTTCTGAGCATTATTTTTCCAGTGTTTCAGAGAAAAATATAATCATTGCTTTCCTAGTTGCCCTGACCTTTTTCTAGCTTAGATTGCAGAATCCTTGTCTCTATTTACCTTCATCATGAACGCCAGCCCACGTGTTTTTTATTTCCCCAAATTTTAATTTACATTTGTTCAGTCTTCTAACAGTTTTCACTTCTACAACTTCACTCCCCATTCATCATTGCAACTGCAGGTTTATTTTCACTTATATTGTTATTCTGATATTTTCATGGTACTTGGAAGATATGGTGAAGTGAGATCAAGCATATAATTGTCCATCTTGAATTAAAAGACTGTCCAATGGATTTAATAATTTCTTTAAAAATTTGGCTAGCCTGACTTATATATGCAGAGACTCAGATGATTCCATTTAATGGGCAGGGAAGGTGCATCAATACAACATGAACACTTGGCAGTGCAAAACGTCTCAGAGAAATCATGGATGTTCTTTTAACCAAGAAGTTGGCTTCTCTGCTATCCAAAGGAAGGGCATCAGAACAGTCAAAACACCTGCTGTGAAAACGCTTCCTTCACTGGTCTTTGAAATCTCTATTCTAGGCTGACTTTCATAAGAAGTATCAAATCTTCCGTACTCGGTCACCTGGGAAGTTGTGATGTTAACTGCCAAGGAATTGCGTGACACAAAAGCTGAAACCAAAGGGCAAGAAGAGGCTCCATGGGGATAAGCAAACGTGGGCACTGTGACCCCATCCCAGGTACATATTGTCACTGTGGGAGAGGAAATGTGGAGCATCACAGGGAGCATTTCCTCTGGCCCTTAGTTTTTAAGAGGCTCCCTGCAAATTCTCAGCAGAGGAAATGTCAGGAGGGATGAGCCTGTTTCCAAAGCCCTCCCCAACAACCTTTAGATTTAATGCATTTGGACTGCACTTAAAAATATCTAAACTCGCCTGTGTTTTTAGGTGCGTTCCAAATGAGTCACCTTTCAAAGAAATAATTGGAAACAAGCCGAGAAAATAGCAGGCACTCAATAAATGCTTTCATGAATGAGTGAAAGGAATGAATATGTGTGAGACAGTGAATGTAAAGCTTACAATCTAAAAAGTCTAAATCTACAAATGATCAGAAAAGTACACTTCCTGAGGAAACCATTTCATCTCAATTTGAAAATACTAATTTCTGGCCTCAAGAATTCATTCAGTGTATTGTCCATGCAGATCAACTGGTGATCATAAAAATAGTTTTTCTAGACAAAACTCATCATCAGAATACGTGAAAATTGATAACTTGTCCATACCTCTCCCTGAGCCCTTGAATCTATTTGGTTCAAATATGAAGCCCAAGCCCGTTTGGCTTTTGTCCGGTGTTGCATCCATCTGATGAAGTTTCAGCTGCATTAGACTTAGCATCTGTCTATCAAAAGGTGTAAACCCCAGGTGGACTTTAGGGGGACCCAAAATAGAAAGCTAAAATACATAATGGTTCCTCATCTTTCACCAAGATGCCTGGTAAAAGCCAAGATTTACACTCTCCTTCAAAAGGCAAATCTATGGCTTCGGTAAATGGTAGAGTTTGCTTATTTTGTTGGAAGTTACTAAAAACTTTATAAAGGAAATTAAAACAACAACAAGTGTCAGGACCTTAAGTATACTTCTTGACTCGAAGATTCTTAAGGGCTATTGTGGAAATTTAAGGATGTCATTAACATGAAAATGTTTTATCTAAGTCTCTATTAAGGGAGCTTTCATGATTTCCTGTATAACACACCTTAAGGTGCCCTTCCCACTACGTTATGGAATGGATGTTTCATTGCTTTGATACTGGAGTAATTTTTATAAGTATAAAAATGTTCTATAAACTGAACAAGATTATGCAAATATTAGTTGTTCTTGCTGCTAGTGTTCTGAGATGTGTTAATATGTCAATAGTGGGATTAAAGTCATCTAGGGCTTCCCTGGAGGATCAGGGGCAAAGAATCTCCTGCCAGTGCAGGAGACACGGGTTCAATCCCTAATCCAGGAAGATCCCACATGCTGCAGAGCAACCAAGCCTGTACACCATAAATATTGAACCTGTGCTCTATAGCTGGAAAGCCACAACTACTGAGCCCACGTGCCTTAACTGCTGAAGCCTGGGCACCCTAGAGCTCGTGATATGCAACAAGAGAAACCATTGCACTGAGAAGCCCGTGCAACACAACTAGACAGCAGCCCCCCTACTCACTGTAACTGGAGAAAAGCCCTCACAAGAATGCAGACCTAACACAGCCAAAAATAAATAAATCATTTAAAAAGTCAAATACACTGCAATTTCTTTGTAAAAAATAAAGTCATCTAGAGGAGAATTGGAGTCCCTTTGCCCCAACTCTTCTCACAATTAGCATTAACATAACATCTTTGAGGGAAATATTGTGTGAATTATATACCTCTTTAAACTTTCAGCTTGTTTGTGTTCTTCCAAAATTCACCTGCTAAAGTCCTAATCCCTAATGTAATGGTTTGTAGAGGTGGAGCCTTTCAGAGGTAATTGACTCATGTGTGGAGCCCTTATAAGATACATGAGAGAGAAAATTATCTCTCTCCAGCATGTGCTAATTCAACAAAAAGGCATCTCCATGCAAATCAGAACGAGAGTCCTCATCGTGAACCAGCTCAGATGGCAACTTGACCTTGGATTTCCCAACATCCAGAATTGTGAGAAATATAAGTATCTGTTGTTTAAACCACCCAATCTATGGTGTTTTTTATGATAACTCAAATTAAGACATAGCTAAAAAAAAGTGGGGGGAAACTTTAGCTTAAATGTTTCCTTTCTTTACAACTGAAGTGATGAGAATTTGATGATAAAATGATGGACAGAGTGACCAAGTTCCTTGACCCATCTCTATTTGCACATAAGAAATGAGAATATTGACCCCTCATTTCTTTCCAGTAATCCTGTCAAGAAGGACAGTATAAGAAAGGTCTCCAAGCTTCCAGGAAATGAGAGATTAAACCAATTAAACCAATTTAAGGCATTTACCATGTAACACAATTTGTCCCTGTTCTCATTTCCTAGTAAGCATGAAAGATAAGTAATTGGTGAGAACATTTGCACAGATGTTTAAACATGCTGTAGTAGATCTTGCTCTAGTGTAGCATGGGTCAAAGTATACTGCAGAAAATATTGAAATGAAAAGTTTTACACATCAAAACTTTTGTCAGTGTCAAACTAGGGGCCAGCAGCAATTGACACACGATCCTTAACAAAGTAAAACTTGGCACAGTCCCTTAAAGTTCATTATTAGAATAAAGAATCATGTTACCTAATGCTTCATATGCAGGAAAAAATCTTAAAATGTATTCACCCAGCCTATATGCAAATGGAAACAATGATAGCTATCTCATTAAAAGCCTCTAATATCCCTTTATTAAAAGTTCAACATTCCACTCCATGATTAAAAAACCAAACAAACTAGGAATAGAAGGGAACTTTTCAGACTGATAAAGAAAAAGAAATAATAAAGATAAAGAAAATAAAGGTAAAGAAAAATCCATAGATAACATCATACTTAATTGGGGGGGGGGGGGAAGTGGGGGCTTCCCTTCTAAATCAGGAACAAGAAAAGTTCCACTCTCGCCACACCTGTTCAACATTGTAATGGAGGTTCTGGACAAGGCAATTTACCAATTGAAAGAAATAAAAGACATACACAGACTGGAAATGAATGAGTAAAATTATCTCTATTCTCAGATTGCATAATCTTAAATACAGAAAATCCTAAGGAATCTGTTGAGAAAATGATTGGAACAAATAAACAAGTTCAGTAAGATTTCAAGAAACAAGATTAATATACAAAAATCACTTGCAATAAACAACCTGAAAATGGAAACAAGAAAACACTTCCATTAACAATAAGCATCAAAAAGAATAAGATACTTAACTACAAAATAGTCTTAAAATAAAGAAGATCTAAATAAGTTGAAAAACACCCAATATTCATGAATCAGAAGATATGAAATCGCTAGGACGACAATACTCCCAAAACTTACCTACAGATTCAGTACAGTTTCTATCAGAATCCCAGCTTACTTCTTCATAGAAATTTACGAGTTGATTCTAAACTCATATGGAATTTCAAGGGACCTGGAATAGCCAAAGCAACTCTAAAAAAAGAATAAAGTAGTGGGACTCACACTTCCTTATTTCAAGACTTAGTACAAAACCATGATAATCAAGATGATGTGTTTACAACACAAAAACAGACATTACAGATAAATGAATAGAAATCAAAAAATAAATTCATATATCTATGTTCAACAGATTTTTAAAAACTTTTTATTTTGTATTGGGATACAGCCAAATAACAAGCAATGCTCTGATAGTTTCAGGTGACCAGCAAAGGGACTCAGTCATACATGTATATGTATCCCTTTCCCCCCAAACTCCTCTCCCAACCAGCCTGGCACATAACACTGAGCAGAGTTCCATGTGCTATACAGTAGGTCCTTGTAGGTTATCCATTTTAAATATAGCAGTGTGTACATGTCCATCCCAAACTACCTAACTGTCTCTTTCCCCCATCCTTCCCTCCAGAAACCCATAAGCTTGTTCTCAAAGTCTGGGTGTCTGTTTCTCACAGACTTTTATAAGCTCACTTCTATCATTTTCAAGTTCTCTTCTATCATTTCTTTTCACATTCCACACATAAGGGAAGTCATACAATATTTCTCCTTCTCTGTCTGACTTACTTCACTCAGTATGACACTCTCTAGGTCCATCCATGCCATTGGAAATGACATTATTTCATTCTTTTCAATGGCTAAGTAATATTCCATTGTATAGATGTACCATATTTTCTTTTTCTATTCCTCTGTCAATGGACATTTACTTTGCTTCCATGTCTTGGCTATTGCAAACAGTGCTGCAATGAACACTGGAGTGCATGTATCTTATTCGGATCATGTTTTCTCCGGATATGTGTCCAGGAGTGGGATTGCAGGGTCATATGATAGCTCTATTTTTAGTTTTTTAAGGAACCTCCATACTGTTCTCCATAGTAACTGTACCAATTTATATTCCCACCAACAATATAGGAGAGTTCCCATCTCTCTACACCTTCTCCATCATTTATTGTTTGTGGATTCTTTGATGATAGCCTTTCTGGCTGGTATGATGTGATATCTCATTGTAGATTGGATTTGCACTTCTAATAATTAGTGATGCATGTTCAACTGATTTTTGACAAAGGTGTCAAGATGACTGAAGGGAAAGAATGGTGCTTTCAACAAAGGGTTCTGGAACAACTGTATTCAAAGGAATGTAGTTGAACCCTCACCTCACACTATATACAAAAAGTAACTCAAAATGGATCAAGTGTAAGCTGTCTATGGTCTGAATATGTCCCTCCAAAATTAACATGTTGAAATCCCAAGTCCCAAATATTATGGCATTATAAAGTAGGAATTTAGGAGGTACTTGGGTCATGAAGGCAGAGTCCTCATGAATGGGATTATCACCATTAGAAAAAAAAAGTCTCCAGGAAGATCCTTACATCCTTCCACATTGTGAGTGCACAGCAAGAAGGTGCAGGCTATGAACTAAAGAGAGGACTTTCATGCAATCATACTGGTACCTTGAGCTTAGAGGTTCCAGCCTCTAGAGCTGTGAGAAATAAATGTCTATAAGCAAGCCATTCTGTGCTTTTTTGTTACAGAAGCCTGAGTAGGCTAAAACAAAGTTAAAATTATATAGTCTTAGAAGAAAACGTATGGTACATCTTCATGATCTTGGGTTTGGCAAAAGAGTCTGTTATATAATACCAAAAGCATAAGCAACAATAAAAAATAGATAAATCAGACTTCACTGAAATTACAACTTTTTGTTTCAGAGCAAAGACTATCAAGAAGTGCAAATACAACCCACAGAATTTGAGAAAATATTTTCAAATTGTATATCTGTTAAAGGGCTTATATCTAGAATATATAAAGAACTATAACAGAAGAAGAAGATATTAAGAAGAGGTGGCAAGAATACACAGAAGAACTGTACAAAAAGATCTTCATGACCCAGATAATCACGATGGTGTGATCATTCACACTCACCTAGAGCCAGACATCCTTGAATGAATGTGAAGTCAAGTGGGCATTACGAAGCATCACTACGAACAAAGTTAGTGGAGGTGATGGAATTTTAGTTGAGCTATTTCAAATCCTAAAAGATGATGCTGTGAAAGTGCTGCACTCAATATGCCAACAAATCTGGAAAACTCAGCAGTGGCCACAAGACTGGAAAAGTTCAGTTTTCATTCCAATCCCAAAGAAAGGCAATGCCAAAGAATGCTCAAATTACCACACAATTGCACTCATCTCACACACTAGTAAAGTAATGCTCAAAATTCTCCAAGCCAGGCTTCAGCAATACGAGAACCATGAACTTCCAGATGTTCAAGTTGGTTTTTAAAAAGGCAGAGGAACCAGAGATCAAATTGCCAACATCCGCTGGATCATCAAAAAAGCAAGAGAGTTCCAGAAAAACATGTATTTCTGCTTTATTGACTATGCCAAAACCTTTGGCTCTGTGGATCACAATAAACTGTGGAAAATTCTTAAAGAAATGGGAATACCAGACCACCTGACCTGCCTCTTGAGAAATTTGTATACAGGTCAAAAGGCAATAGTTATAACTGGACATGGAACAACAGACTGGTTCCAAATAGGAAAAGGAGTACGTCAAGGCTGTATATTGTCACCCTGCTTATTTAACTTAAATGCAGAGTACATCATGAGAAACGCTGGGCTGGAAGAAGCACAAGCTGGAATCAAGATTGCCAGGAGAAATATTAATAACCTCAGATATGCAAATGACACCACCCTTATGGCAGAAAGTGAAGAAAAAGTGAAGAGCCTCTTGATGAAAGTGAAAGATGAGGATGAAAAAGTTGGCTTAAAGCTCAACATTCAGAAAACCAAGATCATGGCATCCAGTCCTATCGTTTCATGGCAAATAATTGGGGAAACAGTGGAAACAGTGGCTGACTTTATTTTTCTGGGCTCCAAAATCACTGCAGATGGTGATTGCAGCCATGAAATTAAAAGACGCTTATTCCTTGGAAGGAAAGTTATGACCAACCTAGACAGCATTTTAAAAAGCAGAGACATTACTTTGTCAACAAAGGTCCGTCTAGTCAAGGCTATGGTTTTTCCAGTGATCATATATGGATGTGAGAGTTGGACTATAAAGAAAGCTGAGCACAGAAGAATTGATGCTTTTGAACTGTGGTGTTTGAGAAGACTCTTGAGAGTCCCTTGGACTTCAAGGAGATCCAACCAGTCGATGCTAAAGGAGATCAGTCTTGGGTGTTCATTGGAAGGACTGATGTTGAAGCTGAAACTCCAATACTTTGGCCACCTGCAGCGAAGAGCTAACTCATTGGAAAAGACCCTGATGCTGGGAAAGATTGAGGGCAGGAGGAGAAGGGGACGACAGAGGATGAGATGGTTGGATGGCATCACCAACTCAATGGACATGGGTATGGGTGGACCCCGGAAGTTTGTGATGGACAGGGAGGCCTGGCGTGCTGAGGTTCATGGGGTCACAAAGAGTCGGACACGACTGAGTGACTGAATTGAAATGTTATAAAATTGAATATGGTGGTAGTTGCAGATATCTATGAATATACTAAAAACATTGAATTGTACCTTTTAAATGAGTGAATTGTTTGGTAGCGAGTTATAGCTCAATAAAGCTGTTTCAAAAAAAAAACAAAAAAGAAAACTCAGTCATGTAACTTTGGATTAAAGGATAAAATTCTACAGAAACTCTGCAAGAATAAGCCTTTCCTTGGAGTTAATTAGTAGAAGTTAATGAGAGGCAGAAGGAGCAAATTAATATTTTTTCATTCACTTCAAAAATATATAGAGGGGGATGTGTACCATATAGAAAAGTAGTAAAAGTCAAAATTCTACTTTCAAGGAGCTTGTATTATTTTGTTGTTGTTTAGCAGAAACTATGGGCTTCCCTGGTAGCTCAGCTGGTAAAGAATCCGCCTGCAATGTAGGAGACGCCCTGGTTGGATTCCTGGGTCGGGAAGATCCCCTGGAGAAGGGATGGGCTACCCACTCCAGGCTTCTTGGGCTTCCCTGGGGGCTCAGACGGTAAAGAATCTGCCTGCAATGCAGGAGACTGGGTTCAATCCTGGGTTGGGAAGATCTCCTGAAGGAGGAAATGGCAACCCACTCCAGTATTCTTGCCTGGGAAATCCCATGGACAGAGGAGTCTGGAGGACTACAATCCATAGGGTCACAAAGACAGATGACTGAAGCGACTTAGCTCACAACAGCCCAAGTGCCATTCATTGTCCTAAGAACAAGTATTGAATCCTTTGTGCCGTGCTGTGCTTAGTCACAATATCATGTCTGACTGTACGGACTGTAGCCCACCATTAACTCCTTTCAGTTCAGTTCAATTCAGTCGCTCAGTCGTATCTGACTCTTTGCGACTTTAGTCCTCACGAAACACTATGAATTAGTATTATTCCCGTTTTACATATAAAGATACAACTGAAACCTTGGTTCAAGCCTCATCTGGACTATTGCAGCAACTTTCCAAACAAGTCTTGCTGTCTCCAGACTTGCCTCCACTCATTTTATCTTCCACAATGCTGTCAAGGTGATCTTTATAAAACCAAAATCAACCATATATCTATTAAACTCTTCAATGACTTTCCACTCAAAACACAGTCTAAGTCTTTAGTATGGTGGACAACACCGTTTATGACTTCTGCCTAACTCTGCAACCCGATTGCTTCCCTCATTTTCTCTTTACAAGTCAGCTCCCATTATGCTGAGCTGCTTTTGGTTTCCCAAACTAGGTAGGACTTGTCACATCTCTGGGCCTTAGTAGATTGCCTCTCTCTGATTTTCCCTTCTACCTTCCTACACATTTCCAAACTAGCATCCACATATCTTAAAGATTTAACTTCAAGCTTTCCTCCTCAGTTAAACTTTCCTGATAGTATATCACTCCCGGTGGAATTGACCAGACTCTTCTTTGTCCCGATACAGCTGCCATCCCTATCAAAGCACCTGCAACACTTTTTCTTGCATGCACTCTTTTAGACATCTAGGTCTCCTTACTAAATGACAAAATTATTACAGTTAGGGACGTAGACGTATTTATTTATATTCATTGAGCTTCTGATATATTGTCTGAAGCCATAGCATATAATCAATATATGCATATTTAACAAGTGAATACATCAGCCAATCAATCAATAGATGAAATAATTTAAATTTCTATGAGTAAATCAATTGTGTTTCCCAATGGTGCTAGTTGTATAGAGCCTGCCTGCCAATGCAGGAAGCATAAAGATACAGGTTCGATCCCTGGGTCAGGAAGATCCCCTGGAGGAGGGCATGGCAATCCACTCCAGTATTCTTGCCTAGAGAATCCTATGGACAGAGGAGCCTGGTGGGCTACAGTCCATGGGGTCACAGAGAGCTGGACATGACTGAAGTGACTTAGCAGCAGCAGCAGAATAAATCAATTAATGAATCAATCAATAGATAAAGAAATGTAAATTTTCTGGAAACTAGACTTCTGCATAGAGTTTGTTGTCTCTCTACAAACTATGCTGTCAATAGTTTTTCATCATCATGTTCCTCCTCAGAAGCCTAAAATGCTTCTGATCTGAATATATCAAATGACTACATGATAAAGAATGTCCATAATACTAATCGTCTTTTGTTGAGTGTTTCTTATATTCTAGGGGCTTCGCTGGTAGCTCAGCTGGTAAAGAATCCACCTGTAATGCAGGAGACCCTGGTTCAATTCCTGGGTCAGGAAGATCTGCTGGAGAATGCATAGGCTACCCACTCCAGTATTCTGGACTGGAGAATTCCCTGAACTATACAGTCTATGCGGTCGCAAAGAGACAGACATGACTGAGTGACTTTCATTTGACTATGCTCTAGGCACATTGTATATGTAGGCCACAAATTGTTTTATCTCCTTAAGGCTATTTCTTAATCTACAAAATTAAAGTGTGATTATGTTTCAATGATCCCTTTAAATGTAAATGAAATAATCTATATACCAGTGGATATATATTTCCCCCAAAAATAAATCAGAAAAGGCACAGTGTATTCTACCTGAAATTTAGACCTGATATTGAAATCTATAGGCTTGCTCTGACTCTTTATAAACCCTTAAAATAATTCCATGATTTGCATATTTCTTTATCTTTTGAGTGTGTTTCATGCTCAGTATATAATTTGGTCCTTTACACTACCCATATGCAGTATTTAGAGTGGGGATTATGGTTTACCAGTTCAAAAACATGAAGAGGTTAATAGACAAACTACAATAATAAAGCAAGTTTGTGACATAGCCAAACCTAAAACCCAGATCGCCCAAGAGGGCATTTGCATTTTTATATTGGGGTCATTTATGATAAAGTCCCATATTCTGAAGTTGATGCCATTTACATGAGCACGTTTGGTACAACTCTCTTATGAGAAACTCGTAAAAAGTTATTGAAATTAAATCCCACTGCTTGGCTTCTGTTCATACAGAACATTTTTTTTTTCTATTGTTTTTAAGCCTTCAAAGTTTTTCCACTCTCATCTTGAGAAATTCTCCATTCCCCCATTGTTTACAATTAGTATGTCATTATAGGGCTGGAAGTTTCAGGTGAAGTTAACTGCCAAGTCTGCCAACTTCTTAACAATGCCCAGTGTGGCATCTTTGGGGCTTTGGAAGAAATAAGTTTTAATTGTTCAACTTTGAGCAATGCATTGAGGCTAATTATGCCTCCTGAGCCTGGACGAATCTCTCAGACACAAAGTTGTTAGAAGTGTTCTACAAGTTTCTTTATGAACCATTCGCCGGTTAAAACCCTAGACCCTTAGTAGCCACACCATAGTCCTTTTCTTTATATATTTCAAATGGAAAATATTTTAATTTGGAGAGAAAGAATGATTTTTACAGTATTTAGTTTGAGCCACCTCTGGAAGGAGGCATTTATTGATTCATTTTTTATTTCAACAAATATTTATGGGTACCTGCTGTACCCTAGGCACTACTATAGCTGGGATAAAGCATTTGGTAATCTTACTGCACATTGCATTAATCGGGGTTCTCATCCTTGATTCTAAACTAACCATTTCTATTGTTCCTAATGCAATGTCATAGGCAAGATGGGACATTTGTCTCAAGCTGTATTTTATTTTTTTTTAATCTGGTATTTACAGATATTGTCAAAGTTAAATAAGGCAGTGTCATGAGTTCCCTTTAGTTATCATTCATTAACGTGTTTTTCTTATGTTTCTTCTTTTATTGATCCTTAGTTTTCAAAGGCAATTTCTTATCTTTGTATCTGACAGCAGGGGCCAAATACAGAGATCCACTTGGGTACCGTGCAATTGCAAGAAATAAATATTTACCATAAAATGTGAAAATAAAAGAAAAGGATATGTTCCATTTGTCTAGGATCAACCTCAAAGCATCACAGGTGGGAAGAACATTTTTCCATTTGAAGATGAGCACATCATTTTTCAGTGTTGAGACAAATTCCTTATAAATCTGTTTAAAGACTATTATGAGAAGCCACCAGGGCTGGTGGCCCAGATGGTGAAGCTATCCACCTGCAATGCGGGAGACCTTGGTTTGATCCCTGGGTTGGGAAGATCCCCTGGAGGTGGGCATGGCAACCCACTCCAGTGTTCTTGCCTGGAGAATCCCCATGGACAGAGGAGCCTGGTGGGCTACAGTCCATGGGGCCACAGAGAGTCGGACACGACTAAGCGACTAAGCACATGAAAAGCTGGCTGATCAGTCCTCTCCAGAACCTCATCCCCCTTTTTTTCCTGCTAATACACGGCTCAGGTCTATCTCATAGCATAGGGAAAAGGGAGAAGGCAAAGTTGTTACTTGCTAAATGAAGATTGTAGTTTTGTACATAACTCCAGACAAGCATCCAAAGACTGTGACGAGGAATTGCCTGGATTGCAGTTAGCCTTTTGGAATTCACCACACGCCTTTTCTTTTGCTCATCCTCTGATAAAGGATCTTTCAAGAGTGAATCAGGCACGAGACAAGTGCTGGTGCACTGGGAAAACCCAGAGGGATCGGGTGGAGAGGGAGGTTTGAGGGGGGATCGGGATGGGGAAAACATGTAAATTCATGGCTGATTCATGTCAATGTATGACAAAAACCACTACAATACTGTAAAGTAATTAGCCTCCAACTAATAAAAATAAATGGAAAAAAAAAAGAGTGCCTCAGAAGCAGAGTTATCGAAGAGGTCTTCTACTAGTCGCAACCTTTCCAAAATAGAGAAACATATTCCCATCAGCTTAGTCCCCCAACCCCCGCCTCTTTCCCTTTGCCCGCAGTAACTCCTGCTGTTCAGTCTTCTAAGGCCTTCATTTCACTATTAGGATACATCCCTGCACTAAACTACAGAATCCACAAATGCTCCCCCCCTTTTTTTACCTTAACGCAGATCTTTCCTGCCACCTTTTTACTGATACTAAGACTTAGCATAATTTCCTTAGTTATCTTTCATACACAGGAAAGATATTTATGACCCACTATCAAAAAAGGATGCTTTTAATAGGAACAGTTTCTCTTTAACCAAGAAGGTCATAATTGGAATGGGCCTTGGAAATGGTCTGTACGGTAAAAATAATAATAATAAGTTGCAGAAAGTCAAAGTGACTAGCCCGATGTCAGACAGCTTGTAAGGTGTCCACTCTCTCATTAGGCCCTCCCTTTTAAACAGTTTGAGATATGACACGTTAGGGATGCATTCAGTGGTCATGAGGCTGACTGAAGTTAAGTACTTTCATGAGAGCTGATTCTTTATCTTCAACATTGTGCTGTGCTAAGTCCCCCCCAATTCTTTTCAACCCATTGGACTGTAGCCCACCAGGTTCCTCTGTCCCTGGGATTCTCCAGGCAAGAATATTGGAGTTGCCATTTCCTACTCCAAGGGAATCTCTCCGACTCAGGGATTGAACCCATGTCTCTTAACATCTCCTGCACTGGCAGGCAGGTTCTTTACCTCTAGCAGTGCCATGGTTCAGATGGTAAAGAATCCTAAATATCACTGTTTACTAATTGACAGAGAAACAAATTTCAGCTAAAGATCGATGCCTTAATAAAGTGGTAAAAATATGGCATTCTGAGTTACCCAAGGACCTGGATAAAATCTTGTTCCGTACCAGATTTGAGACCTTTGTCCTCAAAGAAAGCATCAAGTAAAATACCATATAGATAATTTCTTAAAAGTCAGTGATCTGGAAGTAATAAACCCTGAGTTTTCTCTCCATCTCTGTCTTTAATTAATTGTGTGACCTTTACTCAATTCACTTCATTGCTTTAGGGCACATTTTCTCATTTATAAAAGAACCAATTTATGTGAATGCATTTAGAGAAGCAGAAAGAGTTAATAATGGTAATATTTATTGAAACTTTCCATGTGCCAGGCACTATTCTAAGCATTTTCCGTGTAGTTACTTATTTCGTATGAAAAGGAAAATTAGGCTCAGATAATTTGAATTACTTGAACAAAGTCACATAGTTAGGAAGCCTCTGAGAACACAGTCATAACCACTACCTCAGACGGCTTCCCACTACCCTACTACCTACTGCTACTACCATAAAAAGTGTTACAGAAGTGAAAAAACAATATTTTGTCCTCAGGTTACCTATGATATAGCTGAAGAATCCAGTAACATAGACAAACATACAACAAAAGAACCAAAAAACTAGGCTGAGTGTTGAAAAATGGATTAGGTAGTATCTTGCTCTTGAAGTTGGTAGACCATCAGGATTATTGGTGCAGAAAGAATAGGGGTGAGCTTCATAGAGCAATGAAGAAAGTATCCTGACTCAACTGGAGTGAAATTGTTGAGAAGTCGTGGGAGACAGAGGTGGTTGTGAGAATCAATGATAAATATCACTGTGTAGTTTGTCTGTGTGACAATTATCACAGGTGCGTATTTATATTCTTGATTGCTCGGTTAATATCCATTTTCCCTCCATGAAAGTGGGATCTCTGTCTAGACTTTTTTTTTTTTTTTTTTTTTGCTCCAGGAAATGGCAAAAAACTCCAGTGTTCTTGCCTGGAAAATCCCACTGACTGAGGAGCCTGGTAGGCTACAGTCCATGGGGTCGCAAAGAGTCGGACATGACTGAGTGACTTCACTCACTCACTCACTCATCCTCAATGCAAAGTCCATTGCCTGACACATGGTGGGTAATCATTATTTGTAGAATAAATACAGTGCTGTGTAAATGCCTGAACAAATGAATGTTAAATGATAGATGGGGAACTATCATAGTTGACCTTGCATGTCACCTGAAGGAATACAGACTTAATACAGTTGAAAAAAACTCCCATGAAAGCTGTTGGAGCAGGCTGGGGTGGTGGAAGTGGGAATGGAAAGGCAAACCTGAGGGCTATTTCAACCTGGGAATCAATACCACACGCACTTGCCATTGTGCACTGTCTAGCCCAGCCATGCCCCAATAGACATTTCTCTACCAGCTGCAGGCTCTGTCATGGCACCAATTTAATACAGAAAGAATGTGAAGAAACTACTGACCAAAATAAAAAAGAATTATTTCTTAGTTCTCTGCAAAGCCCAACAGTGGTATACAAAAGTCTCATGGTCTCAAAAGTCTCCTTTCTCTTTCTCTATTTGCTTTCCCTACACAAAATATCACTTTTTTCTTTTCCAAACAGCTCTTGTTTGGCAAAATTTAATTGCCTGTTTGGGATGAGGTCCCTGAAGCTCTCACAAGTTAATTATTTCTTTCTAGACCAGAAACTTTGAACTGTACTCGTGAGATAAATGGTCTGGTAGCACTTTGCAACTTCAAGTTATTTAAGTTACTGAGCAGCTCATCAACTTTCTCCTTGCATTTGGCGTTGAATCTGGAAGAGAACTGAACCCCAGACATCATGAGTAGGCTGAGAAAGTAGGATATATAGATTTAGTTCAGAGCAAAGTATGTTCCCAGAGATAGAACCTCTGGTGACGGCTTCCAGGTAAACATATAGTGATGGATTCTGAACCTAGATCAAGGGAAGGGGAAGAGTGATACAATTTCTAAAAACCAAACTGCTCATTGTAAGGCAGGTTCTGTTCGTTATATTTTCTGGACAAGTGAGGGGTAACCAAATGGCTTTGGGCTTCAACTCCAGTTTAATGCTTTTGAAACGCTTTAGTGGGTAGAGTAACTGTCATTAGATCTTTTTGCTGACTGAGGAATGCTCAGAACGTTGGAATCTTCAGATTGTATACTTCACATTCTGACACTGAAAATAGGGAGTAGGGAAGAGGAGGAAACTGGGTGAGGTGTTCACAGAGCCCAGGACACTTCCTTCAAATCACTCAGTTTACTTTAAAGCCCTGGACCCAACATGGTTTATTATCATTTCTGTCTTTTTAAAGTGACAATTTGGTTTAATTGTGTTCCAGTTCATCAAGATGAGGTAATAGATAAATATTGCCAAGAGGCAAAAGGTGTCTAATCTAGCAGTTCTAAAATTGAAACAACCTAAGAGTTTTGATGCAAAGTATTTGAAAGACCTCAATCCTCTTTATGTTATAACTTTTCTAGGAAAGATAGAACAATAATGTATGTGAGTCAAAGATCAGTGAAAGAAATGTTTGTCTAAGAAATTAAATAATATAATACCATCAACATGGGCTGTACATCAAAGATTTGGCAATTGTAACTCGACCTAATTTTTTTTTTTAAACTTTTTTTCTTCAGGTTTCCAGGCATTTGGGAGTTTGAAAAGCTGGAAAGGCTTTTGAAATCTCATCGGGAGAGTTTTCAGGGAGATTGTCAGTGTTCCAAACCTGACAACTGTTAGAAAATTGATATTTTCAGCAGTCTCATTCTGCTCCATCTACTAGTACTTGAGAAGAACCTCCAATGGTGAGTTAATATCAGGAAAAAAAGACTCCAATTTCTTTCATTCCCCCTCCTACTTTTTTTTTAAATCTCTAATCATTTATCAGACATCGGCAACCTCCAGGAAGGCAAACGGCAGCTATTAGTTGAAAGAAAAATCAGGCTATATAAATAATTGCAGGCAACAAGACTAAGATGGGAAACATTCTTCTTTAATGATAATTTTAGGATAAGACCATCAGCACTGTCTTTGGAGAGCGGGGCCCACACTAAATGAAAAATATTTCCCTTGATTTAGATGCTGAGAAGCCTTTGAGTGTGAAATGGAAATTGTCATCAATTCTAGTTCCATAGGTCCAAACACAGTACTAATGAAGGCAAGTTCATAGGTTCGATCCCAGTTTCTGTCAGTAAGCTTAACACCATTAAAAACAGATCTTCCCACATCCACATAGACTGAACACCAAGTTTTAGTCAAATAGCTCATTAGCTTTTTCAGTTAGGTTCAGGAAAGACTAAGGGATAGACCCTATAAAAAGTGAAAAGAAAGTGAGTCGCTCAGTCGTGTCTGACTCTTTGCAACCCCATGGACTGTAGCCCGCCAGGCTCCTCATTCCATGGGATTTTCCAGGCAAGAATACTGGAATGGGTTGCCATTTCCTTCTCAAGGGGATCGAACCTGGGTCGTCCTCACTGCAGGCAGCTCTTTACTCTCTGAGCCACCAGGGAAGTCCTAGACTCTATAAACCCAACCTCAAAACTGGAGAAACAAAACACATCTCTCAGGTCATTAAGAATGATAGGTTTATATAAAAAAAGAATGATAGGTTTATATAAGGAGATAAAACATTTGATCAATATTTAACATTCAACAACAAAATCAATGTGTTTTATAGCATTCTAGGAGCAACAGAAAATTTTAAATGGCATAATAATCAGCAGTCTATATCTATGCAAAACCACTTCATCCTCCCATCTGCAGCTTGTTCACCATCTTTCTAGATATTCTACTGTGAATGGCCCATATATAGGTAATTGAGAGCTAAACACAAACCACTCAAATTTCAAGTATGAGTGTGTGTGTGTGTTAGTCACTCAGTCATGTCTGACTCTTTGCAACCCCATGGACTCCTCTGTCCACAGGATTCTCAAGGCAAGAATACTGAAGTGGGTTGCCATTTCCTTCTCCAAGAAGTATGAGTATACTAACTTAAAATATAGGCTTCAGGGCATTGTTTCATATAGTCATGTGACTCTAATCTTTCTGCATTTTCCCTCTGTGGAAATGACTATTTCAATTTTAGCTTGGGAAGGAAGAAGCAATCCAAGGGAAACCTCTTTCTCAGAGTACCATGATAAATGAAGAAAAAAATCAGTGTTCAATTTCTCAAGCTATGAGCACACTACTGTGAAGGCAACTTATTATTCTCCCTAACCCTTACATGTGTTTACCACTTCACAAGTGGCATGCTCTTTCACTTCCATGAATGTACCATTCTTGTGTACTTAGCCTATCTGGGAGGCTGAACAAGTAGAGAACTAGACACAGGGATAGGTTACCTGGACTCCAGGACAGAGAAGTGGGAGATTTATAGAATCTTCTTTGCTAAAGACTTCTATAAATAAGTGAGTCTCCCATTTCAAAGATGGTTAGAGAAATCCCATCCCTTAGTAAACCCTTTCTGTAGCCCACATGCTTCTTCAACAGCGGAGGAGAATGGAGTAGATTCTTCCTATTCTGAGGAGTGTTGAGTTTTGTTTTGTTTTCACCTTTCACCTTAATTGAGGGAAATCAGAGAATCCTAGCAAGTTAGAACTAGAAGGACTCTTAGAGATCACTTAGTTTAACTAGATTGCAAATAAAAATCTCAGCCAGTGAATGGAAGAAACTTATCCAGAGAAATAGCCAGTGAGTAGCAGAAACTTCAAGGAATGGATAGAAGAGAAGGGAAAGTTGCTGTCATGAAGAAGCCCGTATACATTAGGGGGTGTTTGGCATATAAACAGCATTATCTAGGGAAGAGGCAGGTGGAAAGAGGGCCTGTCTTTTAGTGTGGAACAGCTAAAGAGTTGCATTCACACATTCATTAAGCAGATAATCCTTAAGAACCTTCCGTGTATCAGGCACTATTCTAGGTTTTGGGCATGCAGCAGCAACTTCATTGAGTGTATATTCTAGTTGAGAGAGATAATTAAAAACATAATTAATAGATAAATATATAATGTGCTAGAAGTAATAATTCTAAAGAGAACAATCAGGTAGAAAAAGGGGACATAAAATGCCAGGGGTGAGATGTAAAGCTTTTACACAGGGCGACCAAAGAAAAAGTGACCAAAAGGATGCATTGTGAGTAAAGACTTGAGAGGAGTGGGAAGGTAAGCCATATAAGGACCTTGGTTTCAGAAACATGAAGTAACAAGATCAAAGAGATCAAAGGCTCTGAGAAAGGGATGAGCCATGGTATTTAAGGAACAACGAGGAGACCAGTGTGACTAGAGCAAAGTAAGCAAGGAAAAGAGTAATAGGCACTGGGGTCCTAGAGGTAACGAGAAAGCAAACCATGTAGCACCTGATAGCCCGTAGTAAGGCGATTGGTGCTAAATTGGGTTGAAATAAAAAGCTATAGAAAATTTTTAATGGAAGAGTAATCTGATCCAACTTACAATTTAGCCGAATCATTTGAAGTGAATGGGGGCAAAGCCAGAAAGGGGGAAACCAGTGAGGAAGTTGTTGGCAAAATTCAGGTGAGTGATGACAATGACTTGGAATAAAGAATGGCAGTGCAGGTGACGAGAGGAATAGTTTGATTCTGAATAATATGTGTGACCTCCCAGGACTTTATATATTCATCTATTCATTCCATATCTATCAGTACTTATGATGCCCCAGGCACTGTCCTAGGTACCAAGGACAAGCCAGTTTAAAAAAAAAAAAACAGACAAGGTTCAGTCCTCAATCAATTTACATTCGCATGGCAGACCAGTAATTAAGTACTAAACAATCAAATCATTAATGCAGTTTCAAATATTGGAATGTGCTATAAGAAAAATTAAGCAGCATGACGGGAAAGAGAGTGATGAAGGTGAGAAGAAAGTGCTTTTTCAGGTAGGCTGGTCACTTCTTACCACTCAAACTTTTAGAAACATCATATTAGATTGTGACATTCTTAACTGGGGGCCTTCAATCACAACATGGAAAACACCAGAGGAGCTGGAAATGTAACTCCAACCATGGACATTAGCAGAGAGTTTTCACAGACCTCAAGGGTTCCATGATAAACCATATTTACAGGATATCACTTCAGATCAAAGAAATACTTGGCAGGACTCTATGACAAGCACCGTAGCAGATACTAGCAAAATGGAAGAATGGAGGTATGAACAACTTAGGAGTGAGAGACACAAGAATAGGCGATATTTTAGCTAAGACTGTCAGAAGGTACTGTCTTGGTGGAGGTAAGTAACTCAAGCTGACAGATGTTCAACCATTTTTATGAATCAGATTTGTCTTGGAAAGTGAACAAGTGAGAGAGGCAGAAAGATGCCCTCCTTTTCCTCTCTTCTTACTTGGAAAAAAATGAAACAAAAGGCATCTGGCAAAAGTGGGTTGGAGAACTTTTCCTATAACCATTTCAAAAGGATAAGGAATTGGTTGTTTTCCATGGGAGGGAGTAGATTTTTAGCTTTGCCTCTGTTCCCATTACAGATATGTCATTTGTATTCTTATATCTCTTGAAGAGGACAAAGAGAATGACCCTGTACACCCTAATTATTTCCAACTTTCTTATACCATCCTTCCATGTTTATTCTCATTCTCTCAGGTAAAACTAGACAACTACATTGGCCCCCAGTCAATGAATAGTGGAAAGTGGAATGGAAGGCCATGGATAATGCTACAGCACTATTCAGGTTTCTCCTTATTGGAATATCTAACTATCCTGAGTGGAGAGTCACATTTTTCACATTGGTGCTGATCACTTACCTCAGCACATTATTGGGGAATGGACTTATCATCTTTCTTATCCACATTGACCCTCACCTCCACACTCCAATGTATTTCTTCCTCAGTAACCTGTCTTTCTTAGACCTTTGCTATGGAACAGTCTCCATGCCCCAGGCTTTGGTGCATTGCTTCTCTGCTCATCCTTACCTTTCTTACCCACGATGTTTGACCCAAATAAGTGTCTCCTTGGCCTTGGGCACAGCAGAGTGCCTCCTACTGGCTGTCATGGCCTATGATCGTGTGGTTGCTGTCAGCAATCCCCTGCGCTATTCCGTGGTCATGAATGGCTCAGCGTGTGTCTGGCTGGCTGCTACCACATGGGGGGCATCTCTTGTGCTCACTGCCATGCTCATCTTATCCCTGAGGCTTCACTTCTGTGGGGCGAATGTCATCAACCATTTCGTCTGTGAGATTCTCTCCCTTCTTAAGCTGGCCTGTTCTGATACCAGCCTCAATGAGCTTCTGATCCTCATCACAGGCATTTTTACCCTTCTCCTACCCTTTGGGTTTGTTCTCCTCTCCTATGTCCGAATTGCCACTGCTGTCCTAAGGATTCGCTCAGCCCAGGGTAGACTCAAGGCCTTTTCTACCTGTGCTTCTCATTTGACTGTGGTGGTAATCTTCTATGGGGCAGCCATTTCCATGTATATGAAACCACAGTCCAAGTCATCCTCAGATCAAGACAAATTTATCTCAGTGTTTTATGGGGCTCTGACACCCATGCTGAACCCCCTAATATATAGCCTGAGGAATAAGGATGTTAAAGGGGCAATGAGGAAAGTTATGGCAAAAAAAAGTAAGTCTTCTTTGCTTCTAAACTTCTAAAATACCATTTAGCTACATCTATGATGGTAAACCAATACAATATTGTAAAGTAATTAGCCTCCAACTAATAAAAATAATTGGGGAAAAAAACTGTTTAAAAGTTCCAAATTTACCTTTGGTTGTTGTTGTTCAGTCATTAATTCATGTCCAGCTCTTTGAGATCCTATGGACTCTATGGCCTGCAGCACGCCAGGCTTTCCTGTCCTTCACCATCTCCAAGAATTTGCTCAAAAATGTGACCATTGAATTAGTGATGCTATCCAACCATCTCATCCTCTGTTGTCCCCTTCTCTGGTGGCTCAGACGGTAAAGAATCTGCCTGCAATGCAGGAGACCCAGGTTTGATCCCTGGGTCAGGAAGATCCCCTGGAGAAGAAAATGGCAACCCACTCCAGTATTCTGCCTGGAGAATTCCATGGACACAGGAGCCTGGCAGGCTACAGTCCATGGGAATCACAGAGAATTGAATACGACCGAGGGATTAACACCTTTACCCTTGGTACAGTAAGTGACAGTCATGTGAGAATCTTCAGGATGTGCTCACCACAAAATCTTATTCCTACTGAAACTTCAATTTCAGTTACAGACAATATTTTTGGGGGGGCTTCCCTCATAGCTCAGTTGGTAAAGAATCCGCCTGCAATGCAGGAGACCCCAGTTTGATCCCTGGGTTGGGAAGATCCACTGGAGAAGGGAAAAGCTACCCACTCCAGTATTCTGCCCTGGAGAATTCCATGGACTGTATAGTCTATGGGGTCGCAAAGAGTCGGACACGACTGAATGACTTTCACTTTTCACTTTCACAATATTTTTACTCTTTCTTTACATAAAACACATTAGTAGTCACCCGTTAAGTTACTCAACTTCAGGTAAATAAATTTCTCAGAATCATTTCCTCACTGACAGAAGGGACCTAAGCTGTAAGAGAACCTCCTATGACTGTTAGCAGGAGGTGAGGCATAAGTGAAATTGGAAATAGGATGAAGAATGGTGTAATAAAAGGCCAGAAGACAAATGTCAGAAATTTTACAACTTTACTGAAGGCAAGACCTGTTGTAAAAGCATGATTCTCTCTCCACTTAACCTCAGAATCATGAGAAAACTGTAGCATAGCCACTTTCCTACATTAGTGTAGTGTTTCATTTTTTTCTTTTTCTGAACTTCTTTCAAATATATTATCTCATTCTGTATTCCTACACTTGATCTTAGCCAAAAGGCCGAGAAGCGATCATTCTGTATTCGTAATATTGCTGTAAAGCTGATAACAAAAGTTACCATAATCCATCCCTTATGTTAACAACGAGACAAACAGAAGCCCAGAGAAGGATTAGCAATTGTCTAAAGCCTCACACAAAACAGAAAATTGGACAAAAGATTTACTGAGCATGGCCTCGCCCATCAGAACAAGACACAGATTCCCTCACAGCCAGTCCCTCCTATCAGGAAGCTTCCACAAGCCTCTTATCCTTATCCATCAGAGGGCAGACAGAATGAAAACCATAATTACAGAAAACTAACCAAACTGATCACTTGGACCACAGCCTTGTCTAACTCAATGAAACTATGAGCCATGCCATTTAGGACCACCCAAGATGGACGGGTCATGGTAGAGAGTTCTGACAAAATGTGGTCCACTGGAGAAGGGAATGGCAAACCACTTCTGTATTCTTGCCTTGAGAATCCCATGAACAGTATGAAAAGGCAAAAAGATATGACACTGAAAGATGAACTCCTCAGGTCAGTTGGTGCCCAATATGCTACTGGAGAAGGGAGAAATAGCTCCAGAAAGAATGAAGAGGCTGAGCCAAAGGGAAAACAATGCTCAGTTGTGGATGTCGATGGTGATGGAAGTGAGTATGATGCTGTAAAGAGCAATATTACATAGGAACCTGGAATGTTAGGTTCATGAATCAAGGTAGGTTGGGAGTGGTCAAACAGGAGATGGCAGGAGTGAACATCGACAATTTAGGAATCAGTGAACTAAATTCCAAGGGAACATTTCGTGCAAAGATGGGCACAATAAAGGACAGAAATGGTATGGACCTAACAGAAGCAAAAGATATTAAGAAGAGGTGGCAAGAATATGTAGAAAAACTATACAAAAAAAGATCTTAATGACCCAGACAACCATGATAGTGTGATCACTCACCTAGAGCCAGACATCCTGGAGTGTGAAGTCAAGTGGGCCTTGGGAAGCATCACTACAAACAAAGCTAGTGGAGGTGATGGAATTCCAGCTGACCTATTTCAAATCATAAAAGATGATGCTGCAAAAGTGCTGCATTTTATATGCCAGCAAATTTGGAAAATTCAGCAGTGGCCAAAGGACTGGAAAAGGTCAGTTTTTATTCCAATCCCAAAGAAAGACAATGCCAAATAATGTTCAAACTATTGCACAAATGCACTCATTTCACATGATAGCAAAGTAATACTCAAAATTCTTCAAGCCAGGCTTCAACAGTACATGAACCAAGAACTTCCAGATATTCAAGCTGGATTTAGAAAAGGCAGAGGAACCAG
The DNA here is from genome assembly GCF_963930625.1 of Muntiacus reevesi. Taxonomy (NCBI): domain Eukaryota; kingdom Metazoa; phylum Chordata; class Mammalia; order Artiodactyla; family Cervidae; genus Muntiacus; species Muntiacus reevesi. The sequence goes on along the minus strand of NC_089271.1, from coordinate 119,928,088 downwards.
AGATCAAATTGCAAACATCTGTTGGATCATAGAAAAAGCAAGAGAGTTCCAGAAAAAAAAAATCTACTCCTGCTTTATTGACTACAATAAAGCTTTTGACTATATGGATTACAACAAACTGTGGGAAGTTCTTAAAGAGATGGGAATACCAGACCACCTTACCTGCCTCCTGAGAAACCTGTGTGCAGGTCAAGAAGCAACAGTTAGAGCCAGTCATGGAAAAAAAGGACTGGTTCCAAATTGGGAAAGGAGTATGTCAAGGCTGTATGTTGTCACCTTACTTATTTAACTTTAACTTATATGCAGAGTACATCATGAGAAATGCCAGACTGGATGAAGAACAAGCTGGAATCAAGATTGCTGGGAGAAATATCAATAACCTCACATATGCAGATGACACCACCCTTATGGCAGAAAATGAAGAAGAACTAAAGAGCCTCTTGGTGAAAGTGAAAGAGAAGACTGAAAAAGCTGGCTTAAAACTCAACATTCAAGAAACTAAGATCATGGCATCCAGTCCCATCACTTCATGGCAAACAGATGGAGAAACAATAGAAACAGTGACAGACTTTATTTTCTTGGGCTCCAAAATCACTGCAGATCATGCATGACTGCAGTCATGAAATTAAAAGACACTTGCTCCTCAGAAGAAAAGATCAACCTAGACAGCACATTAAAATGCAGAGACTTCACTTTGCCAACAAGGTGTGTCTAGTCAAAGTTATGATTTTTCCAGTAGTCATGTATGGATGTGAGATTTTGACCATAAAGTTTAGTGCTGACAAATTGACACTTTTGAACTGTGGTGTTGGAGAAGACTCTTGAGAGACCCTTGGACTGCAAGGAGATAAAACCAGTCAATCCCAAAGGAAATCAGTCCTGCATATTCATTGGAAGGACTGATACTGAAGCTGAAGCTCCAATACTTTGGCCACCTGATTCGAAGAACTGACTCCTTGGAAAAGACCCTGTTGCTGAGAAAGATTGAAGGCAGGAGGAGAAAAGGATGACAGAGGATGAGATGGTTGGATGGCAATATGGACTCAATGGGCATAAGTTTGAGCAAGCTGCAGGAGTTGGTGATGGAAAAGGAAGCCTGGTGTTCTATGGTCCATGGGGGTGCAAAGAGTTGGACACAACTGGGTGACTGAACTGAACTGAACTGAAAGTCATACATAATTGGTAACGGAATAAAAATTAGAATTCAGATCATCTATATGTCACCTCTGAACTTTTCAATATTGTCCAGAAAAGTATCTGGAATTTTAAAATTATAAATGCACCCAACATTTATCGAGCACTCAACCATATACTAGGTACTGAGCTATGTCCATCATCACATATAATTCTCACTGCAATTCAGGGAGGTATTGCTATTATCAATCCATAGTAGAGATAAGGAAATTGAGACTCTTAGAGGTTCAGTGATTTGCCCATGGCCATAGAGCCAGTAATTAAACCCAGATATGACTGATTTCAGATCCTATTCACTGTATCCAAATTTCAAAGGCCTTAGAGATAATTTAATGCAGTGATTTTTACCCAATTTTATTTTGATAAAATTTATGTAATTACAGTGTACAATTTAAATTTTGACAGGTACCCCCAGAACCACTACCACTGTCAAACTACTTAACAGTTTTATCACATCCAAAATTTCCTCATGGCCTTTTGTAGTCCATCCTTTCCTCCAACCCCAACCCCTGACAACCACTCATCTGATTTTTTTCACTATATGTTAGCTTTAATTTTCTAGAATTGACTATAAGTGGAATCATACAGTATATCCTTCTCCTGTGCATGGCTTCTCTTATTTAGCATGTTTTTGAGATTCATCCATGTTGTTGTAGGCATCAGTAGTTTGTTCCTTTTTCTTGCTGAATAATATTCCATCATACAATTTGCTATGTTTTTAAAACTCCATTCCCTGTAACTGTACATAATATAGTGGTTTTTAAACTTTAGTTTATGCAGTTCTATGGGTTTGGCTGTGGTGCCTGGAACCTGTCAATGGAGGTGAAATTTTCTGTGAAAAATTTCATTTGAAAATGGAGTTCTGATAATAAAACATTTGACAAACAATGATCTATTACAGAGCTCTTGCTTTAGGTAAAGAATCAATGGCTCAGTGAACAGAATGCAAATTTCCCAAGGCCATGAAACTTTTTGGAAGCAATCTAAGACTAAGACCCAGATATCTTGTCTCCTGGTTTCACTTTTTGGGCAATTCGACCAAAGATGATGAAGTCTTCTCCCAAGCAACCTGATGGAGAACTAGACATAGATGAATAGATAAAAAGATGATGCACAGCATCTGAATCTGAAGTACAGCATCACTGAGCAAGCAGATATTCAGTGCACTCATCAGACACTGACTGCTGGGAGTTGATGCCACTTTGCTTGGTACTGAAAAGAGAGTACCAGACATACAAGGGACCTGTCTCACATGTTTACTCACTAAATAAATAAAAAGAATGAGCAAATCACTTATCAAAATAATATAATTTTCAAATGCATGCAACATTTATTCAAATTCCATCTATTACACATTTTTAAAAGATTGTAGTATTCTTACCCACTGAAACCATGTTTTAATATCAAGAAATAAAAAATAAATGCAATTATCCTCAAATTAAAACTAAAAACATTTTAAAAATAAATAAAAACTAATTTTGAAAAAAAGCCAAGTGATTTAAATCTTGGATTTATTCATTCAACCAATGTTAGCTTTCTACTTTTAACCAGGCACTAGGTACTAGGTGCTAGGGAAAGTATCATACATTTTGCAAAATACTCTTTACTATTAAAATAAATATTTCAAATTAACATTGTGAAATAAAGTTAAATTGATGAAATCAATAAAATTACACGAAAAAATAATAGAGCCTTTAGGGAGAGAGAAAATCAGAAATTAGGAGAAATATTAAGAGTGCTCTTTTTAGTCACCTTGCTTTCAGGGGGAGAATCTACTCTCTATTATAGCTTTCTATTTGCAGCTTAAAATGAGAATCGTATTTTTGTTAATAATGCCTCTCCTACAAAACTGTAACTCTGTCACTAGATGCTTTGTCTCTTTATTGACTTGTTGGTAGAGACACAGCTTACAGACAGAGTGACATAGTGCAGTCTGGAGATGAGGCTGCAGAATTGATTCTGCAACTAACTAGTTGTGTGACCTTAATTATATCACTCTTTGGCCCTCAAATTTGCTCATCAATACAATAGGAAGGTTGTGTTTGTTACCCAAGGATCTCTCTAGTTCTAACATTCTGCATCTAGGTGTTATTTTATATAGATTTTTTTTCTTTTCTTAAAAATAGAATAATATCATCAATTTACTCTGAAACTTGCTTTTTCCACTTGACAATATATCATGAACATTCTTCCAGATCAATATATACGGATCTATCTGCCTGACTTTAAATGTTAACTTTGAAACAAGTAGGCACGCATAGCAGCTAGTTAACATAGCTATGGCCCTTCCAGCACCAATGTTCTGTTTCTAGGCATCTAAATCTCAAAGGCAATCTAATTCAACGTTGATACTAATTCATTTTAACTATAAAAAATGAATTCTATGAGGGTGCTGTGGAACGAAATAAATTCTAGGTTGTTGAAAACCCCTAAGGTTGACTATCACTTCACCACTTGATCACTCACAGACACTGTGAAAAGCATTCCACTGCACACTCCATTCTAGATAGCTGGGTAGTGAAGCTTCCCTTGCTTCATCCTGGAAAGCAAAGATTGGCTTGAAACTAAGATAGCTCTGCTAAAAATAGAGAAGAAAGTTTGCAAACTGAAAAAAATGTTTTGAAATTATATTTTCCAATAGAGATTTAAGAAAAAGATACCATGCCCCATTCATAGCATTTGGGAAAGGCAGTGAGTTATCACTATTCAGAGCGTAGGCCCTGGAGTGAAACTTTTTGGATTCAGACCTTCATTCTACCAGTCTTCTTTCAAATTACTCTCTGTGCTCCGATCTCTCCATGTGAAGTGTACCTGTAACACTTCTTATAGTGTTCAGAGTTTGATGATGTAGACAGAACCACTCTAGTTCTATCAGGCAGGAAGGGATTTAATAAAGAGAATTAGAGGCCTATGAAGCCTTTGGAAGTGCTGTGAGAGGGAAGGTAAAAGAATGTTGCCAACAACTTTAGACAGTTGCAGGAATTGCAAGAATCTTGGGACGTTTTAAAGAAACTGTTACCAATGATATCACTGAAGTAGATGCTTCAAGGAACAATGCTCAAAAGCCACTGAAATCTCTGTTTACAAAAGTCTACATATTTTTTACAATGCAGGTGACAGCTAAAAAGGATGGGAATGGTGTTGAATGTGACTTCATAGCTCGGTTATAAGAACTGTATGACTCAATTCATGTAAAGCACTTAGAAAAGCGCCTGGCCTATAGTTAGGACCAACAAGCGTTAGCTGTCATCGTGAAGTCTGGATCACATGAACCTAAGACACCGGGAATTGAAATGCCTATATGCTTCTTAAATAGTGCTTTTCAAGGCTGTTTCCTCATCCAGGCATTCAAGCATCTGTAAATATACCACTCATTTAACATAAATTTATTAACTACCTACTATACAAGTACTGTGGTATTGCCAGAGATGCAGTGGTCAAAAAAAACATATTTGATCCTTCCGCTCAAAGAATTCACAGTCTAGGTGGGAAGAAAAACATATATGCAGGCAGCATTACTATGTGAATTTATATCTTCCTAGTTCTTAAGATTATAAACACTTTATACACTTTACGGTTTATCTTATTCTAAAACATATATTACCTCATATCATCTTCCAAATAATTTAATGAGATAAGCAAGCAGATATTATTATTACTCTTATGAAACTGACATTAGCAGATGATAAAGAGCTGTAAAAAGGCTGTGATATTATCGAGGTCAGCAGTTAGTGATATAACTGGGATTAGAATACAATTCTCCTAGAATTATTGTGGTGGTAATTACTGATTGTATACAAATATCAAATCATTATGATGTACACCTGAAACTAATATAATGTTATGTGTCAATTATACCTGAGTAAAAAATTAGTTTAATTAAAAAAAATACAATTCTCCTGATGCCAGATGCTCTTTGTGAGGGAAGACTGATAGGTCCAGGAGTCTTTGAAAAAGAAAAGTAAGAAGAAGGTAAAGCTGTTGCTGAATTGGGAAAGGAAAAAACATTAGGTCTTCAGATTGTCTAGCTAGAAAAATCTGACCCTGACTCTTATTGGCTATACAACCTTGGGCAACTTCATGTCTCAATTTCCTCATCTATAACAGGATGACAATCATAGGACTGAATTTATAATGTTGTTAAAAGAATTAGATCAGTTGATTTTATATAAAATGCTGAGAACTGTGGCTGGGACATAGTAAGTTCTCAATAAGCTTTACCTATTGTTGTTATTATACAGTTATTATTACTAATACTGAAGTCTCAATTGACTCAAAAGTAGTTGGTGTTCATCTCACGGTGTTCCTTCTCTTTTTTTTCCCTGCTAGCAATATGCATACCAACTGTTTCTGATTAAGTGTAAGCAGCAGGTCAAGCACTTTTGCAGTACAGAAACATGATGGAGTGAATAAAGCACATGATTAGGTGTCAGAGAGTCTGGATTCTGGTCTGGGTTCCGCTGCTAATGAGCTATGAAACTCTGGATGAATCACTTAACTTCTCTGGACTGCATTTGTCCAACAGGGGAAAATGTATTCTTTAATCTGTCTCAGAAGGGTTGAAAGATCAAATGAGATCATAGATGTTAGACACTAAAAAGCTAAAAGTACTCTACAAATACTACACAATGGTATTTTCATTATCCTCAGACTTAACCTCTACATCTTCTCCTCACTTACCCTTAACCACCACTCACTCACCGAATCTTATTGATTCTTGCTCTGAAATATTTTCGAAATCCATCTCTTCTCTGTCCTCAGTGCACCTGCCCTAATTCACAGCTTTCCTCAACCCTTACCAGGATGACTGTAATCAGCTCCTATTTTTCTCTAATCCAGTCTCTCTCTAAACTAGCCATCCAATCAACTTCTCCAGAATGACTATCTAAAGGGAAAAATCTCATCATATTATACCTTCCTCTACAATCCCACTCCAAGATTAGAAACTTGCAGTGGGTCCCTATTGCCCATAGGATGCACGCTTGTGTCCTCAGCCAACTCAGTCGTGTCCGACTCTGCGACCCCATGGACTGCAGTCCACCAGGCTCCTCTGTCCATGGGATTTCCCAGGCAAGAATACTGGAGTGGGTTGCCATTTCCTTCTCCAGGGGATCTTCCTGATCCAGGGATAGAACCTGGGTCTCTTGCATCTCCTGTATTGGCAGGCAGATTCTTTACTGCTGGGCCACCGGTGAAGTCCTACCTATAGGATATACAACATTACTTGAGACACTTGCAAACCTGTTTATCCTTATTCTCTACCTTAACTCCGCAAACCCCAGGCCCCAGGAAAGCAATACTTTTTTCTGACCTCTTTATGTACATATGCCACTGTGTACACTGTTCTCTCTGCCTGCAGTGACCTTCTTGTCTTCTATGCCTGGCAAAACCTCAGTCATCCTTCAAGTTCAGATCAAATATCATGTCCTCAGTGAAGCCTTCCCTAGAGCATACTCCATTGTGTTTAAACCTGGACAGGTGACTTAATTCCATTTTCTTTTGCTATATAACATTCAGTTCAATCCTAAATTCAACATCTTCCATATTATTTCATAATCAGTTGTTTTGGAGTATTTATCCCAAATTAGATCATAAGTTTATTGAGAACAAGAAGGTTTTCATCTGTTTCCCTAGCATAGTTCCTGGCACAGAGTACATATATAATAAGAATTTGTTAAATGAATATGTGGCCAACTAGTACTTTTCAAGCTATCTGGGGTAAAATACAACTATTTTTAAAGTTCCAAGCTGTTACAGACTGATATTTTACAAGATACAAGAAAAATATTATGGCAATGTCAAATCATTTAAAAAGTTACTGTTTACTCTCAATTCTGTTTTTATCTCATTGAAAACATTTTGAGAAGCACTTCCTGGTGGCTCAGTGATAAAGAATCTGTCTGTAATTAGCCTCCAATTAAAATAAATACTTTTTTTTTTTAAAGAATCTGCCTGCAATGCAAGAGACCTGCGTTCGATTCCTGGGTCAGGAAAATCCCCTGGAGAAGGGAATGGCAACCCATTCCATTATTCTTGCCTGGAGAATTCCGGAAACAGAGGAGCCTGGAGGGCTACAATCCATGGGATCACAAAGAGCCAGACACGACTGAGCTACTTACACTTTCACTTTCACTTTTCCAGCTAGACTATTTACTAAGATGCCACATTCTTAGCCCCTAAAATCTTGAACTCTGAGTTGGAAATTTTAAGAAGGATACATGTAAAATAATAAAAAATCACATCATATATTCAGGCTACAACTGGGCAAGAAATCAATAAAATAATACTGTCGTAATTAGCTATATGCACAGATGAAGTAGATCAATGGACAGTGAATGAGAAAGTGCAGGATTATATTTAGACAGTGACAGCTTATGAAGTGCATGCGTGCTCAGTCATGTCCGACTCTTGGAGACTCCATGGACTGTAGCCCACCAGGCTCCTCTGTCCATGGGGATTCTCCAGGCAAGAATACTGGAGTGGGTTGCCATTTCCTACTCCAGCGGATCTTCCCAACCCAGGGATGGAACCCACACCTCTTGTGTCTCCTGCACTGGCAGACAGATTCTTTACCAACAGTGTCACCTGGGTATGGCACCTCAAAATTAATCCAGCAAAGTTTTAGGAAAAAGTGGGATTTCCAGAAACCATTCAAGTCAAAGAGGCTGGGATGGGCTGGGGAAACTCAGGGTTAAGTGAAGAGGAAGAGGAAACCTCCAGTAAACACTGTTAACATAATTGTATTTACCTGAATGCTTAATTGAAGCTTTCATGGCATCATAATAGATTGAAGCCATTCCTCTTTTCCTGTTCATTCATTACTTTCTTGAGTCACTGCATTGGAAACCCTCCCTAGAAGCATAGGACTCTGAGTAATCACCCTAGAGTTGGTTCTATTATCTGGTAACTTAAGAGTAGAAGTTGAGTTGATAGTGTTAGTCAAAAGTTTTACTTACTGTCACTAATAAAATGTTGGTGTTAATAGACAAAATCTACTTGTATTTTAATGACTTAGAAATAACATCCCAGAAGAATACACAGCTTTAGTTCAGTAACAGGATTTAATTGCCTATTTTAGGGACCTAATCCCTGAAGTCTCTTGGTGAAATCACTTCTTTGGAACCAGCGTGAATAAACGTAGAAAGTAACAACAGATAATGTTTAAGATTATCCTCTTCTTCTCTTGTTCATCTTTTGGACCTCTTGAAGTCCTGGTTTCTAAAATGCTGAATAGAATCAAAATAAAACCCATTGTAAGAGCAGGTGAAGAACATAACACCCAGCAAGGAAGAAAGAAGCCATAGTTGTCTTTTTGAACAAATCAACATATATGTATGGAATGGTCACTCTTGACATGGATCTGCTAGGATGCACCTGTGACTCACTCCCCTTGAAAGATACCAATAAATCAGTAAGTTAATGATCCTACAACACATAAGGGGCTATATATCAACACAACTCTTAGAGACCTTGCTGTTTTTATTTGGGGGACTTTTTTTGCTATTCAGGTGAGTAAAATCAATTTGATTCCCCCAATCTTCATTTATTCATTAACTTCCTGCCATGTGTCAGGAATTGAGACAGTACTGGAGCTATAGAAATAAATAAAATGCAAATTCTTCTTTCAGAAGTCTCATGGTATAATCTGACCATATTGCCTTATTTATGTCTTCATTCATTTAATTATTTTCCCTCTTCCAGAAAAGAAAGATGACAAATGTGGTCACATTGTCATGGGTGCTACTTCCCAAATGAAGATTCACTTTAAAATAATAATAGCTAATATATATATTATATATATACCAGATATATAAATATATATGTAGCACAAAAGCCCTATGAGGTAGTTACTATAATTTCCCGAACTTTATAATTGAAGAAACTAAAATAAATGAGTTAAACAAATTACCAATGTCACATAGTGAATCAGTGATGGATCCAGGATTCAAACTTTGATTCAGAACCATGCTCTTAACCAGCAGTCTACACTGCCTGATATGAATAACAGAAATTCCTGTCTGTACACACCATCTATTCCAGTATATTTTGAGGACCTGGGAGCTTTCTGAAGAGCACAGAGAACAGGGAAGATACTCCAAGCATCCATTAATTTTAGCATCAAAAGTGAAATGAGTCCTCCTGGGAAGCATGCTTTTACATGGTAAGTGGGACCAGGAAAGCCCTCTTTGGGAAATCTGTGTGAAGAAAAGTGTACCCAACATATTTCTGAAACATCAAAAGCCTGTGACTAAATGTGAAAATCTCCACATATGTCTAGTTAATTTAGAGAGTCTAGCCCACACAGCGCTAAAACACTGAATTATTACACACACACACACACACACACACACACACACACATGCTTAATCTAGTGAGATTCTCTAAAATCATATAAACACAAAAATGTCTTCTTTGTTTTCCAGCTATCTACACTAGCATTTATTTTGAGATTTTTAGGGCTATATGATGGCAGATATTGCCAGTCAAAATAAGGCTTTATGATTTAAAATGCTGCCATTCTAGGTGAAACTTTAGTACTCCTTGAAAAAATTTGTGCCCTGAAAATCCCATTCTTGTAATGCTAATAAGAAACTATGCTTGTGGTGTCGCCACTGAATAAAGATCAGATCACCCAACTTTTGCTTCAGTCACAATCCCATAACTCTACTCCAAGAAGGCTTTTTCACTTCTGACTGATTCTGTTTTCTGATTTTAATTCTGGGAGTATACAGAATAAAAAGGAGCCTTTAAATTCTCATTCAATTCAGTTCAGTCACTCTCCCATGTCCGACTCTTTGCCACCCCATGGATTGCAGCACACCAGGCTTCCCTGTCCTCCACCATCTCCAGGAGCTTGCTCAAACTCGTGCCCATTGAGACAGTGATGCCATCCAACCATCTCATCCTCTGTCATCCCCTTCTAGTTAAAAGGCCTCCTTGTAGGATCACTCATAAGTAAAAACAACTGTAATTCGAAGTTTGGCAGCAGCTCAGTACTTTTTCAGTTTGTTGCCCCTTGGTTCTGATTTCTTTTTCAGAAGGCTTTATCCTGTATTAGGTTTGATTGAGGATCTTGTTATAAATTCTTACTCTACTTTCTGAATTACTTGTCCATAAACATCATGTGCTTTCTGAGATTTGGAGTCTGTCCTGAGTAGAGAATCCAAAGAGATCACCTACATCATTAGCCTGGATAGTTCTCCCTGCTGACTAGCGCCCAAGACAAACCTTCCCATCCACAGCCTGTTCTCACCAAGGCCTGACAACTGCCTCATGAGAGTGAAACTACACCATAGATGCCCCAAATCCTGATTTGTGACTAGAGCTTCGTGAGAAGGGGTCTTTCCAGGTGGTGCTGTTGATAAAGAATCCACCTGCCAGAGCAGGAGACAAGAGGTGTGGGTTTGATCCCTGGGTTGGGATGATCCCCTGGAGTAGGAAATGGCAACCCACTCCAGTATTCCTGCCTGGAGAATCCTAACGGACAGAGGATCCTGGTAGGCTATAGTCCATGGGGTCGCAAAAAGTCAGACACGACTGAGCAAGCACGTAATTCATGAGAATTTTTACAGACAATCCAAGGAAAGAGCTTGACCTTAATAATGAACTAGTCTGTGATAGCATGCATATCTGATATAATCATACCAAACAAAAAAATAAAATTTGGAATGAATGGTAAAGGGTGAAAACATTTTTTTTTTTCCAAATTCTAGAATAAACCCATTCGCTCTCGTCACTATCACACCTTCCCTCCAAGCAAAGGGCTTTCCCGGTGGCTCAGCAGTAAAGAATCTGCCAACAATGCAAGAGACGTGGGTTAGATCCCTGAGTCAGGAAGAACCCCTGGAGAAGGAAATGGCTACCCACTCTAGTATTCTTGCCTGGCATACCCCATGGAAAGAGGAGCCTGGCAGGCTACAGTCCATCAGGTCACAAAGAGTCAAACACAACTGATGTGACTGATCATGCATTCCATGCAAAGGGCAAATTGTAGAGCTAAAAAAGTATAATTTCTGAGCTATTAATAAAACTGAATACTATGAAGGACTTCCCAGTGGTCCAGTGAAGACTCTGTGTTTCCCTTGCAGGGGGCATGCATTTGACCCCTGGTTGGGGAACTAACATCCCACATATCACAGACCAAAAGTTGTGGCCGAAAGTTTAAAAAGAAGAAAGACTGAATACTATGATATATTAACTGTTTATCATCATAGCTTTTTACCATCAAATCAAACATTTATTTTCTTCAGCCAGTTCAAAGTAGTTTCAATCAAATCAATTTCATGACATTTGGTAAGACAGAAGACCAAATAACTGGCTTTGGTTCATTCAACAAGCATACATTGAACCCATATTTTGTGGGTTCACACAAGGCATTGTGTAAGATAGTGAAAATAAAGCAGTACATAGAAGAGTCAGGGGCTTGTTCCTCCTAGTGCTATAGTAAGAGAGCAAAAATTAAATAATCACACAACTATATAAATACAAACTATGATAAGAGTCATACAGGAAAAGTTCTGAGTACTGTGAACAATTTTAACAAAGAGATCTGATTTAAATTACTGGGGTTTGGGATGACTTTTCGAATGAATTTTCTTTTGGACTGAGATATTAATAGTAAGAGGGCTTCTCGGGTGGCGCTAGTTGTAAAGACCATGCTTGCCAACACAGGAGACATAAGAGATGCGGTCCTGATCCCTGAGTTGGGAAGATCGCTTGGAAGAGGGCTCAGCAACCCACTCCAGTATTCTTGCCTGTAGAATGCCGTGGACAGAGGAGCCTGGAGGGCTACAGTCCATAGAGTTGCAAAGAGTCACACACAATTGAAGTGATTTAGCATGCACACACACATTAATAGTAAGAATGACTAGGAATACACCAAAGAAAGAAGGTAGGAAGAATATTTCTAGCAGAAAGAACACAATTTGCAGAAGTCCTAAGGTGGGAACAAGCTTAGATTCTTCATAAAGATATGACTGAACGAAAGTCATCATGAGAAGAAACAGCACAAGGTAAGATTATGGTCAGATCATTTAGAATCTTGTGTGTCATGGTAAGTAGGTTAGATTACATTCCAACTGTAATTAAAAGCCCTTCAAGTGGCTTTTTAGCATGGGAAGGTCATAATTATGTATGTTTGTAAGAAGTCTCTGGTTGCTATGTAGAGACTAGACTATAGGGAGGTAAGAATGGAAGAAGGGAGGCACATTAAGCAGCTCATGTATCATTAAGCAGTCCAGATGTGAGATGATGATGTAGCTGTGGATATGGAGATTTGTAGACAGATTTGAAGCATATTTAGGAGGATGAACCAATAGTACTTAGTGATTGATTTGATGTGCAGGTTAAGGAAGAAATGAGAGTGAACTGGACATATATTTTATACCATGAATATGAACCAGCTAATGACAAATCTGTGGCTAATATTCAGAGCAGGAAAGAATAGTTAGTAATTCTGTGATTCAAGGATCTGATTATGCTTAAGTAGTAAATTAGCACATTTTCTTTAAGGGGGGGGGGTGTTCAAAGCATGTTCAGGTGGAGTCCAACCTCCCTCATTTTATATAGGAAGGAATTAAAACTTACAATGGATTGTGCTACTTTGTAAATTAATCTTGTGCTGTGTATGACTGCTTTATCTTCCAAAATAGAACATAAACTTACAAACAGCATCACTTACTTGGTGGATATTCTCCTTCTCCTAATAGCACCTAATATGCTACTGAGGGGACTTACCTGGTGGCTCAGTGGTAAAGAATCTGCCTGCAATGCAGGAGACACAAGAGATGCAGGTTCAGTCCCTGGGTTGGGAAGATCCCACGGAGGAGGACATGGCAGCCCACTCCAGTATTCTTGCCTGGAGAATCCCATAGATAGAGAAGCCTGGTGGGCTGCAGTCCATATGGTCACAAACAGTAGGACAGGACTAAAGTGACTGAGCACGCACACATGCCAGCTACTGAGGATATAGCAAATAATCAATGTCTCCCAAATTAAGATGATTTCAATTTCTTTTACCTCAGCAAGTAGAACAAAATGGATATTCCAGTTTCTGATAATGCCAGCAAGGTGACAGAGTTCATCCTGGTGTGATTGTTGAATCATCCAAAAGACCAGATTGCCCTTTTCTGCACCATGGTAGCAGTCTATCTGAGCACATTGGTGGGTAGCAGCCTTATCACTGTCTTGGTTAGAAGTAGACAGACAGCTTCACACCCCTATGTACTTTTTCTTTAGCAACTTGTCCTTCCTTGATATCTGCTACTCTAGCAATTCAGTGCCTTTTATATTGTTCCGTGCTTTAAGAAACTACCCCACCATTTCCTATACTAGCCGTTATGCTCAGATGGTCATTTCTCTTTTTCTGGGGATGACAGAGCCTCCTCTTTGCTGTCATGGCTGATGATAGATTTATTGCAATCTCAAATCCCCTGCATTACACTATCATTATGAATAACCAGGTCTGCATCCAGTTGGCTGTGGTGACCTGAGCTAGTGCTTTCCTTTTAGCAGCAACACAAATCACTGCAATTCCGGCCAATTTTTGTGGACACAATCTCATCAAACATTTTACCTGTGAGACACAGGCCCTTTTGAAGTTCATCTGTGCAGAAACTCCAGCTAGACTTATTCTGGGTCTGGTCATTGGTATATCCATACTGCCCCTGCCCTTCACCTTCATCCTCAATTCCTATACTTGCATTGTGGTTGCCATGCTAAAGATCCATTCTGCAGAGGCCAGTCTCAAAGCCTGGATCCCATCCACCTGTGTTCAACATATTTTATGGGACAGCCATCTACATGTACCTGAAACCTCAGTCAAGGCAGTACCAGGACCAGGATAAAGTCATCTCTGCAATTTATGGTGTTGTAACCCCTATGCTAAACTCTCTCATTTATATTTTGAGGAACAAGGATAAGAAAGATGCCCTAAGAAAAATAATTAAGAGGCAAGAATCCTAAACAGGGCATGAATAGCCCACAGAGGCTCATCTAACCAACAGCTTGACATTGACTTATAAAATTAACGAGGCCTAAATACTAAACAATGTTTTAGTAAGGTAATTAGTTTCAAATGTGTTTTTTTTCTATTTCCAACAGGCATGTGATAAAGAACTTACTCCCACTGAGAAAAACATGTTAAACATTTACAATGCTATCCATTTAAGTAGTAAATTATACAGGACAATCTTGTGGGAGCATTTATAAAATAAAATAATAATTAGCACATTTGAATCCTGAGTAGCTTGATTTTGTTTTACTAAATGAGAAACTGTTCAATATTCTAGATTCTCTTATAGATGATAAAGAGCAAAGCTATAGAATGGACAATTCTTATCTCAATACATTTTGATTGAGGTATATTATGACCCAGGCTTAGGAGTTATGAGTGTGAGTGGGTAGAGAGAGGAAATAGACTCAATTTTTATATAAGACTTCCGCATGGAAAGTCCTCTGCTGAAGCAAAGAGCGCTTCAAGACTATACACATACTGAGGGCCACAACTGATGACTCTATGAAACTTACAATTGCCTGTCTTGATCTGTAGATAGGGCCGCATTCTCTCTGCAAATATACCTTACTTCTGGATAATTTCACGCCACTTCCAAAGTTGTTGATCTCACATAGAGCAAATTGAGAAATACATGAGGAACTCCTTAAAAAACGAACTGTATCTTTTGATTATAAAAAGTATAATTCTCATTTAAAAAAAAAATACATTGAGGGGAGTAGGGAAGAAATAAAATATCTCCTATAATTCCAACACTCAATGAGGTTGGCATAGGTGTTAGAATCCAAAAGACATGTATTCAAGCCTGCCACTCACAGTTTTGTGGGATTAGGTTAGTTACTTTCCATTTCTAAGTTTCAATTTTCTCATCTATAAAATGGGGATAATAAGAGTGCCTACCTCACAAACTTGTTTTGAGAATTAAATAAGATAATGCATGTCAAGCTTCTACCACAATATCTGGCACATGGTGGACACAGAATACACATTAGTCAAAAATGGGGAGGGGGAATCTGTCAATTCATTAACACAAAGCCATTTTTGAGTGTTTGCTTGTTTATGTCTATATATATAATGACTATATTGTTTTTAAAATAATTCACAAAAATAGAATAGATTGAAAAAATATGTTTCCACTGTGTTCTTAATTTGAATTTATCTTATTAGAAATATGTTTCTCATGTTCATTGGTCATTTGTATTTCAATAATCAGGGTCTTTAACTGTTGGTTCAAAATAACAATGAAAAAGTCCAATTTGGGGAACAAAATGCTTCACTCAGTAACATATGACTAATATAAAAAAACCAAACTCGTTTCAACATTGATTGACTCCACCATTGTTTCCAGATACATCCTGACAGGCAGATTCCCAGTTTGAGCCATTTTATTTCATCTGGTAAGCACACCTGCAATTAATGCCTAACTGGCTAACAACAGAAGCTGATGGGAGACTATTGTAAATGAAAATGAAAATAATAAAGCTATGGGAAGGCAGGAGGAGAAGGGGATGACAGAGGATGAGATGGTTGGATGGCATCACTGACTCAATGGACATGAGTCTGAGTAGACTCTGGGAGTTGGTGATGGATAGGGAGGCCTGGCATGCTGTAGTCTATGGGATTGCAAAGAGTCGGACACGTCTGAGTGACTGAACTGAACTGATGGGAATTCCAATAGAAAACTCTTTAGAAAGAGAACCTATGGTGTTATGCAATTTTTTTGTAACATTACCATTTTAACCTTGAACAAATTCTTCTGTAAGTTTTATTTCTGGTGTTTCTAAAACTTCTCATTTAACCTAAAGCACCCCTGAAACTAAAGGGAAAGTACTAATAACTAACGAGACACAGTGAGCAGATAAATTCACACACTAGAGGGAGGGAACAAATGTGATTCTCCAAGAGGAAGGAAAAGCGGAATAAAACTGCAAAACTGCAAAGCTAATACTTACTGGAGTTTGATCATTTCATTAGGGGCTAAGAAGAGGTAGAATAGAATAAGCAGTGAGATGTGCCTTTTGCTGACAGAAAGGAATTTATTGGGGAGAGGCAGGGACTTTTTTTTTTACAACAAAAGAAAATTAATGTCTCCCCTTTTGATTACCTCAGGAAGAAGTTAGACAGGGTTTTCTCTAGAGAGAGAAATATGCTACATCTAGAGAGAGAAATATGTTACATCTAGAAGTAGAGAACAAGCTGCAGGAAGACTTCTGACATGAAGTCAACACTGGATGAAAGGAAAGTGTAAGAGATTATATGAACCACTAATCAGCTAGAGATATGTTCATAAGGTGTTTTATGTTAAATGTTTATTGTGAGAGTTGTTTTCTTAAAAATTTCCTTGTATTGCTAAGTAAATAAGTTAGAATTATAATACAGGCAATAATTTGGAACTACCTATGCCTTGGGAAACGTTTAAATTTCTTATCTCTGCCAAACAGCACTTATGACTTGCAGCTGATAATGGGCAACTCTGCCTCCCTGAACACCATCTCCTCATAAGGTGTGCCAAAATCACAAGGTGACATCTTAAAAGGTTGAACTGACCCTTAAAAATCAGCATCACTGAGAAAAGAGGTTTGTGTTGTGTACTGGCATAAGCAGAGTGAAGAAAATGCACTTGAGAGCCATAATATCAACTTTTCCTGGAAGTGTTTGAAAGAATTATCCCCACCATAATTTGGCCTTAGGCCAAAGAACAGGGAGGGAACAAAGCCCTATCAACAAAAAATTGGATTAAAGATTTAATGAGCATGGCTCCACCCATCAGAACAAGACCCAGATTCCCCCACAGCCAGTTCCTCCCACCAGGAAGCTTCCACAAGCCTCTTATCCTTATCCATCAGAGGGCAGACAGAATGAAAATCACAGTCACAGAAAACTAACCAAACTGATCACATGATTCACAGCCTTGTCTAACTCAATGAAACTATGAGCCATGCCTTGTAGGGCCACCCAAGACAGATGGGTCATGGTGGACAGTTCTGACAAAACGTGGTCCACTGGAGAAGGGAATGGCAAACCACTTCAGTATTCTTACCTTAAGAACCCCATGATATATACGGAATTTAGAAAGATGGTAATGATGGCCCTATATGCAGGGCAGAAGAAGAGACGCAGAAATACAGAACAGACTTTTGAATTCTGTGGGAGAAGGTGAGGGTGGGATGTTTCGAAAGAACAGCATGTATATTACCCAGAGGAATCAGGTGGAGAGGGAGGTGGGAGGGGGGACCGGGATGGGGAATACGTGTAACTCTATGGCTGATTCATATCAATGTATGACAAAACCCACTGAAAAATAAAAAATTAAAAAAAAAAAAGAACCCCATGAACAGTATTAAAAGACAAAAAGATAGGACACTGAAAGATGAACTCCCCAGGTCAGTAGGTGCCCAATTTGCTACTGGAGAAGAGTGGAGAAATAACTCCAGAAAGAATGACAAGATGAAGCCAAAGCAAAAACAACACCCAGGGCTGGGTGTGACTGGTGATGGAAGTAAGTCCGATGCTGTAAAGAACAACATTGCATAAGAACCTGGAATGTTAGGTCCATGAATCAAGATAAGTTCAATGTGGTCAAACAGGAGATGGCAAGACTGAACAACAACATTTTAGGAATCAGTGAACTAAAATGGACTGGAATGGTCAAATTTAATTCAGATAACCATTATATCTACTACTGTGGGCAAGAATCCCTTAGAAGAAATGGAGTAACCCTCATAGTCAACAAAAGAGTCCAAAATGCAGTGGAGTGGAGTGAAGTCACTCAGTCGTGTCCAACTCTTTGCAACCCCATGGACTGTAGCATACCAGGCGCCTCTGTCCATGGGATTTTTCCAGGCAAGGGTACTGGAGTGGGTTGCCATTTCCTTCTCCAGAGGATCTTCCTGACCCAGGGATCAAACCTGGGTCTCCCACATTGCAGGCAGATGCTTTACCATCTAAGCCAGCAGGGAATTGTGTGCAATCTCAAAAATGACAGAATGATCTCTGTTCATTTCATTCAATATCACAGTAATCCAAGTCTAGGCCCAAACCACTAATGCTGAAAAAGCTGAAGTTGAAAGGTTCTGTGATGACCTACAAGACCTTCTAGAACTAACACCAAAAAAAGATGTCCTTTTCATCATATGGGACTGGAAAGCAAAAGTAGGAAGTCAAGACATACCTGGAGTAACAGGCAAGTTTGGCCTTGGAGTACAAAATGAAGTAGGGCAAAGGCTAACAGAATTTTGCCAAGAGAATGCATTGGTCATAGCAAACACCCTCTTCCAACAACATAAAACACAACTTTGCAAATTGGACATCACCAGATGGTCAATACCAAAATTAAATTGATTATATTCTTTGCAGCCAAAGATGGAGAAGCTCTATACAGACAGCAAAAGCAAGACTGGGAGCTGACTGGCTCAGATCATGAGCTCTTTATTCAAAATTCAGACTTAAATTGAAGAAAGTAGGGAAAACCACTAGACCATTCAGGCATAACCTAAACCAAATCCCTTATGATTATACGGTGGAAGTGACAAATAGATTCAAGGGGTTAGATCTGATAGACAGAGTTCCTGAAGAACTATGGATGGAGGTTCATGACATTGTACAGGAGGCAGTGATCAAAACTATCCCCAAGAAAAAGAAATGCAAAAAGGCAAAATGGCTGTCTGAGGAGGTCTTACAAATAACTGAGAAAAGAAAAGAAGTTAAAGACAAAGGAGAAAAGAAAAGGTAAATCCATCTGAATGCAAAGTTCCAAAGACTAGCAAGCAGAGATAAGAAAGAAAAGAAAGTGAAGTTGCTCAGTCCTGTTCGACTCTTTGAGACCCTGTGAACTGTAGCCTACCAGCTCCACTGTCCATAGGATTTTCCAGACAAGAATACTGGAGTGGATGGCCATTTCCTTCTCCAGGGGATCTTCCCAGCCCAGGGATTGAACCCGGGTCTCATGCATTGTGGGCAGACACTTTACTATCTGAGCCACCAGGGGAGCCCTTATTAATTGATCCTTAGAGATCAATGCAAAGAAATAGAGGAAAACAATAAAATGGGAAAGACTAGAGATCTCTTCAAGAAAATTAGAGATACCAAGGGAACATTTCATGCAAAGTTGGGCACAATAAAGGACAGAAATGGTATGGACCTAACAGAAGCAGAAGATATTAAGAAGAATTGAAAGAATACACAGAAGAACTATACAAAAAAGATCTTAATAACTCAGACAACCACGATGGTCTGATCACTCACCTAGAGCCAGACATCTTGGAGTGCAAAGTCAAATGGGGCTTAGGAAACATCACTATGAACAAAGCCAGTGGAGGTGATGGAATTTCAGTTGAGCTATTTCAAATCCTGAAAGATGATGCTGTGAAAGTGCTGCACTCAATATGCCAGCAAATTTGGAAAACTCAGCAGTGGCCACAGGACTAGAAAACCTCAGTTTTCAATCCAATCCCAAAGAAAGGCAATGCCAAAGAATGCTCAAACTACCACACAATTACAGTCATCTCACACACTGTCAAAGTAGTGCTCAAAATTCTCCAAGCCAGGCTTCAACAGTATGTGAGCTGAGAACTTCCAGATGTTCAAGCTGGTTTTTGAAAAGGTAGAGGAACCAGAAATCAAGTTACCAACATCCTAGAATCATAGAAAAAGCAAGAGAATTTCAGAAAAAATATCTACTTCTGCTTACACTAAAAACGTTTTCCTGTGTGGATTGCAAGTAACTATGGAAAATTCTTAGAGAGATGGGAATACCAGACCACCTTACCTGTTTCCTGCGAATCTTGTATGCAGGTCAAGAAGCAACAGTTAGAACCAGACATGAAACAATGGACTGGTTCCAAATTAAGAAAGGAGTACATGCTGGGTTGAATGAAGCACAAGCTGGAGTTAAGATAACCGGGAGAAATATCAATAACCTCAGACAGGCAGATGACACCACCCTTATGGCAGAAAGTGAAGAGGAACTAAAGAGCCTCATGATGAAAGTGAAAGAGAATGAAAAAGTTGGATTAAAATTCAACATTCAAAAAATTAAGATCATGGCATCTGGTCCCATCACTTCATGGCAAATAGATGGGGAAACAGTGGAAGCAGCAACAGACTTTTCTTGGGCTCCAAAATCACTGCAAATGGAGACTGCAGTCTTGAAATTAAAAGACACTTGCTCCTTGGGAGAAGAGCTATGAACATCCTAGACAGCATATTAAAAAGCAGAGACATTGCTTTGCCAACAAAGGTCTGTCTAGTCTAAGTTATGGTTTTCCCAGTAGTCAGGCATGGATGTGAGAGTTGGACTATAAAGAAAGCTGAGCACAGAAGAATTGATACTTTTGAACTGTGATGTTGGAGAAGACTCTTGAGAGTCCCTTGGACTGCAAGGAGATCCAACCAGTCCATCCTAAAGGAGATTAGTCCTGAATATTCTTTGGAAGGACTGATGCTGAAGCTGAGGCTCCAGCACTTTGGCTACCTGATCGAACAACTGACTCTTTAGAAAAGACCCTGATACTGGGAAAGATTGAAGACAGGAGGAGAAGGGGACAACAGAGGATGAAATGGTTGGATGGCATCACCGATTTGTTGGACATGAGTTTGAGCAAGCTCTAGGAGTTGGTAATGGATAGGAAAACCTGGCTTGCTGCAGTCCGTGGGTTTGCACAGAGACACGACTGACTGAACTGAACTGAAGAATATATCATTGGGTTTTGAATGAGTTTGTCAGCAACACCAGTACTAAGTCAGAAGAAAATAAAATTAATTACTGCAGAATAATCCTTGGTTTTCTACAATTCAGGAAAGCAGAACTGTGAAATCTACCATCTTCATCATATGGAAAGGCAATACAGAAAAGTGCTCATTTATTCCTGGAATAGTTTTGTTGACTATATTCAAATAATAGAATATGATATAAATGAAAGCACACAATATATACCATTTTTAGCATAATGTTTTATTTTCTTCTCTTTTTTGAGGCAAGGAATATGACTCTATTCTGAAAGCCAGTTGACTGGGAAGATGGCAGACTTATGTCTCAAAGTAACCATCTTTTTGGGGTCTGGATTCCAGGTTCTTTTATAGAACCAAAGAGAGAAGCAATGAGGAGCTGAAGTCAAAAGGCAGAATAAAGAGGGAGAGGCAGTGGGCAGGGAAAGTAAAAAAGATCTTCAGTCTTGCAAAACATCTCCAGAAGGGCCAGCCTTTAGAAGGGGTGGGTTAATATCTTCTTTTTTGTAGCAATTGACAGGTGGGCAGGGTCTGAATATC
This sequence comes from Muntiacus reevesi, assembly GCF_963930625.1. NCBI lineage: Eukaryota > Metazoa > Chordata > Mammalia > Artiodactyla > Cervidae > Muntiacus > Muntiacus reevesi. The sequence goes on along the minus strand of NC_089271.1, from coordinate 119,906,616 downwards.
TTGCTATGAGTTGAACAAAGACACTTTAGTTTAATAGTCAGGCAGAGGGGCAGGGTCCTTTAAGGCAGGCCATTATGTATGATTATAATAACGACCGCAATGAAAAGCAAGTCAAATAAAGAGTTCCAACATGAAGTCAGAATTGGTTCTTCTCTGCAACAATTTCCCACTGTTGAAGTCCATTCCACAATCCTGTGGGAGAAAGTGGGTGATGACTATTCTGTTTCATCAGATGGATCTTTCTGGGAGTGTCTGCCATCAGTGCCAATGTTTCGAATGTTGAGATTTGTCTTCTTTTTGTTCCTCTTTTGGAAACTGTATACTTTACACCTGCAAACTTAGAAATACTGAACTTCAAACCCAGGAGGTAGTATTTCAAGTTAAGGAATTTAGTTCTTTTCTATGTATGGGAAGATGCAAGAGTCGGGGCTCATTAAAATTATTTTCTTGATATATATGTTAGCTATCTGGGGACCTATATAATCTTGTATTCTCAGAATTTCCCTTGGGCTCACCATAGGGAGTGGCTGCAGTGTGATGGATACTAGATGGCAGGTATTCTCCTTCCTTGGGGCTCACCAGCTCACATTGGAGGGCTGCAATTTCTGATTCCATTTGTCAAGTTTTCCCCTCTTGGTCAGGAATTTGACCAATATTTGGAAGACATTTCATGATCAACTTTTGTCCCATGGCACTGGGAGGCTCATCCCAATTCAGGTAAAAATTCTTGATATGCCTGTCCAGGTGTTAAATTTTGGACCAGGCCCCAGCAACAATTGAAAAGTCTCTGGATTCTATTTAACTATAATCCAAGAGACATATTCTCTTTCCATACCTAGAATCACACTGTTAGAATTATTTTATGTTATAAATGTTATTTTCTCAAAATGTTTAGTCATACGGGTCTGATTACATTTTGGTTACTGCAAGAGACAGTAATCTTATAAATTAGACAGGTTATAAGTAATGCAGCTAGTAACATTCACAATGACAAAATGCAGCAGGGAGAAACAAACACAATTTGAAAACAAAGAACAAATTTAAACAATGATTAGTATAACTGGTTTTGATGTAGTTGTAATAATTGAGAGATCAAAGAAACTGTGACTGATTTAATGTTCTATCTTCAGTTTCATTGTACCAGCCATGCACACTTATGCACGGCTTAATCTTTGAGGCAAGCATATGTTACTGACAGAATCAACAAAGTAGAGAGAAAAAAAGGTAAATGTTTCAACTCTGCTCACAAAAGGTATAATTTACCAAGTTACTGTACGTCATAACAGGATTTTTCTTACACCTAGAAAAGACATATTCAAACCAGTAATCTTAGCTCAGATGGTAAAAACCTATTTGCAGTGCAGGAGACCTGGGTTCAATCCCTGGGTTGGGAAAATCCCCTGGAGAAGGGAATGGCTACCCATCTCAGTAGTCTTGCCTGGAGAATTCCATCGATCAAGGAGCCTGGCAGGCAGGAGTCAATGGGATCATAGAGTTGGACATGACTGACTGAGTGACAAACACTTTCACACTTTCATAAAATTTATAACCATATTTACCAGTTCAGTCAGTCCCATGTAACTAATCCTTTTTGTTAAGAGCTTTATGAAGCCATCAGGTTTTCCATTAGAATTCTTCAGTTTCTTACTCAGTTCAGCATTACAGTCTGAAAGTCAGGAACTTGTATTTGTCCAAAAGTCCTTTTTATAAATCTTCTTGAAGAGGAGGCATTTTTGAAAAGACATCAGAGTGAAACGATAACTGCCTATAATGACAAAAAACTTAAGAAGGCCAGTTTAGATCTTATTGCAATGCAATTGATAAGGCAAACCCAGTTACTACTGTGACACTTTCAGATAATAACTTTCAGATAATACTTTCAGATAATAACTAGAATGATGACTAATAATACTGTACAAGGACTTATTAGATTTTTAGGAACTCAATATAATCTCTAGAATATCTGTATCATTTACCATATAACTTAAAATTAAGTACTCATTTGACATCACCTTCCATGTAGTTTAACATACCAAGTGATCTTAATTAGTTTAATATTTTCCATTGGACTGTTTCAGGGGCCTTTTGAAGCATCCCAAAGTTAGCTAGAGGTAATTTGGTATGAGAAGTATTGTCAAAAGAACCTTCAAGAAACAATTAAAACACAACAGGATCATAGGTCACTGTGAAATAATAGCTATTACTTAGCCAAAGAAACAATAAAAAATTTCAAAGACAAGTACAGAAAGGATCACTTAAAAGGTAAAGAAACTTAAAATCCACTGTCAAAGGCAGTTTAACATCTTCAGAAAACTTGTCTTTTTTTAACAGAGAGAAAAGCCAAATTTACATTTTCCACCAGCTTATTTTAAAGTTTTATTTACTCAGCTTAACTTGTTTTATGCTTAGTCAATTCTGACTGATCATGTACAAACCCTTTTTGGGTTTCATCTTTTCATCAAGGATTTCAACCTTTCATCAATTAACTTATTTTAGCACAGTTTTAGCTTGCAAGTTGTAGAATATCTGGAGAGATCTAGCATTGTGTTTTCAAGGTTCATCTGTGTTGAATAATGTTTTATGGATGAATAATATTCCATTGTATGGATATACCAGATTTTCTTTTATTTATCTATTCATCAGGTGCTTGTTCCTGTATTTTCAGAAATAATAATCTTCAGGATATGAATACATGTGTAGCAAAACTAGAAAAATAGGGGAATCCATGCCACAACAATATATAGTTTCCAATTTCTCCACATCCTAGCTAATGCTTGTTAGTGTACAATTAGATTTTTATAGCCATCTTTGTAGGCTAAGTTGGTATCTAACTGTGATTTTGATTTGCATTTACTTAATAACTGGTGTTGTGTATCTTTTCATGTGCTTCTTTTGCGAATCTTCCAAATTTGTTAGTTTTCAAGATTGATTTGGCTACTCTGGGTCCCATGCAATTCCACATGAATCTTAGAGTTGATTGGGCAATTTCTACAAAATTCTAGCTGAGATTTAGATAGAGATTGGGTTGAACCTATAGATTTATGCAGAGAGTACTGTTTTCTTCCTATTTTCCAATATTAAGTCTATCTAGTCATGAAAATAGGAAAATTTCCCATTTAGTTACATTTTCTTTACTTTCCTGCAACAGTTTTTTTTTTTTTAAATTTTCACTCAACAAGTCTTGCAACTCTTTTGTTAAATTTATTCCTAAGTGTTTTATTCTAAGTTTTTAATTGGAATAATTTTCTTAATTTAATTTTTGATTGCTCATTGCTAGTGTATAGAAATACCATTGATACAGTATATTGTTTGTATCTTGCAACCTTGTTGAAAGAGGTTATTAGTTCTAATCGTTTTTTTCTCTGTGCTCCTTAGGATTTCCTATGCATTATATTATGACATTTGTGGATAGAGATAGCTGTACTTCTTTTCCAATGTGGATGATTTTGGGTTTCTTGGTTGTTATTTTTGTTTGCCTGATTGCCCTGGCAAAACATTGCAGTACAATGTGAAATTGCTGTTGTTGTTCAATCACTAACTCGTGTCCAACTCTTTGCAACCCCATGGACTGCAGCACATCAGACTCCTCTGTCCTCCACTGTCTCCCAGAGTTTGCTCAAGCTCATGTCCATTGAGTCTGGTGATGCTATCTCATCACTTCATCTTTTGCTGTCCCCTTCTCCTTTTGCCTCAGCCTTCTTTATTGTTCAACTCTCACATCTCACAATGTGTAATAGAAGTGGTAAAAGTAGAAATCCTGGTCTTCTTCCAGGATCTTAGGGGGAAAGCTTGCAGTCTTTCACCACTAAGTAGAATACCAGTTGTGTAGCTTTCATTTATGGCCTTCATCAGGTTGAGTAACATTCCTTCTGTTCCTAGCTGCCTAATGCTTTTTTATTATGAAAGGGTATTAGAATTTCAAAAATTATTTAGCTATCTGTTTAGATGATGATGTGGTAATTTTTTCCTTTAATGAATTTAACACAGTGTATTACATTGATATGTTAAGTTAACCTTGCATTTCTCACTAGCTACCTACTTTACACAGACTCAGAGAGGACTGGCTACACAGCTAATGACTGGTAGAACTAGAAATCTAACCACACTTTGCATAAAAGTCTCTGTTTTTGTTAGAAGTCTGGTAATTTCTTTTTTGCTTTATTTTTTATTGGAGGATAATTGCTTCAAAATGTTGTGTTGATTTCTACCATAAAATGACATGAATCAGTCGTAAGTATACAACTCCCTCTTGAGTTTCCCTCCCACCACCACCTTCTGCCCTAGCCCACCCATCTAGAGACCACCACAGAGCATGAGCTGAGCTCCCTGTGTTGTGCAGTGGCTTTCCACTAGCTATCTGTTTTACACGTGGTAGTGTACATATGTCAACGTTGTTCTCTCAACTTATCTTCATGTTCTTTACTATATCCGTTTGTCTCTGATGAATTTAATATAGGGATTGGAACTGAAAGACGGACTGCCTCAAGAACTATGGACAGAGGTTCACAACATTGTACAAGAGTCAGTGATCAACCATCCCCAAGAAAAAGAAATGCAAAAAGGCAAAATGGTTCTCTGAGAAGGTCTTACAATAGCTGAGAAACGAAGAGAAGTGAAAGGCGAAGAGGCCCAGGGGTGACCCCCATGCGGCGGGCCCTGGTGGTACCGGGAGGCAGCCGAGGGGAAGGTGGGGAGGGGAGGTGTGCCTGTCAGCCATGGGGTGGAACAAGTGGTGCTGGGAAAACTGGTCAACCACTTGTAAAAGAATGAAACTAGAACACGTTCTAACACCATACACAAAAATAAACTCAAAATGGATTAAAGATCTAAATGTAAGACCAGAAACTATAAAACTCCTAGGGAAGAACATAGGAAAAACACTCTCCGACATAAATCACAGCAGTATCCTCTACGACCCACCTCCCAGAATATTGGAAATAAAAGCAAAAATACACAAACGGGACTTAATTAAACTTAAAAGCTTTTGCACAACAAAGGAAACTATAAGCAAGGTGAAAAGACAGCCTTCAGAATGGGAGAAAATAATAGCAAATAAAGAAACAGACAAATAATTAATCTCAAAAATATACAAGCAACTCCTGCAGCTCAATTCCAGAAAAATAAATGACCCAATCAAAAAATGGGCCATTATAAACAGTACTGCGATGAACATTGGGGTGCATGTGTCTCTTTCAGATCTGGATTCCTCAGTGTGTATGCCCAGAAGTGGTATTGCTGGGTCATATGGCAGTTCTATTTCCAGTTTTTTAAGAAATCTCCACACTGTTTTCCATAGTGGCTGTACTAGTTTGCATTCCCACCAACAGTGTAAGAGGGTTCCCTTTTCTCCACACCCTCTCCAGCATTTTATTGCTTGTAGACTTTTGGATAGCAGCCATCCTGACTGGCGTGTAATGGTACCTCATTGTGGTTTTGATTTGCATTTCTCTGATGATGAGTGATGTTGAGCATCTTTTCATGTGTTTGTTAGCCATCTGTATGTCTTCTTTGGAGAAATGTCTGTTTATAATAGCCAGGACATGGAAGCAGCCTAGATGCCCATCAGCAGACGAATGGATAAGGAAGCTGTGGTACATATACACCATGGAATATTACTCAGCCGTTAAAAAGAATTCATTTGAATCAGTTCTAATGAGATGGACGAAACTGGAGCCCATTATACAGAGTGAAGTAAGCCAGAAAGATAAAGAACATTACAGTATACTAACACATATATACGGAATTTAGATAGATGGTAGTGATAACCCTATATGCAAAACAGAAAAAGAGACACAGAAGTACAGAACAGACTTTTGAACTCTGGGGGAGAACGTGAGGGTGGGATGTTTTGAAAGAACAGCATGTATATTATCTATGGTGAAACAGACCACCAGCCCAGGTGGGATGCATGAGTCAAGTGCTCAGGCCTGGTGCACTGGGAGGACCCTGAGGAGTCGGGTGGAGAGGGAGGTGGGAGGGGGGATCGGGATGGGGAATACGTATAACTCTATGGCTGATTCATGTCAATGTATGACAAAACCCACTGAAATGTTGTGAAGTGATTGGCCTCCAACTAATAAAATAATATTAAAAAAAAAAAGGGGGCCAAAGAACTAAACAGACATTTCTCCAAAGAAGACATACAGATGGCTAACAAACACATGAAAAGATGCTCAACATCACTCATTATCAGAGAAATGCAAATCAAAACCTCAATGAAGTACCATTAAACGTCAGTCAGGATGGCTACTGTCCAAAAGTCCACAAGCAATAAATGCTGCAGAGGGTGTGGAGAAAAGGGAACCCTCTTACACTGTTGGTGGGAATGCAAACTAGTACAGCCACTATGGAGAGCAGTGTGGAGATTTCTTTAAAAACTGGAAATAGAACTGCCATATGACCCAGCAATCCCACTCCTGGGCATACACGCTGAGGAAACCAGATCTGAAAGACACATGTACACCAGTGTTCATTGCAACACTGTTTATAATAGCCAGGACATGGAAGCAACCTAGATACCCATCGGCAGAGAAATGAATAAGAAAGCTGTGGTACATATACACAATGGAATATTACTCAGCCATTAAAAGGAATACATTTGAATTAGTTCTAATGAGATGGATGAAACTGGAGCCCATTATACAGAGTGAAATAAGCCAGAAAGATAAACACCAAAACAGTATACTAATGTATATATATGGAATTTAGAAAGATGGTAATGATAACCCTATATGCAAGACAGTAAAAGAGACAGATGTATAGAACAGACTTTTAAACTCTATGGGAGAAGGCGAGGGTGGGATGATCCAAGAGAACAGCATTGAAACATGTATATTATCAAGTGTGAAACAGATCACCAGCCCAGGTTGGATGCATGAGACAAGTGCTCAGGGCTGGTGCACTGGGATGATCCTGAGGGATGGGATAGGGAGGGAGGTGGAAGGGGGGTTCAGGATGGGGAACACATGTAAATCCATGTATGGAAAAACCACTACAATATTGTAAAGTAATTAGCCTCCAACTAATAAAAATAATTGGGAAAAAAAAGAAAAGCAAAGGAGTAAAGGAAAGATATACCCTTCTGAATGCAGAGTTCTAGAAAGAAAACCTTCCTCAGTGATCAATGCAAAGAAAAAGAGGAAAACAATAGAATGGGAAACACTAGAGATTTCTTCAAGAAAATTAGAGATATCAAGGAAACATTTTATGCAAAGGTGGGCACAGTAAAAGACAGAAGTGGTACATCTGAACCTAACAGAAGCAGAAGATATTAAGAAGAGGTGGCAAGAATACACAGAACTGTACAAAAAGGTTTTAGTGACCCAGATAACCATGATGATGTGATCACTCACCTAGAGCCAGACATCCTGGAGTGTGAAATCAAGTGAGCCTTAGGAAGCATTACTACCAACAAAGCTAGTGGAGGTGATAGAATTCCAGGTGAGCTATTTCAAATCCTAAAATATGATGTTGTTAAAGTGCTACACTCAATATGCCAGCAAATTTGGAAAATTCAGCAGTGGCCACAGGACTGGAAAAGGTCAGTTTTCATTCCAATTCCAAAGAAGGGCAATGCCAAAGAATGTTCAAACTACCGCATAATTGCACACATTTCCCATGATAGCAAGGTAATACTCAAAATCCCTCAAGCTAGGTTCAACAGTATGTGAAACAACAACTTTCAGATGCTCAAGCTGGATCTAGAAAAGGCAGAGAAACCAGAGATCAAATTGCCAACATCCATTGGATCATAGAGAAAGCAAGGGTATACCAGGAAAACATCTACTTCTGCTTCATTGACTATGCTAAAGTCTTTGACTGTTGGATCACAACAAACTGTGGAAAATTCTGAAAGAGATGGGAATAAGAGACCACCTTACCTGCCTCCTGCGAAACCTGTGTGAAGGTCAAGAAGCAACAGTTAGAACCGAACATGGAACAATGGACTGGTTCAACATTGGGAGAGAAGTATGTCAAGGCTGTATATTGTCACCCTACTTGTTTAACTTATACACAGAGTACATCATGTGAAATACTGGGCTGGTTGAATCACAAGCTGGAATCAAGATTGCCGGGAGAAATAGCAATAACATCAGATATGCCAATTACACCAGCCTAATGGCAGAAAGAAAAGAGGAAATAAAGAGCCTCTTGATGAAGGTGAAAGAGGAGAGTGGAAAAGCTGGCTTAAAACTCAGCAGAAAAAGAAGATCTTTAGAAAAGGAAGATCATGGCATCTGGTCCCATCACTTCATGTGATATAGACGGGGAAAAAAATGGAAACAGTAACAGATTTTATTTTCTTGGACTCCAAGATCACTGCGGATGGTGATTGCAGTCAAGAAATTAAAAGATGCGTTAGTATGCTGTAACGTTCTTTATCTTTCTGGCTTACTTCACTCTGTATAATGGGCTCCAGTTTCATCCATCTCATTAGAACTGATTCAAATGAATTCTTTTTAATGGCTGAGTAATATTCCATGGTGTATATGTACCACAGTTTTCTTATCCATTCGTCTGCTGATGGGCATCTAGGTTGCTTCCATGTCCTGGCTATTATAAACAGTGCTGCAATGGACACTGGGGTGCACGTGTCTCTTTCAGATCTGGATTCCTCAGTGTGTATGCCCAGGAGTGGGATTGCTGGGTCATGTGGCAGTTCTATTTCCAGTTTTTTAAGGAATCTCCACACTGTTCTCCATAGTGGCTGTACTAGTTTGCATTCCCATCAACAGTGTAAGAGGGTTCCCTTTTATCCACACCCTCTCCAGCATTTATTGTTTGTAGACTTTTGGATAGCAGCCATTCTGACCGGCTTGAGATGGTACCTCATTGTGGTTTTGATTTGCATTTCTCTGATAAAGAGTGATGTTGAGCATCTTTTCATGTGTTTGTTAGCCATCTGTATGTCTTCTTTGGAGAAATGTCTGTTTAGTTCTTTGGCCCATTTTTTGATTGGGTCATTTATTTTTCTGGAATTGAGCTGCAGGAGTTGCTTGTATATTTTTGAGATTAATTATTTGTCTGTTTCTTTGTTTGCTATTATTTTCTCCCATTCTGAAGGCTGTCTTTTCACCTTGCCTATAGTTTCCTTCATTGGGCAAAAGCTTCTAAGTTTAATTAGAACCCATTTGTTTATTTTTGCTTTTATTTATGAGGTGGGTCATAGAGGATCCTGCTGTGATTTATGTCAGAGAGTGTTTTTCCTATGTTTCCCTCTAGTTTTATAGTTTTTTGTCTTACGTTTAGATCTTTAATCCGTTTTGAGTTTATTTTTGTGTATGGTGTTAGAAAGTGTTCTAGTCTCATTCTTTTACAAGTGGTTGACCAGTTTTTGCAGCATCGCTTGTTAAAAGAGATTGTCTTTTCTCCATTGTATATTCTTGCCTCCTTTGTGAAAGATAAGATGTCCATAGGTGTGTGGATTTATCTCTGGACTTTCTACTTTGTTCCGTTGATCTATATTTCTGTCTTTGTGCCAGTACCATACTGTCTTGATGACTGCAACTTTTTAGTATAGTCTGAATTCAGGCAGGTTGATTCCTCCAAGTCCATTCTTCTTTCTCAAGATTGCTTTGGCTATTCGAGGTTTTTCGTATTTCCATACAAATTGTGAAAATACCAATTATAAGTACTGAAATTGACACTGTGACTAAAATACTTCCAACAAACAAGAGACCAGGACCAGATGGCTTCACAGGAGAATTCTATTAAACACTTAGAGAGTTAACACCTACCCTTCTGAAACTCTTCCAAAAAATTACACTCCCAATCTCATTCTATAAGGCCACCATCACATAGATACCAAAACCAAAGATACCACAAAAAAAAAAAAAAGAAAGAAAATTACAGGTCAATGTCAGTGATGAACATAAATGCAAAAATCCTCAACAGAATGCTAGCAAACAGAATCTAACAACATATTAAAAAGATCAAACACCATGATCAAGTAGGATTTATTCCAGGGATTCAAGTATTCTTCAATATATGCAAATCAATCAATATGATATACTATATTAACAAACTGAAAAATAAAAATCATATGATCATCTCAATAGATGCAGAAAATTATTTTGACAAAGTTCAACAGCCATTTATGATTTAAAAAAAACCTTTCTATAAAGTAGAGGGAACCTTTTGGTTGTTGTTGTTTAGTCACTAAACCATGTCCAACTCTTTGTGACCCCATGGACTGCAGCATACCAGGCCCCTCTGTCCTCTACTATCTCCTGGAGTTTGCTCAAATTCATGTCCATTGGGTCAATGGTACTATCTAACCATCTCATCCTCTGACACCCGCTTCTCCTTTTGCTTTCCATCTTTCCCAGCATCACAATACTTTTCAGTGAGTCAGCTCTTTGTATCAGGTGGCCAAAGTATCAGAGAGAGGGATATACCTCAACATAATAAAGGCCATATATGACAAATCCAGGCCTTTCCAGGTGGCGCTATTGGTAAAGAACCCATCTGCCAATGCAGCAAACTCCAGATGATGAACAAAAACATACTTTCAGAATCATCTAAAATTTCATAAAGTACTTGTATACACAGTTACCACTTCCAGTTGCATCCTCTCCGCTTGTGAACTTGATGAAGAAATTTGCTTCTCAATAATAGTAGCTACCATTTACTGAACACTAATCAGGTACTGCTGTGCATTGTTATATTATTATGAAAATAACTCTGTTAGATAAGTATTGCTATGATCATATTTATTTTTCAGATGAAGAAACTAAGATGCAGAGTTCACACAATTTGTAAGTGGGAATCTGGAAATCCAACTCAGGATTGCCTGACAACAGAACTCTCACTTAAATACTATGCCATGCTGCTTTCTTGCTAAATCCTTATCAGGCCTTTAGCTTGGGTTTGCACTCATAGGAGTTTGAGACATGAATGCAGTCTTTGATGTTATAGTAAATTCTCCTGTTCATGATGGAAGGAGAAAAGGTATGTGATCACACTTAAAAAATTGTTTCCAGAAATGAAAACGGAGATGGATCACTAGGAAAATCAAGTTATCAAAATATTTACCTGGATTGTCTCTGTAATCATTGTAGAGCAGGCAAGAGAAGTAATAGGCCATTGCCCAGGGGCCCTGCCGCTTGAGTATTCAAAAGAGAAAGGTTTGTTGGAAATTGAATTTATGACCCTTAAATGTTTTCATTGAAATGCAGTGCTTTCTTAATTCAAGTCACTAACTGCAGTTGGAAATACTTGTGGACCTCAAGGTAAATTGTTTGGCCTTGATAGGAATCTGGCATGACTTGCAAAGTGTTTCAGAAGTTAGGTCCAGAATATGAGAGTTGATCTCTTCTTAGACACCACAATGAGGTGACTCTGGGTCTAGTCCTTGAAAGCTTCTACCTTAAATGCTTCTACCCTCACACAGGCAGTAGAACCATCTTTTTATCAGAATAAGAAAATACTCCTTTTAGTTCATGCCACAAAAATGAGTTTTTAAGTTTTCCTGAATACTTTTCCAAATTTCTTGCAACAATAGAACACTATTCAAGTTAATTTCATCCGTTCAGGTATTTAACATCAATATACTCTCATTCAGAGATAAAAGGAACTTTTATATATCAAGAGCTTTTTTATTAACTGTTCTTATCTGGTCAAATTTCACTAAGCAGGCCACAGGAAGTTGTAGATCCTAGCCCTTCCCGGATATTGGACTTTCTTCTACATCTCTGCCTGGAAACTGCCAGCTGAGTTATTGCTGTCGGAGAATTATGCAGTGTGTCTGGGCTTTGAGGTTATCTGATCAGCACAGGCAATGGTAAGTAAAGTTTATTTTCCCCCTGGCCAAAGAATTATAAACTCAGTGTCTCTGGCCAGGGATAACTTAAAAAGCCATCTTGTCCAACCTCTAGTTAATTCCTATATCACTTGAGCATCATATTCAGGCTCCTGTAATAATAATAGAATAGAAATAAATTTATCCAGTACTTATTGTATACCGAGGAGAATATTTTATCTATCATCTCATTTAAAATTCATAGCATTACTCTTGAGTAGAAATTATTTTACAAATGACCAAACTAAAACTCAGAGAAGTTAGATGATTTGGCCAAGGTCGCATGAAGTAGCAAGGGCAAGATTCAAACCTACGTTTGTCTGCAGAGCTCACACCCTTAAACACCATATTGTCCCTCATAACTCAATTATCTAGGATAAGCTCAGCTTCTTATACTCCATCATGATATTCCTGAAAGTTGCCTCATAATTGTCAGAATACCCATATCAGTTTTAGATTCAGAAAATTCAGTTACCATTCCTCTACCTTCACATTTTTCTCCCAACAAAACAACAACTACCTTGATTTTTAATATTAGTACCTTTTCATGGTGAGAAAAAATATTGGCTAGCAGTAAAATGAAACTGGTCATCAAATCATGCAATTCTAAGACAAAATAAAAGCCTATATTGAGGATAATACAGAAAATTTGGGGCCAAGTATAAATCTGCCATAAGGTCTTATTAAGTAAACCCCCAAAGTTTCATTGAGCTCAAATTTAGATAAACTGAAGATGCCCTGGTCAAAATAAATCTCTCAATTGTTCACTGGGTTCTAAAATAGAGTGGCGAGACTTATCTGTGTGACTTCTTTCAAGTTATTTGTATCCTGAGGTCCTCTCCTCCTCTACCTGCTAGGCGGTAACCTCTTCCAGGACAGGGACCGTGTCTTTCGCTTATCTCTGTTTCTTTTAAAGTATCTACACATTTATCCTTCCAACTTTTATTGAGCACCCTTTTTGTCCTTGACACTGTACTGAACACTGGATACATTGTAAAAAAAATTATTTCTCTCTCTCTCTCAGTGTAGTGAGGAAGCCAGACTCTGAACAAACAGCAGCAACTTAATACACAGAGTGCTCTAATAGGAGGATGTGCAGAGTCCTATAAGAACACAGCAGGTAACACACTACCATGTACGTTACAGATGCTCAAAATTTATTTGTCAAATTTAATTTACTTAAAGAGAAGAGTTTAGCTCAGCAGAGGGGGACCATGACCTTTGAGGTGGATCGAGGCCACAAAAAGTATCTAAAAGCAAGGATTTCTCAGGGCACACTCCTCCTTTCCTCCCACTTACTTTCCCAAATTAGGCACATGAGGTTAAGGATGTTAAAATGTAAGAACAAATTCTCTATCCTTACTTCTTTATCCCCAACATTTCACTATGCAGATATAATCTTAAGAATATCTTATTATCACATATCCAAGAAATATGTTATGAGTGTATTGGAACTGATGGTAGTAGCAGAAGTGATGTAATCCAAACTTCCTTGAATCAGTACTAGATAAAGTTTTAGGGTTAGGGAGGGTGGGGTGAAGGATGCTTACCATGGGTGGATTAATAGTAACAAGCTAAAAAAGTGATATGGAGTAAGAACCTGTGGAAATTGGGAATAGCCAGTTGCATACTGTTGGCCGGTGAAAAGTGAAAGTGTTAGTAGCTCAGTTCTGTCTGACCCTTGCCAACCCCATGGACTGTAGCCCACCAGGCTCTTCAGTCCATGGGATTTCCCAGACAACCAAGCTGAAATTGAATGTGCGACAGTGAAGGAAGGAGCCCACTAATTCATGAAATTGCTTATTCCATCATATTAGATAACTCTAGCTATCTAGACAGAAAATCTGTCCTCTTATTCAGCTGAAATCTGCCTCTCTTTAACTGTCTTCCAATTCTACCTTCTTGTATTTCAATGAAATTATTCTCTTCCATACTTCATTCTTGATATTGATGTTCTCTCTTCTTGCTGCCTTCTTTCTTCCATTCCTCATTTTTGCCTCTCACTTCCTATCTCTTACTGATGACCCAGAACTACAAACAACATAATTTTATGCTTAATATTGTTACTTTCATCAAGTTATTGAATAAATTGGCCTTACTCTGAATAATATTCATAAAGGTAAATATGCATATACATAGATATCAGTATATAGTAGATTTAGTTATCCAGAATACCACATTTCTAACTATACAAACAACTTAATATATACTTTAAGCTACTTTTTTGTGTATCAAGTCTTATATAAGGAAGGATCAGGCTTCCTACTTTAAAAAGTGTTTTTAAGACAACACTAATCTGAAAAGATACATGCATCCCAGTGTTCCTAGCAGCACTATTTACAATATCAAAGACATGGAAGCAATCTAAATGTCCATCAACAGATGAATGGATAAAGAAGATGTAGCATATATATACAATGGAATATTACTCAGTCACAAAAAGGAATGAATTTGACTCAGTTCTCATGAGGTGGATGAACCTAGAGCCTGTTATACAGAGTGAAGTAAGTCAGAAAGGGAAAAACAAATATTGCATATTAACACATACATATGGGATCTAGAAAAATGGTACTGATGAACCTATTTGCAGGGCAGCAATAGAGATGCAGATATAGAAGACAGGCTTGTGAAGACAGCAGGGGAAATCAGAGTGGGATGAATTGAGAGCACTGAAACACATATGTTACCACATGTATAATAGATAACCCATGGGAATTTGCTATATGATGTAGGGAGCTAACCTACTCTGTGACAAGTAGAGGAGTGGGGGGGGTAGAGGAGGGAGGGGTAGAGGAGGGATGGGGTAGAGGAGGGAGGGGGGTTTAAGAGAGGTGACATATGTATACTTGTGGCTGATTCATGTTGATGTATGGCAGAAACCAACACAACATGATAAAGCAATTATTCCCAAATTAAAATTTAAAAAAAGATTAGTCTTCCTTTCATGCAGCTCAATATCAGAAAAACAAATGACCAAATCAAAAAATGGATCAAACAGCTAAACAGATATTTCTCCAAAGAAGACATACAGATATCTAACAAACACATGAAAAGATGCTCAATATCACTCATTATCAGAGAAATTAAAATCAAAACCATAATGAGATACTTACACTGTTGGTGAGAATGCAAACTGGTACAGCCACTATGGAGGAAAGTGTGGAGATTCCTTAAAAAACTGGAAATAGAACTCCCATATGATCCAGCAATCCCACTGCTGGGCATACACACTGAGGAAACCAAAATTGAAAGAGATACATGTACCCCAATGTTCAGCGCAGCGCTGTTTATAATAGCCAGGACATGGAAGCAACCTAGATGTCCATCAGCAGACGAATGGATAAGAAAGCTGTGGTACAGATACATCATGGAATATTACTCAGCTATTAAAAAGAATACATTTGAATCAGTTCTAATGAGGTGGATGAAATTGGAGCCTATTATACAGAGTGAAGTAAGTCAGAAAGAAAAACACCAATACAGTATATTAATGCATATATATGGAATTTAGAAAGACAGTAATGATGACTCTATATGCAAGATAGCAAAAGAGACACAGATATAAAGAACTCTGTGGGAGAAGGCAACAGAGGGATGATTTGAGAGAACAGCATTGAAACATGTATATTACCATATGTGAAATAGGTGACCAGTCCAAGTTCAATGCATGAAACAGGGCACTCAAAGCCAGGGCACTGGGACAACCCAGAAGGATAGGATGGGGAAGGAGGGGGAGGGGGTTTGGGATGGGGGACACAGGTGAACCCACGGCTGATTCATGTCAATGTATGGCAAAAACCACCACAAAATTTTAAAGTAATTAGCATCCAGTTAAAATAGATGAATTAATTCTTTTAAAAAAAGAAAAAAGAATAAAAAAGAGAGAGAAAAAAGTGTATTTATGAAAACACTAATCTGAAAACATATGTAAACCCCAGTGTTCATAGCAGCATTATTTGCAATATCCAAGACATGGACACAACCTAAGCATCCATCAACAGATGAATGAATAGAGAAGATGTGGTACATATATACAATAGAAAAATATTCACCCAACCAAAAAATGAAATTCTGTGATTTACAACAATGTGGATAGACCTAGAGGGTATTAGCCTTAGTGAAATAAGTCAGGCAGAGAAAGACAAATACTATATGTTATCACTGATATGTTGAATCTTAAACAAATGAATGTATATAAACAAGACAGAAACAGACTCACAGGTACAGAGAACAACAAAGATGATTACCAGTGGGGAGAGGGAAGGAGAGAGGAGCAAGAAAAGGATATAGGATTAGGAGATATAAACTACTATGTATAAAATAGATAAGCAACAAAGGTATGTTGTACACACAGGGAAATATAGCCATTGTGTTCTAATAACTTTAAAAGGAGTATAAGCTATAAAAGTATTGAATCACTATGCTGTACACTTGAAACTAATATAATGTTATAAATCAGCTGTTTTTCAATAAATAAATTTTTAAAATAAGTATATTTCAGTTCAGTTCAGTTCAGTCACTCAGTCGTGTCCGACTCTTTGCGACCCCATGAACCGCAGCACGCCAGGCCTCCCTGTCCATCACCAACTCCCGGAGTCCACACAAACCCACGTCCATCGAGTCAGTGATGCCATCCAACCATTTCATCCTCTGTCGTCCCCTTCTCCTCCTGCCATCAATCTTTCCCAGCATCAGGGTCTTTTCAAATAAGTCCCCTCTTTGCATCAGGTGGCCAAAGTGTATTTAAGTTCACATAGAAAAAGTTAGACTATTTTTAAATCTTCTTTTCTTCACAAACAAAACCATTAAAAACTTTAAAGTAACTTTTTCCTATGTATGGCCCCTGACTGATATGTGGGAGTTGAGTCAATATCCTCAGTAGGAAAAAACTTCCTAAACCTAATTTAAATAACTTCCAAGAGGATAGATCCATGTGTTTTTATTAAGGGAGTAAAAGATCCTGGAGAACATCACTCAAGGCTACACTCCCTTCAACTCTCCTTCACATTCTCTTCAAATGCTGACACCTTAGATGAATGGTCTGTTCTGGTGTCTTGATTATCAGGGATTCTTAATGGACATGGTGGGATATCTGTTCCAACCCTTAAAGAAACTATTTATAAAGCTCTTCTCTGTCTGAATATTGCTTCTAGCATTAGAAGACAAGAGAAGGTGCTTATCAATGTAACTACAGAATTCCTAGACCCCCTTGCACCTTGAAAAGAGACAAGAAGGCTGGATGAGGGGACATCATTCCTTCTTCCAGAAACAATAATCACTTATGTTTGCATATATTTATAGTTTTCACAGCATTTTCCCACCCATTTCTTGTTGGGACTTAACATTTCTGTGATGTTCAATTCAGTTCAATTCAGTCACTCAGTAGTGTCTGACTCTTTGTAACCCCATGAACCAGGCCAGGCCTCCCTGTCCATCACCAACTCCTGGAGACTACATAAACTCATGTCCATTCAGTCAGTGATGCTATCCAACCATCTCATCCTCTGTCATCCCCTTCTCCTCCTGTCCTCAATCTTTCCCAGCATCAGGGTCTTTTCCAATGAGTCAACTTTTCACATCAGGTGGCCAAAGTATTGGAGTTTCAACTTCAACATCAGTCCTTCCAATGAACGCTCAGAATTGATTTCATTTAGGATTGACTGGTTGGATCTCTTTGCTGTCCAAGGGACTCTCAAGAGTCTTCTCCAACACCACAGTACAAAAGCAGCAATTCTCCAGCACTCAGCTTTCTTTATAGTCCAAATCTCACATCCATACACGACTACCGGAAAAACCATAGCTTTGACCAGGTGGACCTTTGTTGGCAAAGTAACGTCTCTGCTTTTTAAAAAGCTGTCTAGGTTGGTCATAACTTTTCTTCCAAGGAGCAGGCGTCTTTTAATTTCATGGCTGCAATCACCATCTGCAGTGATTTGGGAGCCCTGAAAAATAAAATCTGTCACTATTTCCATTGTTTCCCCATCTATTTGCCATGAAGTGATGGGACCAGATGCCATGATCTTCGTTTTCTGAATGTTGAGCTTTAAGCCAGCTTTTCACTCTCCTCTTTCACTTTCATCAAGAGTCTCTTTAGTACTTCTTTGTTTTCTTCCATAAGGATGGTGTCATCTGCACAACTGAGGTTATTGATATTTCTACCAGCAATCTTGACTCCAGCTTGTGCCTCATCCAGCCCAGCATTTCTCATGATGTACTCTGCATTTAAGTTAAATAAGTAGGGTGACAATATACAGCCTTGACATACTCCTTTCCCAATTTAGAACCAGTCTGTTGTCTCATGTCCAGTTCTAACTGTTGCTTCCTGACCTGCCTACAGGTTCCTCAAGAGGCAGGTCAGGTGGTCTGTTTTGCCCATCTCTTTCAGAATTTTTCACAGTTTATTGTGATCCACACAGTCAAAGGCTTTGGCATAGTCAATAAAGCAGAAGTAGATGGTTTTTTGGAACTCTCTTTCTTTTTCGATGATCCAGTGGATGTTGGCAATTTGATCTCTGGTTCCTCTACCTTTTCTAAAACCAGCTTGAACATCTGAAGCCTGGCTTGGAGAATTTTGAGCATTACTTTGCTAGCATCTGAGATGAGTGCAATTGTGCAGTAGTTTGAGCATTTTTGGAATTGCCTTTCTTTGGGATTGGAATGAAAACTGACCTTTTCCAGTCCTGTGGCCACTGCTGAGTTTTCCAAATTTGTTGGCATATTGAGTGAAGCACTTTCACAGCATCATCTTTTAGAATTTGAAATAGCTCAACTGGAATTCCATCACCCCCACTAGCTTTGTTCATAGTGATGCTTCCTAAGGCCCACCTGACTTCACATTCCAGGATGTCTGACTCTAGTGAGTGATCTCATCATCGTGATTATCTGGGTCATGAAGATTTTTTTGTACAGTTCTTCTGTGTATTCTTGCCTCCTCTTCTTAATGTCTTCTGCCTCTGTTAGGTCCATACCATTTCTGTCCTTTATTGAGCCCATCTTTTCATGAAGTGTTCCCTTGGTATCTCTAATTTTCTAAACAGGTCTCTAGTCTTTCCCATTCTGTTGTTTTCCTCTATTTCTTTGCAGTGATCACTGAGAAAGGTTTCCTTATCTCTCCTTGCTATTCTTTGGAACTCTGCATTCATATGGGAATATCTTTCCTTTTCCCCTTTGCCTTTCACTTCTCTTCTTTTCATAGCTGTTTGTAAGGCATCCTCAGACAACCATTTTGCCTTTTTGCATTTCTTTTTCTTGGGGATGGTCTTGATCACTGCCTCCTGTACGATGTCATGAACCTCCGTCCATAGTTCTTCAGGCACTTTGTCTATCAGATCTAATCCCTTGAATCTTTTTGTCTGTTTCTATCTATTTCTGTGACGTAGGAAAGGCATATATTTCCCCTCATTCTATAGGTAATGAAACTGTCACTGATTTGAGTCACATAGCAAGTAAAGAGTCCATCCAAAACTAAAATGCCCTTACTTCAGTACTCTTTCCTATAAATTTCACTGGTTCTTTGTTATAACTCAACTACAGGAGAATACAATTATCCTGGGTGTGAGTTGCATGCAATTTCACAAAAAGCAAGGCTCAAAATTGGCACAGAGCTACCATTGACACATTCTTGACTTCTCTTGATGATCAGTTCCCTTTCCAAGTTCCTTGAATTCTATGATCAGATCTTTAATTTCTACTGTATCTTTTAGCCTCTTGTACCTAAGAAATTGTTCTCTAAACACAATAGATGTTCAAGACTTGAAGTCTGGATGGAAGCAAAATAATTTTTATTTTGTTACTTAGACAAAAACAAGGGAAATGTTCTGTTTAGGCTTGAGAAGCTTGCCCTTGTATCGGATGGCATCTCTTATTATTCTGGGCCAAGTAAATGCGTTAGTAAGTATAGGAAGGCCTTTCAAAGCCTTCCTTTGAAAAACTGCACTTCACCATGAGAACACTCATTACAGACATGAAATCAAGTTTAGCCACTCAAAACAAATTTCTATACAAAAGACTCCATTTTGATACAAATATTCTATAAGGAGGGTGTGGTTCTGCCTCTTCAGGTTTGACTGCTGAGTGAGAGGATGAAGAGCTAAAAACAAGGCCTCATTGACCTAACCACAGCTGCGAGAAGATGCAAAAGATTACAGTTAGAGTGGCATAAACTATATTTTTCCTCCCTCTGGTGAAGTGAAGTTCTTCCTCACCATTCATCAGGATTGGACTTTTTCCAGTGCCTTCTTAGGACTCTACCACATTTGTCATACTTTCCTCCTTTTTCTCTTCATAGAAAGGATGATGATTTCTTCAACTGAAGAAAATAATGCAAGTGTGATGGAATTCATTCTGGTGGGACTCTCCAGACTGCCTGCATCTCAGCTCCTTTTGTTCATCTAATCGGCTACCTTTGTGGATAATATTCTCATCATTTTCATTATCCAGATTGATTCCTGTCTTCACACTCTTCTGTACTTGTTTCTCAGCCACTTATCCTTCTCAGATATCTGCTAGTCTACAAGCTCCATACCCATGGTTCTGGTGAATTACTTTAAGGAATTTCCCACTACACCCTATAGTGGCTGCTTGTTCCAAATAACGACTTCTCTTTACTTGGAGGTGATGGAGTGTTTCCTTCTTGCTGTTATCACCTCAGTTCAGTTCAGTCACTCAGTCATGCCTGACTCTTTGTGACCCCAGGGACTGCAGCACGCCAGACTTTCCTGTCCATCACCAACTCCCAGAGCTTGCTCAAACTCATGTTCATTGAGTTGGTGATACCATCCAATCATTTCATTCTCTGTCGACCCCTTCTCCTCCTGCCTTCAATCTTTCCCAGCATCAGGGTCTTTTCTGAGTCAGTTCTTCACATCAGGTGGCAGAAATATTGGAGCTTCAGCTTCAGCACCAGTCCTTCCAATGAATATTCAGGACTGATTTCCTTTAGGACTGACTAGTTTGATCTCCTTGTGGTCAAGGGACTCTCAAGGGTCTCCTCCAACACCACAGTCCAAAAGCATCAATCCTTCAGCACTCAGCTGTTATCACCTATGGCAGGTTTATTGCCATCGCAAAACCCCTGTGCAACAGCTTGTACCGGATGGTGGCAGGAGTTTGGGCCACTGCTATCTTAATGGCTACAACCCCTGTTCTAGTCACACCAATCCAATTTTGCTGCCACAATGTAGTTAACCATCTCACATGTGAGCTCCAAGTAATCCTCAAACTCACTTGCTAGTAAAGGAGATCCTAATGTTAACTAGCAGTATATTAATACTGTTCCTGCCTTTTGGGTTCATTGTACTCTCTTATTTCCATATTCCTGTGGCTTTCCTGAAGATCCACTCTGTAGGGGCCAGACTCAAGGCCTTTTTTACCACTGGCTCCCACTTGACTGTGGTCACAATTTACTATGGAGCAGCAATCTTAATGTATATGAGCCCACACTTTCATTTTCCCAGGATGAGGATAATATCATTACAATGTTGCATGATAGGCTGAACCCACTCATTACACTCTGAGAAACAAGAATGTGAAAGATTCCCTAATGAAGGTGGTCAAAGGAAGGATAATGGTCTCATGTCCTCAAACGTCCTGCATCCTCATCAATGAGTCATCAGTCTTTTGCTCTTTCACAATTGTCCACAAAGAACTGAATAAAAGATGAACCTATCTCAGACCCCATCAAATGGGAATCAGTTGTCAAAAGACTCTTTTCCATGACAGTTTCATCTTTAAGAAAATGGATATTAATGATAGTTCTCCAGTTTTTTAAATTTATTTCTCACTGATGATAATTGTTAGAAAAAAGCAAGTGCTAGATTTTAGTGCAGAGTGGACAGTCCAGTCTCTGTGGTACCACATAAGGAAGAGAACTGGTCTCTTATACAAAAACTGTACAGTATACTCTGGCTTATTAACTGCCCCTTCCCAAAGAAGAGATTGCCACAAACAATTGTATTGCTAACAAATTTCACACACTAGCTCTGAAGCAGTTAGGTAACCATGGTGTTCACTAGATAGAATAAAAAGATGTGTCAAGAAGGTACACTCTCCACGTTCTCCCTGGTATACTAGGTATCTTGATGTGTTTTCTACAAGTTTGCAATTTCTAGAGCCAGATCAAATGACTTTTGGATAAACTACTGCTCTGTTTTGCCTACTCTAGTATATCGCTGCCTATATACAGAAATGAGACTCTAGGAAGTAAAGGTAGAGATCTCTTAATCTTCCAGAAGCTTATACTATGAAGAAGACCAGATGACTACTGAGAAACTCAGTCTACAGGAATACGAAATTTAACAAGACTCAGATATTCATATCCTATCTAATGTAGGCAACTTCTACGATACTGCCAAATTGATTTTCTCCAACTCCCTTCCTTCCTAAGGAGCTGACCTGGCCTATTCAGTACTGGCTGAGTTGAATGGATAAGGGTGTGGGGTTAGGTTCTAAAGAAGTAGATCATCAATATAAATATAAAGCATATATTTCTATGGGGCTTCCCAGGTGGCACGATGGTAAAGAATCTGCCTGCAATGCAGGAGACTTGCAAGACATGAGGGTTTGATCCCTGGATCAGGAAGATTCCCTGGAGGAGGAAATGGCAACCCATTCCAGTATTCTTGCTTGGGAAATCCCATGGACAGAGGAGCCTGGTGGGCTATAGTCCAGGGGGTTGCAAAAGAGCCAGACATGACTTAGCAACTAAATAACAGCAATATGTTTATGTATTAAAAGCAACTAGGACAAGTTGGTGAGTCAAAACAACATGCATAAGGAAAAGAGGAATTTTAGACACTTGAGAGAACACATTTACTATAAAGAAAGACAAGTTCATAAGGGCTAGAATCCGGAATTGATGTAAGGATCCCAAAGCAAAGCAGAGAGGGGCACAGGAAAAGAGACTAAAAATTTAAGAAGACTGAAGTGAATTGATTAGTGAATAGGTTAGTGTAGACCTCTGGTTTTTAAACTTAATGAATCACCTGACAAATCCTGATGAATTTCAGATTGGTGATTATAATGCTGTTAGCCTATATAGACCACACATTTGAGTATGAAGAGTGTGAATAATTCCATCTAGAAAAAACTGACATGGTAATGTGGATATCAAATAACACTATAAAGGGGATAATGGAGAGAAAATTTACATATATAGTATCACACAGAAATCCTTAAACATTTTGACGTTTTGCTTTACATTTCTTATGCTTTCCTATAACACTGAAAATAAAAAATAAATTTGCCCACAAAGAACACATTTCTGCCTTAGATATCATTCAGGATTCTATAACTTACATGACAATGACTCAGTGATGCTTTTCTTAATCTTTAATGATGCTGTTTACAAAATGACATCTAAACTGAGACTTCTGCAGAGGATAATGAGACATTTGCTGCGTGGACAGGGGCTTGAAAGCTATATTTTTGGCATTAGACTGGAAAGGACAAAGAAATGGCCCAGGAACCTAACATCATAAATATAGGAAATTTGTCCACCCTGAAGCTAATGTTATTGCCTTTGCATCATATGCAAAATTTAAGGCAAATCATATAAAGAGCTCTATTTTCCTAAGCACTAAAGATACTTTCTCATAATAATAACTATCTTTTGCATAACATTTAGCAATTTACACATTGTTTTCACATATATTATCATATTTCATACTCACAGCAAACCTATGAGTTAGATAAGTCAAAGAAAAGTAGCCTCTTTTTCAGAATTGAAAAGAGAATCAGAGAAATCAGATGACTCACTAAAGGGCACCACTTACAGACAGGGATCTTGATTAAACATCCAGTGTAGTTCCTATTGTACATCTAAGAATGTGTCTTAAAGTAAACTGCTGAAGATAAACTCCTGATTGTCATTTATTTTGGTGGCATGTTCAAATTTTCTCATGAAATAGGTAGAGAAATTCATGTGTGTCATAGAGTGAAATGCTAAACCAAGAAACATGGTCTGCATTAGGAGGATATTATTTGTTTCACTCCACCTGCTAAAGTCATCAAGTGTAGAAACACTGCCACTCTTGTCAATTTCTGTGTCACTCCTAGTCTTTGGTCTTTGAAACACTTTTTTCAGCATACCAGGGGTCTTTTGCCCTCCTGCCTACTTACCAAGCCTCACTCCAATTGCAAGCTTTAACTTAGGCAAGGGTTACGTAGGAAATTCTAAATACTTTTGTGATTCAATATCAGGACATACAGTTTCTATTCCATCCTTGACCTAGTGCCCCTGTGGACCTCCATTACCTTTATTCAAAGTAGTTCTTTGGGTCATCAAATGTCTAGCACTCTAGGTCCTCTAGGACTCATGAGCAGTCTTACACTTGCAAGCAGTGTTCTCTCCATCCTTTCAGAAACCCGAATCCTACCTGACCTAGAATACAACTTTATGATATCAAAATTCCTGAATGATGATTACCTTCATAGATTACTGAATATAGTTACCATATACACAATGAATTTCTGATCACCATGTCCCATCTTCATGTCTGGAAAAGCTTCCATTATTACTAAATCCCTGATTATGACTGCTAATCTGTATTCTCTATTGTTTGTTCTGGCCATGCTTGCCTAAATATCTTACATACAAGCTCTTATATCACCATCACTACCCCAGTTTGAGGCAGAGTATTTATGTGCAGCTATATGGAGTAAAATTCCAGAGAATAAGAATAGGTGACATGGATAGTGAATGAAGGAAACGGGTAAAGCCAATTCTAGGATGTGTTACTGAGCTAAACTCAGCTCAGTGAGACTGTTTGCTTAATTTCATTGGATTTTTCAAGTTTTATAAACTCAATCATATTCATGGGTGAAAACAAGATGAATGAATTTAGCCACCATCTCTTATCTCCCAGTGAATAAAAAGTTCATTCTTCAATCATTCATGCTTTCAGACTGTAGATATACAGATATCAGTGATGGTCTCATGGTAGTGATCACTGGTCAATCCAAGGCCAGAAGTTGAGAGGCTTACAAAGAGAGCATGAGGTAAGGTACTGTCAGGGTGCACCTGCATGAAGTATGTTGGAATCCACACAGCTAATTGTCATAATGACAAGTAAATAATATACAGGTGAAGCCAAGATGTACAAAAGAGATTCTAATATATCCCAACACCTGAGGATATTCTTGTCTCCCTGTGCCAGATCCACCCACTGCCTGAGTAGCATTCAAAATCTTGTCCTTTTATTGGTACATCTGGCATCTTTAATTAGCCTATGTCCAGCCATATAAAATTTCTGTGTTGGTTACAAATAAACATGCAAAACCAAGTGGGAAAAATATTTAACCAGGGGAAAGACAGTATGAATAAAAAGCAGTTGGAAACAGAAACTCAGCTCCCACTTCATGAGATAAACCACCTTTTCCGATGGATTCTAGTTTATAAAGGAGGTGTTGGTGTTGTTGGTTTAGTCACCAAGTCATGTCCGACTCTTGTGACCACATGGACTGGCCCTGCCAGGCTCCTCTGCCCATGGGATTCTCCAGGCAAGAATACTGGAGTGGGTTGCCATATCCTTCTCCGGGGGATCTTACTGACCCAGGAACCAAACCTGGGTCTCCTGCATGGCAGTCAGATTATTTACCAACTGAGCTATGAGGGAAGCCCATCAATGAGATACCTGACAGCCAAAAGCAAATGGCCAATTTAACAAGCCTAAATGACTTCAAGGATGTAGAGGGAAACTGTTGGTCAAACATCAGTACATAAACGGTGTTGGTAACTGTAAAGCTTGTACCAGTAGATGTTGAAGTGAAAATAACGAGATGTTCATAACTAGACTCACTTCAAAGAGAGTTATGAGCCAGGTTACTGAAGCACTCTTCAAAATAGCAAAAGGTTAAAAATAATCAAAATTGTCATTAATAAATGGCTATAAAAACATTTGGTAAATCTATACAATGGGCTACTATGCAGACATGAAAAGAATTCAGTTCAGTTCAGTTCAGTCACTCAGTTGTGTCCAACTCTTTGTGATCCCATGGACTACAGCATGCCAGGCCTCCCTGTCCATCACCAACTTCTGGAGTTTACTCAAACGCATGTGCATCAAGTCAGTGATGCCATCCAACCATCTCATCCTCTATCATCTCCTTCTCCTCCCGCCTTCAATTTTCCTAGCATCAGGAATCAGCATCTTTTCAAATGAGTCAGTTCTTCGCATCAGGTAGCCCAAGGATTGGAGTTTCAGCTTCAGCATCAGTTCTTCCAATGAATATTCAGGACTGATTTCCTTTAGGATGGACTGGTTGGATCTCCTTGCAGTCCAAGGGACTCTCAAGAGTCTTCTCCAACACCACAGTCCAAAAGCATCAATTCTTTGGCACTCAGCTTTCTTTATAGTCCAACTCTCACATCCATACATGACTACTGGAAAAACCATAGCCTTGACTAGACAGACCTTTGATGACAAAGTAATGTCTCTGCTTTTTAATATGCTGTCTAGGTTGGTCATAACTTTTCTTCCAAGGAGCAAGCGTCTTTTAATTTCACAGCTGCAGTCACCATCTGCAGTGATTTTGGAGCCCAAAAAAAAATAAGTCTGCCACTGTTTCCACATCTATTTCCCGTGAAGTGATGGGACCGGATGCCATGATCTTAGTTTTCTGAATGTTGAGCTTTAAGCCAAATTTTTCACTCTCCTCTTTCACTTTCATCAAGAGTCTCTTTAGTACTTCTTTGCTTTCTGCCATAAGGGTGGTGTCATCTGCATATCTGAGGGTATTGATATTTCTCCCAGCAATCCTGATTCCAGCTCGTGCTTCATCCGGGCCAGCATTACTCATGATGTACTCTGCATATAAATTAAATAAGTAGGGTGACAATATACAGCCTTGACATACTCCTTTCCCAATTTAGAACCAGTCTGTTGTCTCATGTCCAGTTCTAACTGTTGCTTCCTGACCTGCCTACAGGTTCCTCAAGAGGCAGGTCAGGTGGTCTGTTATTCCCATCTCTTTCAGAATTTTCCACAGTTTATTGTGATCGACACAGTCAAAGGCTTTGGCATAGTCAATAAAGCAGAAGTAGATGGTTTTTTGGAACTCTCTTTCTTTTTCGATGATCCAGTGGATGTTGGCAATTTGATCTCTGGTTCCTCTACCTTTTCTAAAACCAGCTTGAACATCTGGAAGTTCATGGTTCACGTATTGTTGAAGCCTGGCTTGGAGAATTTTTAGCATAACTTTACTAGCATGTGAGATGAGTGCAATTGTGCAGTAGTTTGAGCATTCTTTGGCATTGTCTTTCTTTGGGATTGGAATGAAAACTGACCTTTTCCAGTCCTGTGGCCACTGCTGAGTTTTCCAAATTTGCTGGCATATTGAGTGCAGCACTTTCACAGCATCATCTTTCAGGATTTGAAATAGCTCAACTGGAATTCCATCACCCCCACTAGCTTTGTTCATAGTGATGCTTCCTAAGGCCCACTTGACTTCACATTCCAGGATGTCTGGCTCTAGGTGAATATAAGCGATCACACCATCATGATTATCTGGGTCATGAAGATCTTTGCTGTTACTGTCTTTCTAAATTTCACTTTTATGCATTAATATACAGTTTTTGTTTCTCTTTCGACTTACTTCACTCTGTATAATTGGTTCCCGTTTCATCCACCTCTTTAGAACTGTTTCGAATGCATTCCTTTTTATGACTGAGTAATATTCTATTGTGTATCTGTACCACATTGTACATGGATAAATCCTTATCCATTTGTCTACTCATGGACATCTAGGTTGATTCCATGTCCTAGCTATTGTAAACAGTGCTGCAATGATCAGTGAGGTACATGTATCTCTTTCAGTTCTAGTTTCCTCGGGATCACCCATATTTTATAACTGCTATATGTTAAGTTTTCTATCCCTTGAAGCTGAAACTAATTCTGACTGATACCTGGTCCTTGCCAGTTTGTCATGTCCATTTGAAGATAACTAAGTCTTACCCCAAGATGTTTCAATACTCAACATGTCTGACTAATTATACCTCTTTATATACATGGTTCATGGATATTTACAATATTTTGGTCCTAACTGTATTGTTCATTCCTTTACCGCCTACAAACTGACTTATTATTGTTATTCATTGTATGCCTGGTGATTATTGTTTTATATTGATTTCATTCTCTACCCCAAACCATATGGGGGGGAGGATATACCATGGCATGGGTAAAACATGATTTCTATGAGACAACTAGAACAAAAGATATTGGTAAAAGAGAGTTCAAACTCATGAACACTGTCACAAATCATTATTTAGAGTAATAACTGCCAAAGCTCTATCTACACTTCGGATATCTTTTCTGAGCTCCGGTCACATGTTTTCTCAAAAAATGGACATGTATCTACCTCAAAGCTTCACAGACAACCCAAATGGAACCATTCCAAACCAGAAAACTTCATATTCACCCTAAAACCTCCCCTTCCTCTTGTTTTCTGGATCTCATTTAATGGTGCCCCCATTCACCTGAGAGATATCCTGTAATCCTCCTCCTCCTCCCTCACTACACAATCTAATCATCTTTGAAGCTTTGCCTCTTCTATTTTTGTGATAAATCTCAAGTTCATTCCTGGTCTTTCATCCCACTGCCTCTCTCAATTCCAGCACTCATCATTTCTTGCTTTGACTGTTCCAATGACTTGAGACATAGTCTCTTTAACAGCCCACTGCAATTAGGCTCTACATTATGGTGTCACCAATCTTCCTGAGACATGTCAAAGCACATCACTTTCTTGTTTAAAAATCTTCAATGGTATGTAGTCATGTGGATGCAAAAAAGCTAGACTCATCAGTGTGGCATTTAAAATTTTCCAAGATCTGGACCCGGCCCACATGGGTATCCTGACTTGCTGATGGAATCAAACAGATTAATTACCATTCCCATAAACACTTCATTCTTTTCCAATTCTGTGCATAGGGTTGATGTGGTCTCTACAAAATATATGCATACTGAACTAGTAAGCTATCCAACCCTGGAAACCCAGGAAAAATATCTCCTTTAATATGAGCAGTCTTCATTTACTTTTTATTTCTAGGCTTGGAAATAAGGCCCTTCTTTGTCAGTGTCCCCAAACACAAATCTATGTTTGCTTACTTTGTACATTTCTTATAATTTGTACGTGACTGTGCAACATAGCACTCTTTCCGTTTGGCTACAGGTCTTAGAAAACAAAAGAGAACCGTATCCATGTGGACCAGCACTAGGACATATCCTTGCTGCTGTATGAACCTTCCTAGAGGCTCACATGAATATGGGGCTTTTAGAGATCCATAGAACATCTTGAAACAATAAGAACTCTACCTCTACCTGCATATCCTTTTCACTTTACTAACTCAAGGGACTCTCTCTTTCTGAAAAGCATCAAAAGAGCATATATCTTCTCCTTAGGCCTTATATCACCCAAGCTTTGGGCTTATAATTGCTGGTGAGACCCAGGAACTTCCTCACAGGCAATTTTGCCTCTTGTGAGATGAGATGAGTCTGACAAGCCAGGATCACAGTATAGCTGACCCTTCCCAACCACTAAGCACATTCTGTTCACAGTTGCTTGGCCTAAAAAGGCCTCAAGTGGCTGGAAACTACTCATTGTCACTAAATTTAAGATTTCAGAATAAATATTGACTGGAACTTTGTGTCTTAATCTTTTTCTTTTTAGAAATATAAAATCTCTATCTAATACACTCTCTAGCCTCCAAGCCTAGAGTCAAGTGGAACAAACACAGAGAAGTTGTCCTATTTTCTGCACGGTTAAGAAATGGGGAATTCAGTATGTGTTTACAGTGATGGCAAACATTAAAATAGCTCATGCTACATTGCCAAATGAAGGATAACAGAGACATAAACACTGCCTTTTAAAAGATTCTTTTAGGAAAAAAAGTATGAATCGAATCATTTACAGAAGTACTGTTTGAACAGATGGTGTGATTAACAGCTAACATGTAAGCCATCTTGGGAGCTTATGGAAAAGTAAACAAGTGGAGCTAAAAAGAAATCATTTTATTCCCCAAAAGCGTCTTTCATTCATTTTACTAGGAAAATTGGAAAGTCTGTGGTTTGAAAGCTGTGTTTCCTTGGGGGATGTTAGGAGTGAGCAAGGAGTCTCTTTAGAGCAAGACCACATCCACGCCAGGTTGAGTTTTGAACTGACTTCCTGGGGGATGAGATGGACCAAGAAGTCAACCCTCCAGCAGGGCTGGTCCTGGGAACCACTAAGGACACTCTACACCTCTGCTTGTCCTGAAACTCCTCCTGTGCACGAGGTGGAGAGAAGGGAGTTAAGAGCTGAGAACCAATTATGTAAGAGGCACTCTGAAAGGACGTCACATACACTCTTTGCTCTAAGGCCAGCTCACAATGGCCTCGGGAGTCATATATTCCAAGGCCAATCTCCCAGTGGGAAAACAGCGGTTGAGAAAGGGGGGAACATCTCCTAAGCCCACACGGTTACCTCCTTTGTGGAGCTGCCATCAAAACTGTTGAGTTTCAGAGCTCTTTGTAGAGGCAGCTGATTACAGAGGGAAGAACACGGAGCAGGCTGTCTGGCGATGCAGGTATGAGAGTCTTCTCTGCTACCTAATGCCTCAGAGACAGACGTTGTTCCTTTCTGGGCTGCAATTTCCTCATCTTTAGAGTGCGGGCCCTGTATCATGGGCTCCAAGGTCCTCGGTTGGGCATGAAAATGGTCTCATACATCACATCGGCTTCCCCAGCTCCATTCCTGACCTTCCTCACCTGACGTGAGGAGAAACTCTTGCACAC
This sequence comes from Muntiacus reevesi, assembly GCF_963930625.1. Lineage (NCBI taxonomy): Eukaryota > Metazoa > Chordata > Mammalia > Artiodactyla > Cervidae > Muntiacus > Muntiacus reevesi. The sequence continues at coordinate 119,876,052 of NC_089271.1, read as the reverse complement.
TGGCACAGCTTTAGCCATGGTGCCCCCGCCCACTTAGACAACTGCCCAGGAAATGGCTGACCCTTGGCAGAGCTCGTTCCCTACTGCCTTCACCAGAAAGTGCTGCATGCACCCACCTCAGCTCGCCCAAGTGCTCTCTCATCTAACATCTATGGGCATGTAGTGACCCTCCAGGCCCTGCGCTACACACCGTGGAAAGGGAACAACAGTGAGCAGGAAGGACACAGTGCCTCTCCTCCCAAAGCTAGACCCAGTGTTGAGGCACACGAGTGAACAAATAAAAATATAGAGGGGTGAGTGTGAGCATAAGAAAAGGAGCCCGATTTCTTCCTGAGGAGTCAAGGGATGCTGCCCCAAGGTAGTAACCTTCAGTTCAGTTCAGTTCAGTTCAGTTCACTTGCTCAGTCATGTCTGACTCTTTGCGACCCCATGACTACTGCATGCCAAGCTTCCCAGTTCATCACCAACTACCGGAGCTTGCTCAAACTCATGTCCACTGAGTCAGTGATACCATCCAACCGTCTCATCCTCTGTCGTCCCCTTCTCCTCCTGCTTCCATATTTCCCATCATCAAGGTCTTTTCCAATGAGCTGGCTCTTCACCCAAGGTGGCCAAAGTATTGGAGCTTCAGTTTCAGCATCAGTCCTTCCAATGAATATTCAGGACTGAGTTCATTTAGGATTGACTAGTTTGATCTCCTTGCAGTCCAAGGGACTTGCAAGAGTTTTCTCCAACACCAAAGTTCAAAAGCAGCAATTCTTCAGTACTCAGATTTCTTTATGGTTAAAATCTCACATCCATACAAGACTACTGGAAAAACCATAGCTTTGACTAGATGGACCTTAGTCATCAAAGTAATGTCTCTGGTTTTTAATATGCTGCCTAGGTTGGTCATAGCTTTTAGCTTCTTTTTTTTTTAATCTTTTTTTTCATTTATTTTTATTAGTTGGAGGCTAATTACTTTACAATATTGTAGTGGTTTTTGTCATACATTGACATGAATCAGCCATGGATTTACATGTATTCCCCATCCTGATCCCCCCTCCCACCTCCCTCTCTACCCGGTCGTAGCTTTTCTTCCAAGGAGCAAGCATCTTCTAATTTCATGGCTGCAGTCACCATCTGCAGTGATTTTGGAGCCCAAGAAAATAGTCAGTCACCATTTCCATTGTTTCCCCATCTATTTCCTATGAAGTGATGGGATCAGATGCCATGATCTTAGTTTTTTGAATGTTGAGTTTTAAGCCAGCTGTTTTACTCTCCTCTTTCACTTTCTTCAAGAGGCTCTTTAGTTCTTCACTTTCTGCCATAAGGGTGGTGTCATCTGCATATCTGAGGTTATTGATATTTCTCCCAGAAATCCTGATTCCAGTATGTGCTTCATCCAGCCTGGCATTTCACATGACGTACTCTGCACAAGCAGGGTGACAATATACAGCCTTGATGTTCTACATTCCTAATCTGGAACCAGTCTGTTGCTCCATGTCCAGTTTTAATTGTTGCTTTTTGACCTGCACACAGATTTCTCAAGAGGTAGGTAGGGTGGTCTGGTATTCCCATCTCTTGGAGAATTTTCCAGTTTGTTGTGATCCACACAGTCAAAGGCTTTAGTGTAGTCAATGAAGCAGATGTTTTTCTGGAACTCTCTTGCTTTTTCGATGATCCAACAGATGTTGGCAATTTGATCTCTGGTTCCTCTGCCCTTTGTATATCCAGTTGAACATCTGGAAGTTCTCAGTTCATGTACTGTTGAAGCCTCACTTGGAGAATTTTGAGCATTACATTGCTAGCACATGAGATGAATGCAACTGTGCAGTAGCTTGAACATTCCTTGGCATTGCCTTTCTTAGGGATTGAAATGAAAATTGACCTTTTCCAGCCCTGTGGCCACTGCCAAGTTTTCCAAATTTGCAGGCTTATTGAGTGAAGCAGTTAAACAGCATCATCTTTTTTTTTTTTTTTTTTTTGACCTTGAAAGATTTTATTATTTTTTCTTTCATTTATTTTTATTAGTTGGAGGCTAATTACTTTACAATATTGTAGTGGTTTTGCCATACATTGACATGAATAGCCATGGACTTACATGTGTTCCCCATCCTGAACCCCCCTCCCACCTCCCTCCCCATCCCATCCCTCTGGGTCATGCTAGTGCACCAGCCCCGAGCACTTGTCTCATGCATCCAACCTGTTTCACACTTGATAATATACATGTTTTGATGTTGTTCTCTCAGATCTTATAGGATTTGAAATAGCTCAGCTGTATTTCCATCACCTCCACTAGCACTGTTTGTAGTGATGCTTCCTAAGGCCCATTTGACTTTGCACTCCAGGATGTCTGGCTCGAGGTGAGTGATCACACCATCATGATTATCTGCATCATTAAGATCTTTTGTATAGTTCTTCTATGTATTCTTGCCACATCTTTTTAATATCTTCTGCTTCCATTAGGAACATACATTTTCTGTCCTTTATTGTGTCCATCTTTGCATGAAATATTCCCTTGGCATCTCTAATTTTCTTGAAGAGATCCCTAGTCTTTCCCATTCTATTGTTTTCCTCTGTTTCTTTTCATTGATCACTTAGAAAGCCTTCCTTATCTCTCCTTGCTATTCTTTGGAACTCTGCATTCAGAAAGGTATATCTTTCCTTTTCTCCTTTGTCTTTAGCTTCTCTTCTTTTCTCAGCTATTTGTAAGGCCTCCTCAGGCAACCATTTTGCCTTTTTGCATATCTTTTTTGGGGGATGGTTTTGATCACTGTCTCCTGTACAATATCATGAACCTCCATCCATAGTTCTTCAGGAACTCTGTCTATGAGATTTAATCCCTTGACTCTATTTGTCACTCCCACTATATAATCATAAGTGAAGTTGATCAGTTGTGTCCAACTCTTTGTGACCCTATGGACTGTAGTCTACCAGGCTCCTCCATCCATGGGATTTTCCAGGCAAGTGTTCTGGAGTGGGCTGCCATTTCCTTCTCCAAGAGATCTTCCCAACCCAGGGAACAAACCCTGGTCTCCGGCATTGCAGATGCTTTACCATCTGAGACACCAGGTAAGCGTAAGGGATTTGATTTAGGTCATACCTGAATGGTCTAGTGGTTTTCCCTACTTTCTTCAATTTAAGTCTAAATTGGGCAATAAGAAGTTCATGATCTGAGCCACAGTCAGCTCCCAGTCTGGTTTTTCCTGACTGTATAGAGCTTCTCTATCTTTGGCTGCAAAGAATATAATCAATCTGATTTTGGTATTGACCATCTGGTGATGTTCATGTCATCATACATGTTGTTGGAAGAGGCTGTTTGCTATGACCAGTGTGTTCTCTTGGCAAAACTCTGTTAGCCTTTGCCCTGCTTCATTTTGTACTCCAAGGCCAAACTTGCCTGTTACTCCAGGTATGTCTTTACTTCCTACTTTTGTATTCCAGTTCCCTATGATGAAAATGACATCTTTTTTGGGTGTTAGTTCTAGAAGATCTTATAGGTCATCATAGAACCATTCAACTTCAGCTTCTTTGACATTAGTGGTTGGAGCATAGACTTGGATTACAGTGCTGTTAAATGGTTTGTCTTGGAAATGAACAGAGATCATTCTGAAATATTTGAGATTGCACCCAAGCAGTGCATTTTGGACTCTTGTTTACTACGAGGGTAACTCCATTTCTTCTAAGGGATTCTTGCCTACAGTAGTAGATATAATGGTCATCTGAGTTAAATTCACCCATTCCAGTCCATTTTAGTTCACTGATACCTAAAATGCTGATGTTCACGTGTTGCCATCTCCTGTTTGACCACTTCCAATTTACCTTGATTCATAGACCTAACATTCCAGGTTCCTAGGCAATATTGTTCTTTACAGCATTGGACTTACTTCCATCACCAATCACATCCACAACTGGGCATTATTTTTGCTTTGGCTCTCTCTTCATTCTTTCTGGAGTTATTTCTCCACTGATCTCCAGTAGCATATTCAGCACTTACCAACTTGGGGAGTTCATCTTTCAGTGTCCTATCTTTTTGTCTTTTCATACTGTTCATGGGGTTCTTAAGGCAAGAATACTGAAGTGGTTTGCCATTCCCTTCTCCAGGGGACCACATTTTGTCAGAACTGCCCACCATGACCCGTCCATCTTGGTTGGCCCTACAGGGCATGGCTCATAGTTTCATTGAAGTAGACAAGGCCGTGATTCATGTGATCAGTTCAGTTTGTTTTCTGTGATTGTAGTTTTCATTCTGTCTGCCCTCTGATGGATAAGGATAAGAGGCTTGTGGAAGCTTCCTGATGGATGGGACAGGCTATGGGGGAATCTGGGTCTTGTTCTGATGGGCAGCGCTATGCTCAGTAAATCTTTAATCCAATTTTCTGTTGATGGGTGGGCAGGGCTGTGTTCCCTCCCTGTTGTTTGGTCTGAGGCCAAACTATGGTCGGGGTAACATTGCTCCTTCAAAAGGACTTATGCCAGCACTGATGTATTCAGTGCCCCTGACCCTGTGGCAGGCAACTGTCGACCCACACCTCTGCTGGAGACTCCCAGACACTCACTGGCAAGTCTGGCTCAGTCTTTTGTGGGGTCACTGCTTCTTTCTCCTGGGTCCTGATGTGCACAAGGATGTTTTGTTTGTGCCCTCCAAGAGTCTGTTTCCCCAGTTCTATGGAAGTTCTGTAATCAAACCCCACTGGCCTTCAAAGTCAAATTCCCTGGGAGTTCTCAGTCCCTTATCTGATCCCCAGATTGTGAAATCTGTTGTGGGTCCTAGAACTTACATAACAGTGTGAGAACTTCTTTGATACAATTGTTCTCCAATTTGTGGGTCATCTACTCGGTGGCTCTATGGTGGGGCTAATGGCAACCTCTTTCAAAAGGGCTTATGCCACACACTGTGCCTCCCAAGTCTGCTGCAGCCAGAGACCCTGTCCCCACAGCAGACCACTGCTGACCCACCTCTGCAGGAGACACTCAAAGGCAGGTCTGGCTCAGACTCTGTGGACTCTCTGGGTGCTGGTGGGCACAAGGCTTTGTTTGAGCCCTCCAAGCTTCTCTGGCAAGAATGGGATTTGATTCTAAACGCCATTTCTCCCCTCCTACCCTCTTGTTGGAACCTCTCCTTTGCTCTTGGATGTGGGATATCTTTTTTTGGTGGAATCCAACATTCTCCTGTTAATGGTTGTTCAACCATCCTGTCAATGGTTGTTCAGCAGGAGTAACCTTGGAACCAAACTAAATACATAACTAATCAACCATCCAGATATTTAGAATCACCCAGGTGACTACCAGATTTGTGTGCCTTTCATCCCAGCATTTGGTACAATTTAGTCCCACAGGTTGGATTCCCAGGCCACTTTTATGTTTCCAAAGATCTAGAGAATTAATTAAGAAGAGCAACTTTAGCATTATGAATCCAGAAATAAATTCTTTCTCTTGGGCCTGTTCTTATAAATGCTTCTGAACCCTTTCATATGAACTCTTTTCTTCTAATTGCATCTCTGGGACCTAATCCTGGAGGGTTTGAAATGATTTCCCCTTGTGACTTTGAAACTTTTGATGCTGTGTCCCCTGCCAGGTGTGATTCCACTTCCCTCCCCGGACATTATAATAAACAGACTTTGGAATCTTCCTCTCCCCATTTACTAAAGATGCTACTGCTTTTGAGTTACATTTGAAGTTCACTTCAGCCCTCTACTAAGTAGGAAAAAGCCTACTCCTACTGCATGTTCTGTGTGGATGCATGATACTGTTCAGCCCAAGGATTCTCTCCTGGGATGGAATGATCCATTGGAACACTTCTGCAGGTCATCAGAGGAAAGCAATTCCTATAACATCTCAGATGCCTCTCTGTGAGGATACTTACCACCCTGTCCCTCACCTTAGAGTTATTTGTGTCCAAGAGTCATCTCTCTCTGCTCAAGTCAGGCAACAACAGTGTTTTGGCTTTCCTGGGATGCTATGTGCCAAAGGCCAATGCATTGTATGTAGATGCTTGTTCAATATTTGGCCAACATCCAAATTTTCAATGTTGCTTTATTGGTCTCTCAGTGCTGTTTTATTGTCATGTAAAGTTTTCCATGATTCATTCTCAAAGTCAGCCATCTTCATTCTTTTCCATATGATATCAATATTGTTTCATTTTTTTTTAATCAGGTGCTAAAACTTATATTCTAAACTTCTGAATTCAGAGGAGTTTTCTCTTTTTTAGGAAACAATATTTTTTCATCTCCAGTAATTTTCACAAAATATGGCCTTAGAGACCACATGATTCTGCTGAGGGAGAAAGGGATGGTATAATTGGTTTTTAATTTACCATGCTGGACCATTCTTTAGGGTACAATCCAAACAAGGGCCAACAAGGCTAAATAAGGGACTGTGATAATTTCTTTTATTTTTTAGAATGCTGTTTTCTTTTTTTTTTTTTTAATTTTATCTATCTGTTTATTTATTTGGGCTTCCCAGGTGGAGCAAGTGGTAAAGAACTGACCTGCCAATGCAGGTTAGATGTAAGAAACACAGGTTTGATACCTGGGTGGGGAGAATCCCTTGAAGGAGGGCATGTCAACCCACTCCAGTATTCTTGCCTGTGGAATCCTGTAACAGAGGAGCCTGGTGGGCTACAGTCCATGGGGTCACAAAGAGTCAGACACTACAGAAGTGACTTAACATGCATTTATTTATTTATTTATTTTTGGCCTCACTAAGTCTTCATTGCTAGTTGCAGCCACCAGGGACTACTCTTTGTTGAAATATGCAGGTTTCTCACTGCAGTGGCTTCTCTTGTTGTGGAGCATGGGCTCTAGGTGCATAGGCTTTTGTAGTTGCAGCACATGGGCTCAGTAGTTGCAGCTCCTAGGCTCTAGGATGGTGGACTCAGTGGTTGTATCACCCAGACTTAGTTGCTCTGCAGCATGTGGAATTTTCCTCAACCAGGGATGGAACCTATTGGTTCCATCAGGTTGTCCCCTCCATTAGCAGGCAGATTCTTAGCCACTGCACCACCAGTGAAGACCAAGGATTGTAGTAATTCTTTATAAGCTTGTAAATAATTTATTTTTATAATTCTTACATTTATTTTCCATGAAAAACTTTGTATTGACCTCTTTATTGGTTAAAAAACAAATATTATTCACCATGATTTCTTTTCAAACTTTAAACTTTTTATTTTGTATTGGGGTAGAGCTAATTAACAATGTTCTGATAGTTTCAGGTGAACTGTGAAGGAACTCAGTCATATATATTAATATATTCATTCTCCAAACTCACCTCCCATCCAGGCTGCCACATAACATTGAGAAAGTTCTATGTGCTATATAATAGGACCTTGTTGGTTTTCCATTTTGAATACAGCAGAGTGTACATGACCTTCCCAAACTCAACTATCCCTTTCTCCTAGCAACCATAAGTTCATTTTCCGAGTATCTCTGTTTTGTAAGTAAGTTCATTTGTATTATTTCTTTTTAGATTCCACTATAAGTGATGTCATACAATATTTATCCCTCTCTGTCTGAATTACTTCACTAAGTATGACGCTCTCTAAGTCCATCCATGTTCCTATAAATGGCATTATTTCATTTTTGTAATGGCTGAGTAATATTCCATTGTATGCATGTACCACATATACTCTACCTATTCATCTGTCAATAGACATTTAGGTTGCTTCTGTGTCTTGGCTATGGTAAACAGTGCTTCAATGAACATTGGGGTGCATGTATCCTTTCAGATCATGTTTTTCTCCAGATATATGCCCAGGAGTCGGATTGCAGGGTCATATGGTAGCTTTATTTTCAGTTTTTTAAGAAACCTCCATACAGTTCTCCATACTGGCTGTACAAATTTGCATTCCCACCAACAGTGTAAGAGGGCTCTCTTTTCTCCACACCCTCTCCAGCATTTGCTGTTCGTGGATTTTTTTGATGATAGCCATTCTGGCTGGTATGAGGTGATATCTCATTGTAGTTTTGTTTAGCATTTCTCTAATAACTAGCAATGTTGGACATCTTTCCATGTGCCTTTTGGCTATCTCTATGTCCGCTTTGGAGAAATGTCTATTCACGTCTTCTGACCACTTTTTGGATGGATTGTTTGTTTTGATGCTGCTAAGTGTCATAAGCTGTTTATAAGTTTAAAAATTTAAAATCCCTTATCAGTTACATCATTTGCAAATATTTTTTCCCAAACTGTGGGTTGTTTTTTCACTTTGTTTATTGTTTCCTTTACTGTGCAAAAGCTTTTGAGCTTAAGTAGGTTCCATTTGTTTATTTTTGCTTTTATTTCTATTATTCTGGGAGATGGATCAAAAAAGATATTGCTGTGATTTATATCAGAGAGTGTTCCACCTATGTTTTCCTCTAGCAATTTTATAGTGTCTGATCTCACATTTAGGTCTTTAATCCATTTTGAGCTTTTTTGTGTGTATGGAGTTAAAGAATGATCCAATTTCATTTTTTTTACATGTGGCTGTCCAGTTTTCCCAGCATCATTTGTTGAAGAGACTATCTTTCCAACATTGTGTAGTTTTACCTCCTTTGTCATAGATTAGTTGACCATAGATAGGTGCGTGGGCGTTTTTCCTAGGTTTTCTATCCTGTTCCATCGATCTATACTTCTATTTATGTGCCAGTACCTCATTGTTTTGATGACTGTACCTTTGTAGTATAGTCTGAAATTAGGGAACCTGATTCCTCCAGCTCTTTTTTTCTTTTCCAAGATTACTTTGGCTATTCAGGGTCTTTTGTGTATCCATACAAAGTTTTAGACTTTCTTTTTGTTCTAGTTCTGTGAAAAATGCCATTGGTGATTTGAGAGGGATTGCATTGAATCTGTAGATTGCCTTGGGTAGTGTAGTCATTTTGACAACACTGATTCTTCCAATCCATGAAGATGGTCTATCTTTCCATCTTTGTTTATGTCTTGTTTGATTTCTTTCATCAACATCTTATAGTTTTTGGAGTACAGGTTTTTTGTCTCCTTAGGTAGGTTTATTCCTAGGTATTTTATTCTTTTTGATGCAGTGGTAAATGGAATTTCTTCTTGAATTTCTCTTTCTGATTTTTTGTTGTTAGTGTATAGAAATGCAACAGATTTCTATGTAATAATTTACTAACTTGCAACTTTACCAAATTCATTGATGAGTTTTAGTCGTTTTCTAGTAGCATCTTTAGAATCTTCTATGTATAATATCATGTCATCTGCAAACAGTGATAGCTTAATTTCTTCTTTTCCAATTTGGGTTCCATTTACTTCTAGTCTTCTCTGATTGTTATAGCTAGGACTTCCAAAACTATGTTGAATAAAAATGGCAAGAGTGAACATCCTTGTCTTTTCCTGATCTTAGAGAGAATGCTTTCAGCTTTTCACCATTGAGTATGATGCTAGCTGTAGGTTTGTCATATATGGCCTTTATTATGCTGAGGTTTGTACCCTCCATGTGCACTTTCTGGAGAGTTTGTATCAATGCGTGCTGAATTTTGTCAAAAGCTTTTTCTTCCTCTATTTAGATGATTGTATGGTTTTTATTCTTCAGTTTGTTGATGTGGTGTATCACATTAATTGATTTGTGGATGTTGAAAAATTCTTGCATCCCTAGGATGAATCCCACTTGATCTGACATATCATCTTCTTAATGTATTTTTGAATATGGACTGCTAGTATTTTGTTGAGGATTTTTGAATCTATGTGCATCAGTGATATTGGCCTGTAATTTTACTTTTTGTGTCATTTTCGTCTAGTTTTGGTATCAGGGTGATAGTGGCCTCATAAATGAGTTTGGAAGTTTTCCTTCCTCTGCAATTTTTTGGAACAGTTTCAGAAGGATAGGTGTTAATTGTTCTCTAAATGTTTGATAAAATTTAGTTGTGAAGCTGTCAGGTCTTGGATTTTTGTTTGTTGGGAGTTTTTTTTAATTTATTTTTAATTGAAGGATAATTGCTACAGTATTGTGTTGGTTTCTACAAAACACCAACATGAATCAGCCATAGGTTTACCCATGTCCCCTTATTGTGAGGTTTTTAATCACAGTTTACCCTGCTTATTTAACTTATATGCAGAGTACATCATGAGAAACACTGGACTGGAGGAAACACAAGCTGGAATCAAGATTATCGGGAGAAATTTCAATGACCTCAGATATGCAGATGATACCACCCTTATGGCAGAAAGTGAAGAAGAACTAAAGAGTCTGTTGATGAAAGTGAAAGAGAGTGAAAAAGTTGGCTTTAAGCTCAACATTCAGAAAACTAAGATCATGGCACCCGGTCCCATCACTTCATGGCAAATAGATGGGGAAACAGTGGAAAAAGTGGCTGACTTTATTTTTCTGGGCTCCAAAATCACTGCAGATGGTGATTGCAGCCATGAAATGAAAAGATGCTTACTCCTTGGAAGGAAAGTTATAACCAACCTAGACAGCATATTGAAAAGCAGAGAAATTACTTTGTTAACAAAGGCCCATCTAGTCAAGGCTATGGTTTTTCCAGTGGTCATGTATGGTTGTGAGAGTTGGACTATAAAGAAAGCTGAGTGCCAAAGAATTGATGCTTTTGAACTGTGGTGTTGGAGAAGACTATTGAGAGTCCCTTGGACTGCAAGGAGATCCAACCAGTCCACCCTAAAGATTAGTACTGGGTGTTCATTGGTAGGACTGATGCTGAAGCTGAAACTCCAATACTTTGGCCACCTGATGTGAAGAGCTGACTCATTGGAAAAGACCCTGATGCTGGGAAAGATTGAGGTCAGGAGGAGAAGGGGACGACAGAGGATGAGATGGTTGGGCAGCATCACCGACTCAACGGACACGGGTATGGGTGGACCCTGGGAGTTGGTGATGGACAGGGAGGCCTGGCATGCTGCGGTTCATGGGGTTGCAAAGAGTCGCACATGACTGAGCGGCTGAACTGAACTGAACTGAACTGAACTGAATCACAGTTTCAATTTTAGTGCTTGTGATTGACCTGTTCATATTTTCTATTTCTTCCTGGTTCAGTTTAGGGAGACTATATCTTTCTAAGAATTTGTCCATTCCTTCCAGGTTGTCCATTTTATTGGCATACAGTTGCTCATAGTAGTCTCTTATGATTCTTTGTATTTCTGTGGTGCCAGTTGTAAATTTTCCATTTTCATTTCTAATTTTATTGATTCGAGTCCTCTCCCTTTTTTTCTTGGTGAGTCTGGCTAAAGGTTTATCAATTTTGTTTATCTTCTCAAAGAACCAGCTTTCAGTTTCATCGATCTTTTGATTATTTTCTTTTTCTCTATTTCATTTATGTCTGCTCTGATCTTTATGATTTCCTTTCTTCTAATAACTTTAGGTTTTGTTCTTCTTTCTCTCACTGTTTTAGGTACAAGGTTAATATTTGAGATTTTTCTTGAGGCAAGATTATATTGCTATAAACTTCCATCTTAGAATTGCCTTTGCTTCATACCATGTTTTAGACCATTGTGCTTTTATTTTCATTTGTGTCTAGGAATTTTTTTAATTTCTTCTTTGATTACCTCAGTGATCCAGTGGCTGTTGAGTAGTATCTTGTTTAACCACTATACGTTTGTGCTTTTTAGATTTTTTTTTGTAGTTTATTTCTAATTGCATAGTGTCATTAGAAAAGATACTTGATATAATTTTGATTTTTTAAAATTTACCAAAGCTCATCTGTGGCCTAGCATGTGGTCAATCCTGGAGAATGTTCTGTGTGCACTTGAGAAGACTGTGTAGTCTGCTGCTTTGGGGTGGAATGCTCTATAAATATCAATTAATTCCAACATGTCCCCATGATTTTTGGTCATCTATTTTACATTGATCATAAAAAACGAGATATACTCAAAATCACAGAGCAAGAAGAGCCCTAAATGATTGTCTGTGCCATGGGGAAAATGCTAGAGTGAGAAACAGGGCCCAACATTTCTATAGTTTGACATAATGACTGTGAAAATAGGCATAGGAATGGGGAAAGAGCTCAAATGTTGTTAATGGCCATGACCAACAGCACAATTCTCTGTGGTTTTAGTTCCATTACCTACAGTTTTCTGTGGCTTTCATGTTTTCTCTTTTGATTGGAAAAAATGTTGATTAAAAAGAGTGATTATCCAGTGATAGTCATTTGTTTAACAGAGGAGAAATGAAAGTCCCAGGTGTTCTGGCACAACCATGGCAAGAAATCTGGCCTCATGACTTCTAAACTAAGTTGTTCTTCAAATTGAGAGTTAAAGAAGACACATTTAGAATTCTGTTTTTCAATTAACCTAAGATTTGAGTGAAATAAGAATCCTATGCATTTGAAAACCTGGCACTCATTCTAGAGCCAAGTGGAAAACATGGTTTTACACAGGCAATGGATAAGCTTCCTATGCTTCAACTCTCTTTTAGATGGCACAGTCATCTGCACACGTCATCTTCCAGAGATCCCCTTGCCCTGCTCTAGTTTCTCTTGTCAGTCACCTGCTCTACCCCAAAGCCTGTTGTCAACAGTAGCTTCAGTCATCCAGGGATGCTCATAACCTCTGGTGCAAGAGGAGATTAGACTCTGGTAAATGACTGTCAAAGCTCTGGGTATGAGTTAGCTTCACTGAAGGAAACCTGAACTTTTACAGGACAGGTGCTAATGGCTGCTAATTGCTATCACCTAATAATTAGATTGGCAGAAATGTCACTCCAGAGGCAGGTATGAAAACTGGTAGGCTTAAAAGCTGTCTTCTCAGAGGACCTTGAGACTGGGGACCATGAGATCAATACCACATTTCTAGGCCTTAGTTCTATGAGGGATTCAGAGGGCACAGAGAACCACAAATAGGACACAAGACCTGCAGATACCTAAGGGTTTCTGGTTCAAAGAGTCACTATTCAAGAGGACTGTTGCTAAGTCACTTCAGTCGTGTCCGACTCTGTGTGACCCCTGGGATTCTCCAGGCGAGAACACTGGAGTGGGTTGCCATTTCCTTCTCCAATGCATAAAAGTGAAAAGTGAAAGGGAAGTTGCTCAGTCATGTCCGACTCTTCGCGACCCCATGGACTGCAGCCTACCAGGCTCCTCCGTCCATGGGATTTTCCAGGCAAGAGTACTGGAGTGGGGTGCCATTGCCTTCTCCGATTCAAGAGGACACTGGGGAGAAAATCAAGTATATTATCAGGAGCTATTTTGGGTTTGTGATTGAGAGGTCTTAGAACTAACTATATCATCTGAGTTGAGATGGAAGGACTACAGAATACTTAACCTGGGAAAAAAATACTCTGTGAGAGTATTCAATAGTAATGAGTAGTGAGTTTCTATACTAATACTTAAAGTCCCACACAGGGATTAAAAGGTGTCCTATTACATGAGACTTTCAGTGGTAAAACCAAGAAAGTCTGGGACAAGACAGGATGATTGGTTACCCTACACTACACTTCAGCCGCAGTTATCTGCTATCTATTCAGCAAGCAGTGAAACTTGTTCTTGCCTTAGAGTCTTAGCACTTACTGTTCCCTCTCCCTGGAACTCTCTTCCCCTAGATTTTCACATAGTCTCTTTGTGTACTTTTGGTCTCAACTCAAATAGTAATCTTGTTCCAGCACTCTCTTTCATATCAACTCTGCTTTCTTCATAACAGTTATTATGATATGAGTTGCTTAATTTGCTACTTCTTGTTCTATCATCCAAATAGAGTATAAGTTAAATGAGAAGGGATGCCTAATCTCTATTTGTTCATTTCTGTATCCTCAGCAACTTTAACAGAATTGGATACATGGTATGAACTCAAAAAATATTCGCTGAATGGACAAATGAATGAATGATTCTGCCTGACTCTAAAGCATATATTGAATTCTCTCATAGATACATCAAAAAGCTCTGAGAAAAATATCCACAAGGCAAGTAAAATCCAGGTACCTGGTAAACTTTCAAATTAGGCCACACAAATCTATGTGGCCTAGTAGAATCTTGAGCTTCCCTCATAGGGGGATGGGTCTAGTAGAATCTTAGGCTTCCCTCATAGCTCAGTTGGTAAAGAATCTGCCTGCTGCTGCTGCTGCTAAGTCACTTCAGTCATGTCCGACTCTGTGTGATCCCATAGATGGCAGCCCACCAGGCTCCCCTGTCCCCGGGATTCTCCAGGCAAAAACACTGGAGTGGGTTGCCATTTCCTTCTCCAATGTGTGTAAGTGAAAAGTGAAAGTGAAGTCGCTCAGTTGTGTTCGACTCTTAGCGACCTCATGGACCGCAGCCTACCAGGCTCCTCCATACATGGGATTTTCCAGGCAAGAGTACTGGAGTGGGGTACCATTGCCTTCTCTGAAAGAATCTACCTACAATGCAGGAGACCCCAGTTCAATTCCTGGGTCAGGAAGATCCACTGGAGAAGGGATAGGCTACCCACTCCAGTATTCTTAGGCTTCCCTGGTGGTTCAGCTGGCAAAGAATCTGCCTGCACAGAGGGAGACCTGGGTTCGATCCCTGGGTTGGGAAGATCGCCTGGAGAAGGGAAAGTCTACCCACTCCAGTATTCTGGCCTGGAGAATTCTGTGGACTGGTGGACTGTATAGTCCATGGGGTCGCAAAGAGTTGGACACGACTGAGTGACTTTCACTTTCACTAGTGGAATCTGACTACAAGACAGGAAAGTTGCTGTCAATTAGGCCTTTTGAGATTGCTATGTAAGTACGGTCTACATGCAGGAGATCTGAGTCTGGACTGTTTGCATGCTCTGTGCTGTGCTCTTGAAGTGGAAAAGGTCTATTTTCATCTTAAATCTCTTGTGATTATCTGTACCTGGTCAAAGTATCATCAGAGTGTTTAAGAAATTTGAAATTAAAAGATTCAGAGGAAAAAAAAAAGATTCAGAGAAAAGCTATCTGATTTCATAGCCAACTTTCCTTTTAGAAATATTGGCCATAGACTTTCTTTCTATTATGAACTCCCAGATGATATGGTTTGTCCAAGATTCCGGCCCATTCTATCATAATTAAATCCATAGCATCATTTCCCCTCAATGCTTCTTTAACCTTCTGAGAAATGAAATTGTCAGCAAGGCAAATCCCAAATTTATCAGATGCCCTGCTCTTTACCAGACTGAGATTTCCATCAGATGCCTGGACAGCTGAAGCTTTCCATTGCTATTGTGGTGTGCCTCTATGTCAGTTCTGTAATCTTCATCAGGGAAGCATCAACCATGTTCTCTGTGAAATATTTCTTTGGTGGCATTGCAATTTCTTTCAATTTGTGTGCTACTACAAATGTTCACCATCCTATTCTCCTTCGTGTTTTGTGGATTTCCACAAAGGTTTAATATATTTTTAACATATGAGTGTGAGAAATTCCCCAGGATAGAATCACAAAGAAAATTCTTGAGGAATTAATATCTCACATAAGCAGAACCTTATCATCAACACTCTGTGGAGAGAGTGGCCCACAGAACCTGCCATGAAGTGACTAACTGGGTGAAAGTTCTCTTATGTTGTATTTCTATGGAGCTCTGCTCTGTCAGTTGATACACTTTTTTGGTACAAAGAAATTGACAAGTAGAAATTTCAGGAAAAGAGACTTCCCTGATGATCTGATGGTTAAGACTTTTGCTGATTTGATAGCTGGTCAGGAACCTAAGATTCCCATGTGCTGCACGGGGCAGCCAGAAAGGAAAAAATTCAGGAAAAAATTGTATGATTAAATGCAATGTAAAAAATACCTGAATGGAAGAATCCATTTAGTTAAAGTGACAAGAAGAGCTTTTATTTCAACAAACATCTTTGAAGAGTTTTCTCTCTGCGAGGTAGAGTTCCAAAGAAAATGGAAATGACTCAGATATGGTCGCTAAGTCCAGGGGCTTATAGCTTCCAAAATGTACACTCAGTCTTACTTCCATTATATAGAGACAAAGGTCCCTCAAGTTAAAAAAAAACTAAATTGAACTCACAATTATACTTGGGAGAACTGGATTGACAACCATAGTACATCTTTGGAGGATCCAGTAAACACAAAAGTTAAGTTACATAATCATACTTTGATGTACATCTTGATCCCCAAAATTCCTCAATATAAATTCTTTATAGCACTTACCTGAATATTTAACTTGTTATCAGAGAAGTAAGTAAATGAAGAACTACCCAGACAGAAGAAAGTTTCTCCTTTGAGGAAAAGCAGTGCTGGTTCCCAACTGCCACCATATTTACTGACTAGAATCATCGCTGTAGGGAACATTCACTGAAATGCTCATTAATCAAGTTAGGAGGAAAGTGAACATTATTTTAATGAGCTAAATACAGCAGATGTCTCCTCCTCCTTATTTGTTTTCTCTCTTCTCTATTTGCATTAGGCAACTTAATTACAAAGCAGGGATATCTCCTAAATCCCCAAAGTGGAAATTGTTCTTCAAGTCTGAGCTTATAAATTCTTAAACCCACCACAAGATTATCCAAATTTTCAAAGTTCCTTCTTGCATTTGAATTGTGGCTTCTTTTAATACCACCTAAATATTTTTGGTCTGTAAGTAGACTATACATTTTTGGCAAGCACAAATGCTTTAAGCAAATACAATATTCTAAAGTAAAATTAATTAATTAATTAATTTAAAAAAAGAAATAGTTTAGATTTTGCCCAAAAAAATATATCTCAATGTATTCAGAAAGGATATTTTCTCAATTTATTTTTGTGTTTCTGGGAACAAAGTAACAGAATTTTGGACACTTCTAGAAGAAATAGCATTCTAATATTTGTACAGGCAAAGAAAAACTGCATGTCATGAATTGACATCTATTTATTATTATTATTTTTATTATCATTATGCTAGAAAATGAATGTTTCTATTGTCTTTTAGACACCAACTTTTCATGGTAGCCTTATTACAAGCCAACTCTGTGTAAATAAAAGAAAAAGACATTTAACAAGTAGAAATAAATGGGCATGATTCACCAGCACAGTTAACTCAAGATTTTCCAACCTTATAACCACAACTGATAGGAAGATTTATTACCACAGCTGCTTGTATTAAACTTCTTTTCCTTGCAGTTGAAAGAATCAAATTTCTTCTTGGAGATTAGTCATTTGTGGGGGTATCGCCAACTGCAAAATGCTTCTGTTATGAATGAGGTGCACTTCTCTGTTGCTGTCCTCCAGCCCTAAGTCAGTGAGTAATTTTCGTCTCTTTATATGTCTTTTCCCGCCTACCATTAGGAACAAATTTTAATGACTTACATAGTCAAACTTTCTTTAGTTGTTACTCAAACCAAAAACTTCAGATGATAATCTTTCTGGTAACATGATAACCTTACAAGGAAACATACATGACATTTTGGCACATGTTTACAAGGATGAAATCCAAGCTGAAGGAAAGGTCTACATGGGCCATGAAAGTGGGAGGGGAGCTAATGTATCTTGGGTGGTATACTTGTACTAAGCACTGTGTTAGGTTCTTTATAGAAATAATCTTGTCTAATTCTTTGAGCAAGCTCTGGGAGCTGGTGATGGACGGACAGGGAAGCCTGGCGTGCTGCAGTCCAAGGGGTCGCAAAGAGTCGGATGCAACTGAGCGACTAAACTGAACTGAATTATTGGAACAGTTCTGCCAGGGGCTAGGTGATATTCCCATTTTATGTGTGAGGAAACTGAATTTCTCAAGGTGGTGCAGCTTATTAGTGGATCCAGGTGACTCCCTTGCCTTCTCTCTGTTTTTCAACATTCTGCCTATTTAGTATGAAGAATTACCTAATTATGTATAGCACTAATATAGCTATACAGTTAAGGAGAGGTTTGATTCTCTAAGTAAGAAAATCATATTGTATGACAAAAACCACTACAATATTGTAAAGTAATTAGCCTCCAACTAGTAAAAATAAATGAAAAAAAAAAGAAAATCATAAAGCCAAAAGAGACTTCAATGGATCATCTCTTTCACTCCCTACTGAAATCATATAAAACTGAGAAAGCTCTGCCTTTTTTCTTTTTTTTTTTTTTTTCTGAACACTTCTGGAAACATGTATTCCAAGATTTCCATTGTCTCCCTTCACAATTTCTGGTAACTGTCGTCTTCATGAAATGCTTTATCTAATAAAATTTTCCCATCACCCTTTAAGCTTTTGTTCTGAACTATATGGAGATGGCAGGATCTACACATAGTAAGTTTCTGTCTTTTGAAAATAGTTGTTAGGACAGCTAAGCAAAGTGAGATTTCACTAAACCCACACGTTGCTTGGTTTATTTCATGTCATTTTGGCTGGTGATGTTTTTCCATTGAACTGAGTGATAGATTTAGCTACATACGCACTTTCTAATTAACCATGCATAGGTGGTTTTACTATTATATATAAACAAAAATCAAAAAAAGAAAGTTGAAAAGCAAAGAAGTATTCTAAGAATTCACAACTAGATCGTTGAGCTTAACCTTAAAAATTATTACTTGCTAATTAATGAACCAGTTTAAATAAAACTGACTATAAACAAGCATTTTGGGTGGGGAGATGTAGCATATTTGCCTCTTTTTTTGGTTAAGAATATATAGTCAATCATCTAGCTATGCCCCTTTATGAGACTAGTAGTTCTGTTTAACCCACTATTGATGTTTAACTTACTTGATCAAATGTGTCTTACTTGATCTAAGGGGTACCTAACAGTCCAAACAACTTAATAAGCCTTTCCTGATCATATATGGTTCTGTAAGACAGAAAAACAAAGAGAGAACCTCTATTTCCACCATTGGATACTTGAACAGCGGAGTCTAACCCAGTTAAATGAATGACACACACTAATCCGGAACATGGCTTCTAATAAGCTGTTGAGATGCTACTCTTCCTATTTCTTCATTTAGGTAACATGATGTTTTGTCTTCTTTCCCAGTACTTGAGACAACTAAATAAATGGGCAGTCTAAAGAAAGACAATGCCTCCGAGGTAACTGAATTCATCCTTGTTGGATTTTCCCAACAGCCTCAAATCCAGGTTGCCTTCTTCTTAGGTCTGCTGTTTTTCTACCTGTTTACAGTGTTTGGGAACAACCTTACTGTTGTAGTGAGATGGGATTCTCAACCTCATACCCTCATGTATATTTTTCCTCAGTAATGTGTCCTTCCTTGGTATCTGTTACTCCACCAGCTGGGAGCCATATGTGTTGGCCCAATGCTTCAAGGACTTCCCTACCATTTCCTATACCAGCTGTTAGGCCCAGATGACCACATTCCTCTTTCTGGGGATGACAGAGTGTCTCCTCCTTGCTATCATGGCTTATGACAGGTTTGTTGCAATCTCCAATCTCCTGCGTTACACCGTCATTGTGAACAATTGGGTTTGCATACAGTTGGCCTTGGGAACCTGGACTAGTGCCTTCTTAGTAGCAGTCACACCAATCATTGCAAGCCCTGCTCGTTGTTGTGGGTATTATATCATCAACCACTTTACCTGTGAGATCCCAGCCCTGCTGAAGCTTATCTGCTCAGACACCCCTGTCAGTCTAATTCTGGGTCTGGTTATCAGTGTGTTGACACTGCCCCTGCCATTCACCTGCATCCTCATCTATTACTCGCATTGTGATAGATGAAGATCCATTCTGTGGAGACCAGACTCAAAGCTTTCTCCACTTGTGGATTCCATCTAACTGTGGTCACCATATTTTATGGGACAGCCATCTACATGTTACTGAAACCTCAGTCAAAAGAATATCAAGAAGAGGACAAAGTCATCTCAATATTTTATGGAGCAGTCGCCTCCATGTTAAATCCCCTCATTTACACTCTGAGAAATAAGGATGTAAAAGGAGATCTTAGGAAGTTAGCCAAAGGAAATGAAAAATCTTAATGGCTCTCTTTATAAGCCTCTCCAACATGCAAGAAAAACAGTGAAAACTCAGTCCATAAAATTTCAGTTTACATGTTTAAAAACAGCAGCAACAACAAAAATCTGAGTAAGCATTCTTTCTGTGGTCATCACTAGGAACTCATTAACAAGTATACCATGAAGCTAACATTTTGTCAAGCCATGTGAAGCGTTAAGGCCATGAATGTGCCCAAAATAGTTCACAAAGACAATAATGGTAGTAGGGATGCAAAGGTGATGGCTACAGCCATAGTAGCCCATCAGGGAGAAGTTTTTTTTTTTCTGGGGTATAAAGCACAAGATTTTTGCAAACGAACATCTTTGTATTTGCCACACAAGGTAGACAGAATTCATATATCGGACAGTGGTCATGCAACCAGAATATAGCATTTGCTCCTCATATCGCATTTTAGAGATGTCTGACCCAATTTGAACCTGATGAACAAATGACCCCTCACACCCTACATGTAGGTGATACTATCCCATGGCAATAAGCAACTTTTGAATTTAAAACATGTTATCATTTGAAAGTGTTTTTTAAAAAATTATTCTAATTTATGCTTATAATTTCCTCTTTTAAAATAGTTTGCATATTATACATATTAATAAATACTTTCTCAACCAATATTTATTTCTGCAAATGTTAAATTTCCATCATATCAATTTCCTATAAAAATGTCTAAACTGAAATTGTTATTCTTTTGCCTTCTCTTATTTCTCTGCCTTCTCTTCCGTGATGTGCTTTAGTGACCCTCTGGTCATTTCTACTCCCACTTCTCATACACATTCATGAGCATTTCTGCTCTACCCAAGAGCCTTCATGGCCAGGATTGTGAATATTTTTCTCTTTTTCCCCAATTTAATAAGATGCCATATGCAGTTCCTATTGTTGCCAAGCAACATTTACTTTGTACTTTGTATTATGGCAACTTGTTGATTCTTTTTCTCATCTTAAGTTGATTGACTCCAGAAACCTTTTGCCACAGCACATTCAGAAGGTAGATATGTCTTCTAAAATTTCCTTTATTCCTAGAGGCTTCTCTTGGGTAGATGGGTATCTGGTCACAGTACTTTCTATCATTAGCCTTTTTCTTCACTTTCTGAAGGTTATTTATTTTGAAGGTATATTATCTGAGAAATTATATATATACCTGTATATATGCACATATAATATACTTATATATTATGTGTTATATATTCAGTTCAGTTCAGTTGTCCAGTCGTGTCTGACTCTTTGTGACCCCATGGACTGCAGCATGCCAGGCCTCCCTGTCCATCACCAATTCCCAGAACTTGCTCAAACTCATGTCCATTGAATCGGTGATGCCATTCAACTATCTCATCCTCTACATTATAATTACATATATTATACTTTTATGATATATTCTACATTTTATGGTTTATATGTATTTTATAATATATATAAAACATATATATAATAAATTGTAAAGGTATAATATATGTAATTATATTCAACACTGTACTTTGTTGTTGGTTCCATATATAATTGAAGCTATTTGGATTGTTGGCAATGGAGTCAGAAAGCTTGGGTTCACATTTAAGCTCCACTATTTATTAGCTATGGAATCTTTGGCAAGTAACTGCTCTGTGCATCAAATTCTCCACCCATAAAATAAAAATAATAATAGTAACCTTCTTATTGAGCTGTTGGAAAAATTAAATTGATATGATCATCTATTTAAAGTTCTTAGAGCAGTTCCTGGCACATGGTAAGAATTCAATAAATGTTAGATACTACTGCTATTTTCTAAAAGCTTCCAAATATTCCTATTCTTTGCTTTTTAAAATCAATTTCATTTATGCATCATTTTCTCCAGGGTGTACAATGAGGAGCCTCACCAGTCCCATTTTCCAAATTTAGAAACACAGTAATATCATATTTCCCTTTGGCTCTCACTTTTATGGCTTTACCCTTAATCTGGTTGACTCCTATTCCAGTTCCTCTGACCTATGCTTGATATATTTTAAGTAGAGACAGCCTCAAACTTAGGAATGAGTTATGTCCAAAAGTTAACTCATAAGTCATCAGCTTGGAACTCAGAGCACGTTTTCCCCACTGAGACAGGATAGCAACATTCCAAGGGCAGCTCACCAACACCTATTTAGGTCATCACTCTATCACTAATAATACTAAAGGCCTTAGGAGAATTTTTTTAAGTATGTTTATTGAAAGAGAGGTTCTGAGTCCCACTTTGGACAGGCACTATTAGATGGCATTAGTGATCAAAAAAAAAATCTGCCATGAGGATCTGTGTAACCACTGTCAAGCCCTGATGGGTGTACGAAGAAATCTTCAGAAGTAAGAACAGGACTCGGGGAGCTTCTCTAGAGACTAAAAAAAGTAGTAACTTGCTTCTATATATGGGTCATGTACAATTCAGAGAACTGCTAAGCCTCTCTTCATTTCTTTTTATGTTATTGCTGGTGTTGGATGACTTCCTAACAGAAAGCTTGGGGTCATTCATTCCATAAAGATTTTTAAAGTGGTTACTGTATGTTAAGGATACAAATCCAAGTTAAGTCATTCTTTTGCCTTTGAGAGGCTTACATTGGAGTTGGGGAGTAAATAAACACAGTGAAGTGCTACAGATACTGCGATCCATATTTATAAAAGTTACAGAGATCAGTTCCAACTGGGCAGTCAGGAAACATTTACTAGAAGACATGACACCTTTAGTAGAGACTTGAGAAAGGAAGAGTTTGCCAGTTGGATAAGGAATGGCAATTTTAGTGGATGCAGTGTGAACAAGAACAGAGGTATAAAACCCAGTTTGCTGAACTTTCAGATACTGCCAATTCAATTCCCATAGCAGAGGGTGTGGGACGTGTTTTGGCAAAATATGAAACCTGAGAAGAAAGCAGAAGGCCAGATTATGGGAAGGTTGCTATGCTATATATAAAGCTTGCACTTTATTTATTCTATAGGTCAACAAACTACAGTCTGAAGGGCCAAATCCAGCTCTTGGTTTGTGTAGCCCACAGCTAAGTATGGTTTTCAAATTTTTAATGGATACTAATAGGATGCATCACTGACTCAATGGACATGGGTTTGGGTGAACTCCAGGAATTGGTGATGGACAGGGAGGCCTGGCGTGCTGCGGTTCATGGGGTTGCAAAGAGTCGGACACAACTGAGTGACTGAACTGAACTGAAAAAAAAAAAAACCCAAGAAGACAATTTGACAGAGTCTGTGTGTTGTCTATGAAGCCTAAAACACTTACTATCTGACCCTTTTAGGGCTTCCCTGGTGGCTCAGTGGTAAAGAATTCACCTGCCAATGCAGTGGACCTGGGTTTGATCCTTGGGTCAAGAAGACCTTCTGGAGAAAGAAATGACAACCCACTCCAGTATTCTTGCCTAGAGAATCCCATGGACAGAGAAGCCTGAGAGGTTGTAGCCCATGGGGTCATAAAGAGTGGGACACAACTTAGCAACTAAACAACAACAAAACAACAACAATCTGACCCTTTGCAGAAAAACAAATTGCTGAGCCCTGCTATAGGTGATGGGTAACTACTGACACTTTTTGAGCTGATCAGTAACATGCTCAGAGTCATGTTTTTAAAAGCTCACTTTTACAATGAAAGTGAAAGTGAAAGTCACTCAGTCTTGTCCGACTCTTTGCCACCCCATGGACTATACAGTCCGTGGAATTCTCCAGGCCAGAATACTGGAGTGGGTAGCTTTCCCCTTCTCCAGCGGATCTTCCTGACCCAGGGATCGAACCGAGGTCTCCTGCATTGCAGGCGGATTCTTTACCAACTGAGCTACGAGGGAAGCCCCAACTTTTACAATAAATGCGTAAAATTGATTGAAGACATAGATGACTGGATATAGGGCCCATTAGGAGGCTTCAACAACAAACTCAAACTAAGACTGTAGCAATACAGATTTGGAAGAAACTCGGGTCATTAGAATAAACCTTCCTCTTTCATTTTTACATGCAATTTCATTCACATTCAACATGCATTTTCTCCAAAGCAGGATCTTTAGCACAAATATAGTAAGGGGCCTCAGGGCTGGGTGATATCATTCTGAGCATCATTCATTTCTTTCCTACCATTCAGTGAGCACAGAGAAATATGAAGAGAGTCCAAAGTTACTTAGTTGGGTGTTTTATTCATATATTACAGCCCTTTCTGTAACCAAGAATAGCTGTGTATGGCATATAAAATTGCATTTTTTTCAAATAAAGTGCATTTACTTAAAAATAATAAAGATCCTCTGGCTTCTCACGTGATCTCTGAAGTTCACTGGTCACCTGTCACTTGTTTAGACATACCACTGCATCCCATGCATCAGGAATAGTGCCATCATGAGCCTTAATAAAAAGATTTCTAAAAATAGTGTTTTGTAATGTCAGTGATTCCCAGTTTCTTTTTCTTTGCTCAAATACCATTAACCTTCCCTGTTTTATCATATCAGTTATTTCCTGCTTATCCCATAAAACCACAGATATCATCACTTTGCAATATATGCATGTATAAAATCACTATGTTGTGCACCTTAAACTTACACAGGGTTATATGTCAGTCATATCTCAATGAAGATAGGGGAGGAAAGGAAGACACCCACAAGTAAATATTTGCTCAACCCATGTAAAAAAGTCCTAGAATAATAATATCTAAATTTTGTTCAAGATATGGTCACAAAGATGGTTCAATTTGAGTTTCACAACAACTTGAAGTCACTTTACAGATGAGAAAGTCAAGGATCTGGAAGCTACAAAGATTTGCCAAAAATAAAAGTAGAACTCAAACCCATCTCTAACGCTAAAGCTTGTAGACTTTCCATTGTGCTGCATCCATAAGGCAGCAGAATTCTATTTTCTCATCAACAACTTGTTCGTGATGCTCACTCATGCTTGAGCTGTGAAGTCTGTTGCTGAGTCACTCTTTCACTTGCTGCTTGTTTTTTCATATTAGCCTATATTCTTTCCTGCATTATAGATCCATAAAAGACTCTCATAACTGACTTAAAGTCACCTTAACCTAACTGTCTATAATTTCTCAAACACATGGCAATCTTCTCTTCATACACATGAAAAAATGTCAGTAGCTTTGCTTGCTTTCGCTTCTTCCCTATATTACCCAGGCTTTCTGTCTATTGCAGACATTTGTCATTTGCTCTTTGATTTTCCCTACCTATGTTCTAATTTCTCTATTTTTTTCTGTGCTCTCCATTAGTTTGTTCTGAAATAAAAAATATCTATTTTTCTCTTCAAAGCATTTGGCTTCATTTCTTTCCTTGAGAGCTTTCTTCAAATTATTTTTTCATCTGTACCAATCCTCTCTGACAGCTTGAAATGAAAGCTGGGTTTCTCTCTCCTTGACCATTCCTCATTGTTTTCAACGCCTTCTCTTACTTATATGAATTTGCTCATCCTCCATTTACCTCTGCCAAATTTCCAAGCTTTTAAGAAATTAATTTCAGCTATTACCATAGCATGATAAGAAAAAGTGCTATCTTTCATTTTATATGCCGGACCTCTACTCTCTCTTGCATATAAATCCTGTCAACCTACTGGATCACTTCCCTTTTATGTAAGCATATTGCGAAGTGTTAGCATACGCTTCCAAATAATCTTTCAAGTCTATATTTTTGCACACAATTTTCTGAGTCTTCAGCTTTACTGGTCAATTTCCAATTATCTCTGGCCCTTTTCCCTTTTCTGAGATGTAATTTAAATGTCCCTCTTCTCCAAAACCACTCTACTTTATGAAGAATGAAGAAAGGGCACCACATCCTTCATTTACAAATCCAAGCTATTCTCCTCCCTAATTGACATCCTTGATCAAGTCCTCCAATTCAGATCTCCTATTTTCAAACATTTTTATGATAAGAGTTTACCAAAAATTCTCCTCTCTGTTGTAGACTCTTTCTCCTTTTCAATAACAAGAACGTCAAAAAAAAAAAGTCATGACATATGAATAATGGACATGTACTATAAGGAAATAATGGTATGTTACACATATAAAGAAAACAGATAAATTATTTGTGGGTAAGAAGAAATATAGGTTATTTCTTTAACACAGAAGAATTCGAGCTGGGTTAAGAAGTACGGGTAGCATTTAATGGTATGGGATGGATATGATCATATTCCAAATGGCAGGGAAAAACGCACACACATGTAAATGCATGTCATGGGGTGTATTTTCAGAATGGCTAGTTCCTGTTGGCTGAAGGATGGGCTGCAAGTGTTGTAAATCAGAAGAGGTAAGATGGGGGCATGTTGTAACAGCATATTATTCACTTAAGTTTATCTTTTACTCTATAGGAAAAAGTAAGCCATTGGAAGTTTAAAAAGGAGTAACATAGTAGACTCTCAAATCTTTACTGAAAGAGTGAATGAATGAATTAAAGATAAATCCAAAATGTTTTATTTGAGTGACAAAAAACAAACAAAAAAAAAAACAACAAAAAAAAAATTAATCCTTAATAAACATCTGTATTGTGGCAGCAGCAAAAAAAAAAAAAAATATTTGAGTGAGTAGGAAGAGAGCAACATTGTTAACAAAGGAAAGAAAGAAGGGGCTCTGCTGGCTTTGGTCAATGGGAGATGGGATATAAGTGAACATAAAGTGCTTGAAAGCCATACAAATCAAGCTGATCATCAAAAACATGCGTGTGAAAGTTTAAGAGGTTAAACATACAGATAAAGGTTGAAATTCTACCACACAGAAAGGGTAGTTAAAATTATAGAGATGAGTGAAATCACCATGCCTAAAGTCAGAAAAAAGATCAGAAAGTGTTTCCATGGAGAATACCCACAGGGATAGGAAGAGAAAACTGGAGGTTAAGGAACAAAAGCTTTGTATGGTAGTTAGAAGAATTCAGAGACGGAAACATTACTAAAGCCAAAGGAAGAAAAAATTTAAAGGAAGGGATGATTAACAATGCTGAAATGGTTCAGAGATACAGAGGAGAAGGTGTTTTAAGAAGCATTAGGTATTTCAGTAGACAGGAAGTTGCAGAAGCTAAATGGTGGGAAGGAGGTGAAAAGTAGAGGTAGCAATTGTAGACTACTCTTTAGTAAAGTTTGGTGATAAACAGAAGGTGAGAAACGAGATAGGTCATGAATCTATCAGGATTAAGGGATGAATGTTCTTAGAATTGGAGAATCCTCTGTATGATTGCAAACACAAGGAACAGAGTTTGGTACAAATCAGGAGATATGTGTGTGTAGACACACACACACACACACACACACACACACACACACACACACACACATATATCATAAAACTGGTAGCACGGAACATGAGGATAATTACTAAAGCAAGATCCTGAAAAATCAAGAGGAAGTGAAATCAGCTAACCATGTACATGCAGTAGTTAGCTCTGACAGGAAAGCAGGTGGGAGCTTCTTTCCTACAGGCAGAAAAAAGTATAGTTTCAGATACAGGAAAGAGTTAAAATAGAAAGGAGAGAAAGGGGTAAACAGATCCTATACCTCTTTGAATAATCTAAATTTTTTATCACCCATTTCTCTATCCTTTATACATCTGGGTCTTGAACTCCATCTTCAGGGAATGTGTAGTATTTATTTTTGTGTGTCTCTATCGTCCTTCTTCCCCCACTCTGTAGATGTTTTATGTAGCAACTCCACATTGTCTTTTTTCCTTCAGTTTATCCCAACATTTTTTTGCTGCTCTTCCATTTTATGGTATTCCTTTATGCATTTCTCTACCCCTCCTAACATGGATTTTTATTTCTCCGTTCAACATAAACTCATCATCCACACATACTAGTTCCTGAATCTCTAACTGTTTTTCATACAGAACTTTCCTGACTAGTGAAGACTATAGCTAGTGATTATTACATTTTTTAAGACGTTGAACTGTAATAGAAAGTGATAGCCAGAGAAGGAATACTAGCATTGTGGCAGGGTGGAGGGGGGGAACTTGAACATGCTTACAAGATAAGGGGAAAGAGACAGTCGAAAAGGGGAGTGGGGTGTTAATACAAAACAAAGTTATTTTCTAGAGCAAATAAAAGGAAATGGAATCCAGAGCACAGGTAGAGAAATTTATCTTAGGCATAATGGGGATTCCTTTTCACCGAAGCAGGAAGGAAGGAGTCAGTGATGAGTAAAACATATACCTGTTGGTAGAAGGAAGGGACAAGAAGTGTAAGAATTCTAACTTGATGACTTCAATATTTTGGATATTAGGGAGGTCAAGTACTGAGTGTGAAGATAGAAATGATGAAGGAGAAGACAGGGAGAAACTCGTGGAGGGTCCAGTAAGTTATTGTGGGAAATGGAGCAGAGAGCAGTCTAAGAAAACATCACATTATTATGACATGGAGGTTCAAATGGAGCTTAAAAGCCATAAATCTGTAGAAGGATAAATCCACATAGTTATGAGATCTTGTCTTAGCAGTATTTAGCAGTCTACACATAGTAAAAGGTGGCCTGAATAAGGCCTACATGTAGGAAAAGAATTTAATTAATTCTGGTATAATTGAGATAGGGATAAAACCCAATGTCTCAAGAAAGTATGCTGTGCTTGAAAAACTGCAGCAGTTTGTTATGGCTGAAAGAATAGAATCTGAGGTTGAAAGGTTAATCAAGGACCGAAGAGCTGATGAACTCACATTCCTTTGTCAATGGAGATCCATTGAAGGGTTTTGAGCATGAGAATGACCTGATTAGATTCGTGTTTTAAAAACATCACTAGGAAATATCTGCAGAGGGCGGATTGAGAAGAGATTTTGGAGGCAAAGATGGCATTTAAGAAGTCATTTCAATAATATAGATGAGAGAACCTACACAGAAGTGTGCACAGAGAGGAGCATATGGATTAGAGGGAACTACAGAGGCATTTGGGGCTTCCCAGGTGGTAAAGAATCCACCTACCAATGCAAGAGACCCGGGTTTGATCCCTGGATTGGGAAGATCCCCTGGAGGAGGAAATGGCAACCCACTGTAATTTTCTTGCCTGGAGAATCCCATGGACAGAGGAGCCTGGCAAAGAGTCGGACATGACTGAGCCACTAAACAACAACAGAGACAGTTGGTTGAGGATAGATTTGAGAAAACTTGGTGATTGAATGAGCTTTTAGTTTATTTGAATTGTTGCATTTCTTCCTAAAGATCCTTCTGCAGCTGACGAGCGATCCTTTCTCTGAAGCCAAGAGAAAAAAGCTTAGGACTAAATGCATCTGAAGTTTACAGTACATTCTTGAATCTCTTGAGCAGTGTAATGGAAAAAGCATGGGCTTTGGAGTCAGACAGTCCTGGATTCTAAACCCAGGTCTGCCACTTAATACCTGTATGATTTGGCATAGTTAGATTCTCTGAGCCCTTGTTTGTTACTCTATAAAATGAGAATCATATCTATCTTCCAGAGTTATTGTGATTTTTAAAATGAAATACTGAAAGAAAATGTGTACAAGGTAGGTGGTTTGACTATTTTCTGGTACGTAGTAAGTGTTCAATAAATGATAGCTAGTTCTGTTTCCATTGTATTTTATATTATTAGAATCTTTGTTATTATCTCAATATTCATGCAGTCCTTCTGCCAGGTTCTACTATCCCCTCCAGGACTAGTTTCATACTGTTCACAAGCTACTCCTGCCTTCTTTACAACGAAGTCATATCCACATACACACACATTCATACATTACAGATAAGTGATCCCTCAAATATAGCTAAATAAGCCATCGTGGTTTTCGTGGCTTCAGATCACATGGTATGAAGGGCCCTCCCCTCCTCTAGTCCACCAATGAGATAGCCAGACCTGGTTCGCACCAAAAGCAGAGACTGTCCCTGAAATCAGACTGTATTTGACTGGAAGATAAAACCATACCACACAAAGATGGCTTCTCAAATCATGTGTTCAGTGGTTGTTGTCATATTATAATAGGGCTTCCCTGCTGGCTCATATGGTAGACTCTGCCATATTATATGTACAAATAAACATTGTATCACTCTATATGTCATATGTGAATATTTTATACTCATATTGTTCCAGTCATGTCTCATATACAACTAGCTGAAAAAGTATGAATTGGAGGAAGCCCCTCAAATCCCATGCCTTAAGGAGCTTCTCCAAAAACAAAATCACAGTAGTCCAGGCCCCTCTAATTGTATCGCAGGCAGCTGTCCCTGAAATGGTATCTGCCAAACTGGATGACTGCCCACAGAGACTGCCCTACAAATAACCTTTGGTATGGGGTTGTGCCTCTAGACACACCCTGTGAATGACAGAAATCCTGCCACATAGAGGCTTTCCTTGGGTTATACATGTATGCGTGCGTGCTAAGTCATTTTAGTAGTGTCTGACTCTTTGCGACCCTATGGACGGTAGCCCTCCAGGCTCCTCTGTCCATGGGATTCTCCAGGCAAGAATACTGGAGTGGGTGGCCATGCCCTTCTCCAGGGGATCTTCCCAAACCAGGGATCAAACTCACATCTCCTGTGTTGGCAGGCGGGTTCTTTGCCACTAGTGCCACCTGGGAAGCCCATACATGTATAGACATAATCAAAATAGCTTACTATTTTATTCTAAATAAATCCAATATGATTCCTTTAACAAAAGAACATGTTTAGGGTTCTTTCCTCAGAAATCTACCAGGTTGTTGCTCAAAGGCATCACTTTTCCAAACTACGGTTCAAGTTCAAGTGATAACCTGAATTAAGGATACAAAATAGCCTGTGCATGAAAAGAGATCCAAACTATCAGAGATTTTCCAAAATTTTCCTTCAGCATCAGTCCCAAGGCTCTAAATTAATAAGATCTCTGATGATACTTTATCGGGTGCTTTTGACAGTATTCTCAATCAGGTCTTCTAGAATATTTTGCTGCCCAAGCTAGAACTAGGCTCAATGACATTCTCCATGCCTATGTTTTCCTTATTGTAGTGTGGAACCACTTGCCCCAAAAATGTAGCAAATTGGGGTTGTGAGAAGAAGAGAGAAAAGGGGTCTGTCAACACTAGCTGGCAATGAAGAAAATGAGAGATGGCAAACATGAGCAACTTAATGTGGCCATACACTTTACTCCGGGTTTTTGTGAAATGGATTCTCACCAAAGAGGGAGAGACAAAGAAGGAAACAATTATAATACAGTATGTAAAAAGCTGTGAAGGAGATAAACACAAGATTTCTATGGGATTATAGTGACACCTAACACAGGCTTAGAGGATAAAGGTACCAGGGAGGGTTTCCTGTAAGATATGACATCTGAAATGAGCTTTGAAGGATGAACAGGATTTTACTGGATGAAGAATTGTGGCAGGTATTCCACACAGAAAAATACCCTGTTCAGAGGAGTTAAAGCTTTAAAGAAAAGCATGTGCAAACCATAAGTAACTCTGCCTGGCTGCACTATAATGTTTGAAGGGATAGTGAAAAGATGGCAAGATAGGTCAGAAGAGGGAATGCCAAAATGAGAGGCTGGAGCAGGAACCAGATCATGCATGGCTTTCTGTGGCACTATACTGTAACCTCCATATATGTTATGGCTTTAATAAGGAAGCTTCATGAAACCAGAGACTGTATATATTTCATTTCTGAATTCATCCCCAATGTCTCTAACATAGAAGCACAGAATATACTCTCTCAAAGAAGCATGGAGTCCCATGCTGAAGAATTTACACGTTATCCTGAAGGATAAGATTAGCCATTAAATGGTTTCAAGCAGAGAAGTAACACGGTTAGATTTAGATTTCAGATGAATTCTGGTTGCTGGGTGGAGAATAAATGGGAGAAGTCAACATGGGATGTGGGGACAGTGTCTATAAGGTCACGGTAGCAACCCAAGTGAGAGGAGATGATGGCCAGGAATGAGGCATGTGGAAAATTGTGTACATTCTAGAAATATTTAGGAAACAGAGTGAACAGGAAGAGGTTAATTAATGGAAAAAAAAAGAAGGAAAAATGGTCAAAGATTATACCACCAGTTTGATGACTTGAACAAGGTGGTGGTGTTTAATGAGATGGGGATGACTGGGAAATGGGCAAGTCTGGGAGGCAGAGAAGGGGTATGGTAAGTAAGGTTTGCCTTGGGGTGGAAATGTGAGAAGAGTGGGTGGCAAAGAGAGTAAGGAAAATATTAGTTCCCTTTTGGAAACTTTAAGGTGGCTGATGGATATTCAAGCAGCTATATATCAAGTAGATGGTTGTGTATACATATTTCATGTGTGTATACATATATGCTATGTGTATATTCATATGTTATGTATGTGTGTGTGTGTGTATATATATGGTGGCTCAGCAGTAAAGAACCCACCTGCCAATGTAGGAGACTTGGGTTCTATCCCTGGGTCAGAAAGATCCCCTGGAGAAGGAAATGACAATCCACTCCAGTATTCTTGCCTGGAAAACCCCATGGATGGAAGAGCCTTCCGGATGGCTTCCATCCATGGGGTCACAAGAGTCGGACATGACTTAGCCATTAAACAACAACAACAACAAATATATATTTGAGATTCAGAAGGAAAATTTGGAAACATAGATTTGCAAGTCTGCATGCATATGGTAATTGAAAATATATGTTCCTTTGAATTGGCTTCCTCTCATACCCGTGACTCAGTGAGCTCTGCCTAAAAAGTTAGGCCACCATTGCCTGAATTCCTAATCAGGACTTAATCATTTTCCTGATGTCCCCGAACCCAGTTCAGGCCCTGGTGGCACCATCTGATAAAGCCCTCAGGAGACGGGAAAATTCACTGCACCCCACGCAGTTATTGCGGCATCTGAGGACACCCACAGCTCTCAACTTCTAATAGCCCAAGAGTGCCCTCCAGCGTTCAGCACGATGCATTCAGAGGCAAAGAGTTAGAGCAGAAATGGGAATCATTGCTTTCAACCAGCATCACTGCCCTGCTGCTCTCACTTCAGGGGAAATTCACTAGCAACCTGCAACCCCAGGTGAGGAAGAACTCTAGAGATTTCAGATTCTGACAAAACACAAGGAGAGTCTAGTAAGCTCGACTATAATAATTTTTTTTCGGCAGCCCCACCAGTTAGGAGATAACCTACAGTGCCATTTGTTGACTAGAAAGAATAGGCCCTGTAGTCTGAGCTCTCAGCAAGTCTCAGGAGATACTACAAGCTGGATCGATCGGAGCAGTATTATTTTTTTCAGATATAACAAGCCTCAGGATGGGAAGGGAGGGGCAAGATAGGGATAGAGGATTAAGAAGTACAAACGATTATGTATAAAATAAGCTACAGGAATATAGCTAATATTTTATAGTAACTCTACATGGAGTATATATAATCTATAAAAATTTGGAATCACTATTTTGCATAGGTTTACAATATAGTATAGTAAATCAACTATACTTCAATTAAAATTTTTTAAAAATAGTAAGTCTCAGGGTATAGAATATAGATTGTGTCCACAAAATAGAGAAATAGAAGAATCCATGCCACAGGCCTCCTGGACACTAACCTCTGAATATGTACCAAAGTAGAGCTAACCACTTTGCCCAGATGTACCACCTCCTCCACTGGAAACTCCGTGGTATACTAACCAGGGTTACAGGGTGAGAACAGAAGGTTCATCTTTTACCTGCAAAAGGCAGTAGGAATGGCATTTCATAGCATAGAATTCTGGGCGGTATGTTTTTCACGCTGATGATGAGATACCTAAGTTATCCTAGTTTAAATGGAAACTCCTTCTAGATATCCCATGTTGGAAGCAATAGAGATTATTGAATTAACATGTTCGTAAGATAACAAGCAAAAAGAAAAAAAACGTATTGTCAGCACGTTGCTGCTCATAATCCATTCCTCAGTCTATTGCTTATACAGATGGAGATCCAAGTGTCTTGGATCCTAAGCAAACCTATACTCTTCATCTTGTTTTGAACTTCCCCCTAATTTCTAGCTCTGCCCACTACGGTCCGACACCATCTGTCACTTCCTTAACTGGGAATCCAGACAAGCCTGTCACTTACCAGAAGGCACTTTTAGAACTGAAGGCAAAACTATGTGTGAATATGGTTTATCTGGGATCTGGAGCCCACAATTATGTCAAGCACTTGAACAGTTTCTCCAAGTCCAAGGCCAAGTCCTTCCAATACTATACACACAACTTTGGGGAGAAGTATATCAGACCCCTGTGCTAGTCTTAAACAAAATGGAGAGTTCTGCCTCTTCCAGGCATTACCTTTGCCTGATGGCAATAAACTTCTTTTAAAAACTTTTAATTTTGTATTGGGTATAGCTGATTAACGAACAATGTTGTGGTAGTTTCAGGTGAACAATGAAGGGACTCAGCCATACATATACATATATCCATTCTCCTCCAAACTCCCCTCCCATCCAGGCTGCCATATAGCACTGAGCAGAGTTCCATGTGCTGTATCGTAGGTCCTTGTTGCTTATCCACTTTAGATATAGCAATGTGTACATGTCCACCCCAAACTCCCTAACTGTCCCTTCTCCCCAGCATGCATAAGCTCATTCTTGAAGTCTGTGAGTTTGTTTCTGTTTTGTAAGTAAGTTCATTTGTATTGTTTCTTTTTATACTCCACATATAAAGGATGTCATATAATATTTCTTCTTTTCTGTCTGACTTACTTCACTCAGTATGATACTCTCTTGGTCTGTCCATGTTGCTGTAAATGGCATTACTTCATTCTTTTTAATGACTGAGTAATATTCCATTGTATATATGCAACATATCTTCTTTATCCATTCTTCTGTTGATGGACATTTAGGTTGCTTCCATGTCTTGGCTATTGTATATAGTGCTGCAGCAAACACTGGGGTGCATCTATCTTTTCAGACCACGTTTTTCTCTAGATATGTGCCCAGGAGAGGGATTGCAGGGTCATATGGTAGCTCTATTTTTAGTTTTGTAAGGAACCTCCATACTGTTCTCCAGAGTGGCTGTACCCATTGACATTCCCACCAACAATGTAGGAGGGTTCCCTTCTCTCCACACTCTCTCCAGCATTTATTGTTTGTGGATTTTTTTGATGATTCAGTACCTGTCAGATCATCTTGGCAAAGCATAGCTTCTTTTAAAAATCTCTTTTTTTAGGTATAATTTACATACAATAAAAGTCACCCATTTTGAGTATATGTTATGAAGAGTTCTGACAAGTTATATATATATATATCCCCTTGGAAGTAGCAACAATTACAGTCAAAATATAAGAGATTTTCATTACTACCCAAAGTTCCCATGTGTCTATCTCAGCCAACCAGTACCTGAATCCAAGCCACAGGCAAACATGAATATGCTTTCATCATCTAGAAAGGATTTGTCATTTCTGGAGTTTCATATAATGGAAGTATACACTATCTAGTCTTTTATGTCTATCTTTTCACATAATATTTCAAGTGATCAAGAAACTCAGTGATCTCTCTTTCAAAACAACCATGTTATCTACTCCCAGGACAAACAATACTCAGAGAACTGCAAGACCTTCACAAGGACTGAAAGTCAAGCACTGATATATATTGGGGGAGGATATTCATATGAGAAATCTATATAACTGCTTATAGGCAAGTATCTACCATCCATGCTGAAAGATGATTACTTGGGACCATTTGAATGATGGCTGAGATGGTAAAGAATTGCCTGCAATGAGGGAGACCTGGGTTCGATTCCTGGGTTGGGAATATCCCCTGGAGGAGGGCATGGCAACCCACTCTAGTATTCTCGCCTGGAGAATCCCCATGGACAGAGGAGACTGGCAGGCTACAGTCCATGGGGTCACAAAGAGTCAGACATGACTGAGTTACTAAACACAGCACATTTGAATGATAGATCATCAACTAACATCTTTTGACGCCAATTGCCCTCTTCCTTTGCATATATTCTGCTTCCACCATTCTCTAGAATGTCTGTTCACTGGATACCTGAATTCACTACCACCCTCCAACTGACCCAACAATCTAGGACAGAGAACCAGAGTATGTCGTAGAGAAACTGCTAGACTTTGGCAGGAAAACTACCAAGCCAGTTAAGAAGATTATGGTCCACAGAAGCAGACATAGAGGCATACTTCCAGAAAAATCTTCTGACCTGCCTTTCACAAAGAAGGTAATAAAGTAGTGTGGTAGTGTCAAAATATTTGACTGCTACCCACCATGTCTATGTCTGGGTTAATGAGCTCTGCAAAAGAAGAGACAGCAAGCATCTGAATTCTAGCTCCTGCATTAGTTATCTTTGGTTCTGAAAGCTCTTGGTTTGTTCATTTTGTTTACAACTACCAGGACTTAAAATATGTTATTCTAGGAAACATTCTCCCCTGGATAAATTTAAAATTTTCTTCCCTGCCAACATTTGCCTTTTTAACTCATTTTTTGAGTGCTCTCAACGGGATAAAACCACCTCCAGATTGACACATTTTCCCCTTAAGCTACATTAATATCTTGAGTAAATTTTCTGCCTATGTTTGCTCTTTAAGGTGAATTTGCATATATCTGCTGCGATCCATTATGTTCTGATTTTCAAGGTATAATACTGAGATCAGTTCCCTAATTGACCCTGAGGTGAGCCTATAAACAAGCCACTTTTTTGGCCTGCCCACACTTTTTGAAGTGCCACACATGTAGTAGAAAGCCAAGCAAAGTAAAGTAGCACCGGTGAGTTGAGAAAATAGAGACTGGATTTTAGAGAAGTTAAAGTGACTGAAAGAACAGCATGTATATTATCTATGGTGAAACAGACCACCAGCCCAGGTGGGATGCATGAGTCAGGTGCTCGGGCCTGGTGCACTGGGAGGACCCTGAGGAGTCGGGTGGAGAGGGAGGTGGGAGGGGGGATCGGGATGGGGAATACGTGTAACTCTATGGCTGATTCGTGTCAATGTATGACAAAACCCACTGAAATGTTGTGAAGTGATTGGCCTCCAACTAATAAAATAATATTTAAAAATAAAAAAAAAATAAATAAAGTGACTGGAATTTGCGAAGTTGAGTGCCAGAGAGCGGCAACTATGAGAGCAATTTGCTAGGGGTTCCCTGTAACTGTTCTGGTAAATATTAAGATGTGTCTGCAGTTACCAGAGAGATTTTGGTTGAACAATTTCTAGTGCTCACACAGGAATGGAAGACCTTTGGCTGTCATTCGGCAAAAGTGGATAAATTTTACTGAAATCTGGAGCATTCAGTAGAAATCTCAAAAGGATTAGTTTCCTGTGGCTACTCTAACAAATTACCACAAACTTGATCACTCAAAACAAGACAAATCTATTCTTGCACAGTTCTGGAGGCTAGTAGCATAAAATCAACATGCCGTTAGGGGTGTACTCCCTCCAGAGGTTCTAGAGGAGAATCTGTTCCTTGCATTTTTTAGCTCCTAGTAACTGATGGATGACTTGGCATTCCTTGACTTGTGGCTGCATCACTCCAATTTCCGCCAGCTTCTTCACATCACTTTCGTGTGTGTGTATGTGGGGGGTGTATTTGTGTAAACTCCCTCTGCCTCTCTCTCTATAAGAATACATTGCATTTAGAGCATACCCAGATAAGTCAAGATAGTGAAGAAGTGGAGTTGCTAGTCACTCAGTTGTGTCCAACTCTATGCAACCCCATAGACTGTAGCCCGCCAGGCTCCTCTGTCCATGTGATTTTCCTGGGAAGAATATTGGAGTGGGTTGCCATTTCCTTCTCCAGGGGATCTTCCCAACCCAGGGATCAAACCCGAGCCTCTTGCATCCCCTGCATTGCAGATGGATTCTTTACCACTGAGCTACCAGGGAAGCCCAGTCTTAGAAGGCAATGCCATCTAGCTGGCACTGTAACTGAGTCTTCAAGGGGCCACTCAATCTCTTTAACAAGCTATAAGCTTCATGGTGCTTGGGAGCATAGTAAGGCCAGTGAATTCCATAAGCATGGGCTCACTGCCACACTGCTATTGCTGCAAAGTGAGTTCTTTGATCAAAGTGAATTCTTTGATCAGAAGCAATGATGTGTGCAATAACATTACAGTGAATAAGGCATTCTGTAAGTCCATGGATGGTAGTTGTGGCAGAAATACTCAATGCAGAGAAGGTAAACAGTATCTGGAGTCCTTATTCCAGTAAGGACAAAATACTGTCCCTCTCATGATCACTCTAGTGAATAAGTAGATACCAAAATTAAATTTTAAAAACATAATAGCACTTACCATTGCTCAAATTGGGCTTCCCTCGTGACTCAGATGGTAAAGAATCTGCCTGCAATGAGGGAGACCTGGGTTCAGTCCCTAGGTTGGGAAGATCCCCTGGAGAAGGAAATGGCAACCCACTCCAGTATTCTGCCCAGGAGAATTCCATGGACAGAGGAGCCTGGCAGGCTACAATCCATAGGGTCACAAAGAGTCAGACATGGCTGAAGTGACTTAGCATACATTGCTCAAAAAGTAAAAGAATTAGATGTAAACCTAACAAAACATGTAAAGGAACTGTATGAAAACTACAAAATAAAAGGAACCAAACAAGATCTAAATGTATGGAGAGATATAGCATGTCCATGAATTAGAAGACTTGAAAAAGCAAAAATGTCAGTCCTCCTCAAATTTATATATGTATGTAATTCCTATCAAAATCAAAACAAGATTTTTGTAGACTATATAATATCTATTATGTAGTTTTGTAAACAATATACCTACAGAAATATTTTGCCTAAATTTTGGCAGGGATTACTATAAAACTTACATGAAAAGTCAATGGAATTAGAATAGCTAAAAACAGTTTTGAAAAAGCACAAATTGGGAAAATCAATCTATCCTATTTCAAGATTTATTATATAACTACAGTAATAAGGACTGTCTGATATTGGCAGAGTGATAGAGACACAAATCACTGAAGAAGAATAGAAAACCTAGAAACAGACATACACAAATATACCCAACTGCTTTTGGCAAAAGTGCAAAAACAACAGTGGAGGGAAAAAAAGCATTTTTACAAACAAATGGTATTGGAACAGTTGGAAATCCACAGGGGAAAAAGATTCACAATATACAAAAGTTAACTCAGTTTATTGAGCTAATAAATGCTTGTTATCACTCTAAAAAATTAACTCAATTTTTAAAATTTGAAACCAAACACAAGCAACAAAAGCAAAGGAAAAAAAAGTGGAGCTACATGAACTTTAAGTTTCCAAAGGACAAAGAAAAGATAAAATATTTGCAAACAATATATTTGATAAGGAGCTAACACCAAAACACATAAGGAACTATTATAACTCACTAACAAAAACCCTCAAATAACCCAATTAAAAATTGGCAAGGAATGCATGTACACTGTTGGTGGGAATGTAAATTGGCATAGTCACTATGGAAAACAATATGGAGGTTCTTCAAGCTATTAAATATAGAATTACCATATGATCCAGCAATTTCAATTCTAAGTATATACCAAAAAAATGAAATCAATGTCTCAAAGAACTATTTGTACCTACATGTTTTTTACAGCATTATTTACAACATCCAAGACTTGGAAACAACCTGTCTGTCAACAGATGAATGGATAAAGAAAATGTGATATATATGTGAACGTGTGTGTGTGTGTGTATTCAGCAATAAAAAAGAAGACATCTCTGACCTTTGTAGCAGCATGGGTGGACCTTTATGGCATTATGCCAAGTGAAAGAAGTCAGACAGAGAAAAACAAATATTGTGTGATCTTACTTATATGTAGAATCTAAAAAATCAAGCTCATATGTAGAATCTAAAAAAATCAAATAAAACATCAGAGAATATATTGGTGATCACCAGGGGCAAGAGGGTGAGGGAAATGGGTGATACGGTAAAAGGGTACAAACTTCCATTTATAAGATGATTAAGTTCTAGAGATGTAATGTACAGCATGATGACTAAAGTTAAGACTACTGTAAGTTTGAAACCTGCTAAGTGACTAGATCTTCAAAGTTCTTACCATACACACAAAAAGGTAACTGTGTGAAATGGTGGATATGTGAACTAATCTTATTGTGGTACAATCTCACAATGCATACATATATCAAATCATCACTTTGTACACCTTAAACATAAATAATGCTATATGTCTATTAGTCTCAATTAAACTAGGAAAAAACCCAAGATAGTAAATTGTACTTTAGTCAGAAAGTCAAAATCAATTGAAAATTTCTTAAATATCCATTTTCCTTCAAAAGCACCCATAATGAAACCTGTGGTATAATGATATACTGAGCTGACTGACTCAGTCTTTGCTTATATTTCTCCACATTTGTAACCAGAATACATTGGTTACTCAATACTAATGTAATGGTTGTAATGGTTAATTAACTATGTGCAAGAAAATATATAAAACAAATAATTCCTCCCTCCAAAATTGGGAAAAGACTTGACTAGGCATTTTTCCAAAGATGACATGCAAATGGCCAACAGGTATATGAAAAGATGTTCAACATCACTCATCATCAAAGAAATATAAATCAGAACCCCAATGGGATATTACCTCACAGCTGTTAGGGTGGATATTATCAAAAAGTTAAAGCACATTTAAACCCTTATTGGATACATGATTTGCAAATCTCTTCTTCTACTCAGTAGATTGTCTTTTCATTTTATTGATGGTTTTGTTTGCTATACAGAAGTTTTTAGTTTGATGTAGTCCCATTTGTTTATTGTTTTGTTTCCCTTGCATAAGGAGACAAGCCCAGAAAAATACTGCTATCCCCAATGACAAAGAATGTGCTGCCTATGCTTTCCTCTAGGAGGTTTATGGTCTCAGGTCTTACACTCAAGTCTTGAATTCATTTTGCGTTAATTTTTGTGTATGGTGTGAGCTAGTGATCTGGTATCATTATTTTTGTTTTGTATGTGGCTGTCCACGTTTCCCAAAACCACTTATTGAAGAGACTATCCTTTCTCTATTATGTGTTCTTTCTTCCTCTGGCATAAATTAATTGTCCATATATATGTGGGTTTTTTTCTGAGCTCTCAGTTCTGTTCCGTTCATCTCTGTATCTGGTTTTCTGAAAATACTATGCCATTTCAATATACAGTAGCTTTGTAATATAGTTTGAAATCAGAGAGTGTAATATTTCCAGATTTGTTCTTTTTTCCCCAGGATTGCTTTCACTACTTAGGGTCTTTTGTGATTCCATATAAATTGTTTCTATTTTTTGCTCTATTCCTGTGGGGAGGAAATGTTTTTTTGGAAATTTGATAGGGATTGCATTGAATGGAACTCATACAACTCAACAATAACAAAAACAAACCACTCCATTCAAAATGGGCAGAGGGGCTAAACAGACATTTTTCCAAAGAAGACATACATATGGCCAATCCGCACATGAAAAGATGTTCAATGTCACTAATTCTTAGGGAAATGTAAATCAAAACCACAATGAGATAGAACCTCATGCTACAGAGAATGAGTATTATCAGAATCATTTAACAGAATTCAACACCTATTCCTGACAAAACTCAGCAAACTAGGAATATAAGGAGACTTCTTCAACTTTATGAGGCCTCTTTTTCTTTTTTTTTGGCTACACCACACAGAATGTAGGATCTTATTTCACTGACCAGGGATTGAATTCATGCCCCCCGCAGTGGAAACACAAAAACACAAAGCCCTAACCACTGGACTGCCAGAGAATTCCCAATTTAAGGGACATTTATTTTATTAAAAAAAAAAAACCTGCTAACATCATACTCAATGATAAAAAAAAAAATAAAAAACAATGGTTTTCACCTAATCAGGAAAAGGCAAATATGTCCACTCCCACTGCTTCCTTTCAACTTATTAATCACTGTAATAGACAAGAAAAAAGATGGTAAGTCATTTTGATTGGAAACAAAGGTGTAAAATGTTTTTATTTGCAAATACCATGATTGTGTATGTAGAAAACCCTGAAAGTGAAGTCGCTCAGTCGTGTCCGACTCTTTGCAACCCCGTGGACTGTAGCCTACTAGGCTCCTCCGTCCATGGAATTTTCCAGGCAAGAGTACTGGAGTGGGTTGCCATTTCCTTCTCCAGGGGATCTTCCCGACCCAGGGATCTAACCCGGGTCTCCCACATTACAGGCAGACACTTTACCATCTGAGCCACCTGGGAAGCCCCGTAAAAGAGAATCTGCTTTTAAAAATCCTAGAACTAATAAGTTAATTTAATAAGGACAGAAGATACAAGTTGAACACACAAAAATCAATGGCATTTTTATATAACAGCAACAATTGATTGGAAATGGAATTTAAATATAATATAGACTCCCTGTCTCAAAGTGAATTGATTTGATACTTTATTACATCTGTAAAATTCCTTCACATTAGCACCTAGATTAGGGCTTAGTTGCATAACTTGGAGATGTTGTATGTATACCAGATAGCAGGGATCTTGGGACCTGTCTTATCTACCACAAGTATTGATACACTTAACAACATCACTGACTCAATGGACATGAGTTTGAGCAAACTGCGGGAGATAGTGTTAGTGTTGGTGGTAAAGAACCCACCTGCCAAACACAGGAGACATAAGAGATGTGGGTTCAATCCCTGGGTCAGGAAAATTCCTTGCGGAAGGAAACGGCCACCCAACCCACTCCAGTATTCTAAGACTGAAGCCACTTAGCACGAGTGGAGACAGTGAAAGACAGGGAAGCCAGGAGTGCCTCAGTTCACGGGGTTGCAAAGAGTAGGACACGATTTAGCACCTGAACAACAAGAGAAGCTAGTCGAAAGAAGAAATACACATGCTG
This sequence comes from Muntiacus reevesi, assembly GCF_963930625.1. Taxonomy (NCBI): domain Eukaryota; kingdom Metazoa; phylum Chordata; class Mammalia; order Artiodactyla; family Cervidae; genus Muntiacus; species Muntiacus reevesi. The sequence goes on along the minus strand of NC_089271.1, from coordinate 119,833,660 downwards.
AATTAATTCACTCACATAAAATTCCAGAAAAAGCAAGAATAATCTGTAATGAGGGAAAGTAGATCAGTAGATGTACCTTCCTGGGATTGGGATGTACTATTGATTGTAAATGGGCACAAAGGTACCTTAGGGATAATGGAAATGTACTATATGTGGATTGCAGTGTTGATTACACAGGCATATACATTCATCAAAACTCTCTGAACTCTTTAGATGACTGTATTTTGTGATATAAAAGGCATGTATCATTTCAATTGATCTTTCAAGTGAAGGCAAAAGAAGGAGATTTTTTAGATGAACAAAAGCTGAATCAATTTCATATCATGAGACCTGAACTATAAGAATGATAAAAGGAAGGCATTTAGCCTGCAAACAATGATAGCAAATTAAAATTTCAGATATATACAAAGGAATGAACAACACCAGAAATAGCATATATGAGTAAATGTAAAAAGAGGGCTTTTTTTTCCATTTTGTTGGCTGTCTACATAAAAAATAGAAATAATTTATTATTGAATTTATAACATAGGTAACGATAAAATGAACAATAACACAAAAGATGTGAAGGAGTAAATGGCAATATACTGTTCCAAGTTTTTTGCATTTTACATGAAGTGGCATAGTATTGTACTATTTTGCTGCATAGTATATGTATCATAGGGTTTCCCAGGTGGCATTAGTGGTAAAGAACCTGCCTGCCAATGCAGGAGACATAAGAGACACAGGTTCAATCCCTGGGCCAGGAAGATCCCCTGGAGGAGGGCATGACAACCCACTCCAGTATTCTTGCTGGAAGAATCACATGGACAGAGGAGCTTGGTGGGCTACGGTCCATACTGTCACAAAGAGTCAGACATGACTGAAGTGACTTAGCAAGTACATAAGGATCATAGGGCTTCCCAGGTGACTCAATGGTAAAGAATCTGCCTGCAATGCAGGAGATGTGGATACAGTCCCTGGGTTGAGAAGATCCCCTGGAGAAGGAAATGGCAGCCCAGTGTAGTATTCTTGCTTGGGAGATCCCACAGACAGAAGAGCCTGGTGGGCTACAGTCCATGGGGTCACTAAAAAGCCAGACACGACTTAGTGACTAAACAACAACAATGATATGGATCATAAGCTATGATAAGTTAAAGATGCATATTTTAAACCCCAGAAATACCACTAAAAAAACCCAAATACATATGGGTAATAAGCCAATTGGAGATAAAATGGTATACTAAAAGAGAGTCAAATTTAAAAAATCAAGAAAAGGAGAAAAATGATCAAAGAACATATAGAACAATTAGAAAAGAAACAGAAAGATGTTAAAAATTAAGCTAACAGTGTATATAATGAACTCATGAAGTTTTTTGAAACATTCAATTAAAGATAGATATTTTCAGATTCGATTTTAAAAGACAATTGCATAGTCAAAGCTATCTTGAGAAAGTAAAACCAAACTGGAGGGATCAGGCTCACTAACTTCAGATTATACTACAAAGCTATCAAAACAGTATGCTACTGGTGCAAAAAAATAGAAATATAGATCAATGGAACAGGGTAGAAAGCACAGAGAGAAGCCCATGCATCTGTGGTCACCTAATCTTTGACAAAGGAGGCAAGAATATACAATGGAGAAAAGACAATCTCTTCAATAAGTTGTGCTGGGAAAACAGGACAGCTACATGTAACAGAATGAATTTAGAACACTCACTAACATCACATACAAAAATAAACTCAAAATGGATTAAAGACCTAAATGTAAGGCCAGAAACTGTAAAACTCTCAAAGGAAAATGTAGGCAGAACATTCTTTGACACAAATCACAGCAACATCTTTTTGCATCCACCTCTTAGAGTAATGAAAATAAAAACAAAAATAAACAAATGGAATCTAATTAAACTTAAAAGCTTCTGCACAGCAAACAAAACCATAAAAAATGAAAAGACATCCCTCAGAATGGGAGAAAATATTTGCAAATGAAGCAACCAAGGGATTAATCTCCAAAATATACAAGCAGCTCATGTAGCTCTATATAAAAAAAAAATACCAACCCAATCAAAAAATGGGTGGAAGATTTAAATAGACATTTCTCCAGAGAAGACATACAGAAAGCCAACAGGCACATGAAAAGATGCTCAACATCACTAATTATCATAGAAATCTAAATCAAAACTACAATGAGGTATCACCTCACACTAGTCTGAATAGCCATCATCAAAAGCCTACAAACAGTAAATGCCGGAGAGGATATAGAGAAAAGGGAACCCATTTGCACAGTTGGTGGGAATGGAAACAATCTAAATGTCCATAGACAGAGGAATGGATAAAGATGTGGTACATAATATATACAATGGAATATTACTCTGCCATTAAAAAGAATAAAATAATGCCATTTGCAACAACATGAATGGACATGGAGATTGTCATACTAAGTGAAGTAAGTCAGTCAGAGAAGGAGAAATATCATATGGCATCTCTTTTATGTAGAATCTAAAAAGAAATGATACAAATAAACTTACTTACAAAACAGAAGGAGACTCACAGACTCACAGAGAACGAACTATGGTTGCCAGGGAGAAAGACGGGGGAAGACATAGGGAGTTTGGGGTGGACATGTACACACTGCTATATTTAAAATGGATAAACAGCAAGGACCTACTGTATAGCACATGGAACTCTGCTCAGTGTTATGTGGCAGCCTGGATAGGAGGGGAGCTTGGGGGAGAATGGATAAAGTTTACAAACAATAAATGGTGAGGAGGGTATAGAAAAAATGGAATCCTCCTACACTGTTGGTGGGAATGTAAATTGGTGCAGCCACTATGGAAAACAGCATGGAGGTTCTGTAAAAAACCAAAAATAGAGTTACCATATGATTCTGCAATTCCGCTCTTCAGCATATATCTGGAGTAAACTATAATTCAAAAAGATACATATATCCCAATGTTCATTGCAGCAATTTTTATTAATATAATAGCCAGGACATGAGAACAACCTAAATGTCTATCAACAGAAGAGTCAGTAAAGATGTGGTACATATATACAATGGAATGTTACTCAACCATAAAAAACAATGAAACAATTCCATTTGTAGCAACTTGGATGGACCTAGAGATTATCATACTAAGTGAAGTAAGTCAGACAGAGAAAACAAAAATCATATGATATCACTTATATGTAGAATCTAAAAAATGGTACAAACTGGAAGGAGGTAAAAGAAATACACAAATGTATTTGGAGATGTCAATAATTATCTTACTATGAATAGGACAAGAAGACATGAATTCATTATGATAATACTTGATCAACAGTATCAATCAAGTATTGATATTATAAAACACTATATGCAACAACTTCAAAATACATATCCTCAGGAGCATACCGGAAATTCACTAAGACTGACCACATGTTGGGCCATTAAACAAGATTCAATATATTTAGAAGGGCTGAAGTTATGGAAAGTATTTTTTCTTACCACAAAAGAATTAAAGACAAATAGAAATATATATTTTAAAAAGCCCAAATATGAAATTGTCACACTTTTAAATAAATCATGGGACAAAGAAGAAATGACAAGGAGAACTAGAAAATATTGTGAACAGAATGAAAATTAAAAATTGTATATAGCTAAAGCAGTATATGGAGGGGAAGGTACAGGCCTAAATGATTTTTTCTACTAATTAAGCTATGATTGACAGATTTAAAATTGTATATGTCTAAGGTGTACAACATGATGTTTTGATGTAAGTATACCTCGTGTAATATACCAAAGTCAAGCTAATTAACATATCCATAGCCTCACACCATTATCATTGTGTGAGAGAGTTGAAAGCACTTAAAATCTACTCTCTTTGCAAATTATAAGTATACAAAACATTATTAACTGTAATTATCATACTGTACATTGCATCTCTAGATCTTATTCATCTTATAATTGAAAGTTTACATCCTTTGACCAATATCTCTTTACTTCTCCCATCCCACAGTCCCTGGAAACCATCATTCCATTCTGTTTCACTATATTCCCTTTCTCTTTAGGTTCCACACACATTGAAGACAACTGGCAACTGGAGTAATTATTGCCTTGATCCTGAGAGGGGAAAGATTGAAGGCAGGAGGAGAAGGGGACGACAGAGAATGAGATGGTTGAGTGGCATCACTTACTCAATGGACATGAGTTTGAGCAGGCTCCGGGAGCTGGTGATGGACAGGGAAGCCTGGTGTGCTGCGGTCCATGGGGTCACAAAGAGTCAGACATGACTGAGCAACTGAACTGAACTGAGAGTGGAAATAAGGTAGATGGCAGTGCATTACAGTATACATGTATTAATAGAGTGACCTGGTTTATTCTACCTTAAACACGCTTTCCCCCAGTCTTCATTCACATCCATCCCTCTAGCATCATACTCTGCTCTAATTCCTCATTATCTAGTTCTGAGTGCTTCCACATCAAATCTCAGATATTCTTGATTAATTAGGAAATATGGAGAGGGTGTTGACCTCATTATTCTCAGAAACCTCAGTAGCATAGATAGGAATACCTCAAGCTAACCTAAGTTACTCAAGATGGGAGTCTACCAAGGCGCTACCCCTAGAAGTGCTATGAGTACTAGATGAGTTTGGTGTGAATCTAGTAATCCATGTCCAAAGGAGCCAGTATGTTTAGGTTGTAGAGTTCTCAGACTTGCCTGGATTCAATGAGGTGCTTACCCACAGCAGCCTAAAACAAAGCACTGAAGAAGAGTTTAAACTATCGCCAATGAAGGAAGTTGGAGGTCAGATCCAGAAAAGGAGCACCCATCAAGTCTGAGGGATAAGGCAAGGTCTTAAACATTAAACAACAACAACAACAAACAAGGCAATATTTTCTTACATTAACCTGTCTAGGTAGCCAGCCGGCCACCTATACCATTTGGAAATTCTCTACATTAAATGTGTATTTTTCATTTGGAATTTGTACACAGAATATCATGAGGAAGTGGTGATCCAAAGAGCGGAGCACTTAACTAGGAATCTAGAGAAAAAGTGTCTAAAGAAACTCAGCTCTGTCACTTACTCATATCACATACAACAAATCACTTAACCTAACTGAGACTCACATTTTTCTCATATCTAAGATGAAAATATGAATACAGTACCCATTTCCCAGAATTGTTGCTGGGATGCAATGAATTAGCAAATATAAACCTGGCTTCACATTAGTGGTTCCTTTCATGTAGATCTGTAAGAAGATACTTCTCAGTACATCACAGCACTATAGGCCATCCGTTAAATGGACAACTTTTCAGTTTATGTTCATAAAAATTAGTTCTTGATTGACTCTTTTATATCTTTTGTAGTAGCTCACTCTCTTGGTTTTCCTGTAACCAGCTTTCAAAGTGGTCTCGTGAGGTCTTTTCACTGGTCTGTAGCCTCTGGCTGCATTTCCTGTTTTCGCTAATGAGCTTAAGGTTCTTAGTCTGCTGTCTTTCCTTTCTTTCTTTCTCTCTCTCCTCTCACATGTTTAGAGTTCAGCTGCCTTTCCTCCAAGCACAACCAGATATACTGGAATTTGCTTCTTTCTCAAAAACAAGGTCTTCCCTCTATGGATTCTACTGAAGATCATACCAGAAAATAGGAGATATCGAATATAACAGACTCCAAGGTGTATATCAGTAGGTTACAGAACATAGACTTTTCACCATCTCCATTCTCGATCATTCCAAACTCCCTTTTGAGTTGGGTCTTTGTCCCCAGTAAGTGAAGCTCCCCCTTTCCTCCCACCTTCAATTTCTTGATTGCCACCTGAGGGTGTATCCTACATCCTTTGAAAGCCCCTCTTCTCATCTTGAATGCACGCAATGTCCTAAATATCCCTTTCTCTAAAAGCCAGTAGGCATCTCTGAGGTAATCCAGACAGACTGACCCCGTGCTCACTAAACCTCTGGATATTTTATTGCTCACATTGCTCCTCACAGTCTGCAGCTCCTCTCCCGTTTAGTTTTTCCACTTTATAATAAAATTTATCCTGCTTTCCAGCTCTCATTCGTCATGTTTTATGTCTGTATTCTGACTAGTGTGCTTCAATTCAAAGGACACTCAGCCATTTCAAAAACCAAGGCACAATCTTTGTCTTTTTCCATGCCCGCAACTATTCTAGCATCAAAGAATAGTAATGCATGCTCCCTCCTGGAAGAGCAGTAGAATTGATCACAGACACAATTCTAATATGCTCCCCAGACACAGCCATGTACACGACCCAAGCTGGCCTCACTTCAACCATCTCCATGGAAACTAGAAAAAGTATGCATTTTGAGCAGCCAGAGGTCAAGTCCCTGTGGCACACATATTTTCCACACTGAATGATGCAGGTGGAAATGACTCAAGTAACAGTGATACAGGCTAAGTCCTAGATGGACCTGCTTCTCCCTAGCCAACCATCAGAGGTCACACTGAGGTTTCTCAATTTGCCATAATACCACCAACTGACAGAATGTTATCATAAACTTTCTTAGCCTTGCTATCCAACTAGCTAAATTTTCAAAGAGGAACAAACTTTGAGAATCTATGGCCTTTTTTTCTCCATCACCCAAGCATGAAAGGCCCTGACCCATGGGGCCATCCATTCATTCATTCATGAAACAATTTTGTGTGAAAAGAATTTGCAGAATGGTGAAGTGCATTACTATGTTGGTCTTGCCTCCTCCTATGTAGACAGCCTTAGGACTGAGCTATCCAGTGCTGTTGAAAGAGTCGCTGTCAAGGTGACATCATTAAGATGATGACATGGGTTGTTCATGATTTTAGTCCCCCGTAGGAGAAGACAAACTAGTCACTATCCATAGAAAAGATTCCGTGGTGAAAATTCCAGAACCCAGGGATGAGGCTGAAACACCTCCCTGGACCACAGAGACTGAGAAAGACTACATGGGAAGGATAGAAAGAGTAGTTTCACTTTGACCACAAGACCCTTCCTGCATGCCAGCACAGTGCTGCACCAAGAGGGCCTCCCTGAGCGCCTGGTTCCTCCAGTGGGAAAATAGGGCCCAGGGTATTACAGGACACTTCTGGGAAGGCCCACTTAAGTTTCACCTAATGGGGATCACTGGAAGAATCTATGGGGCTCAACCACTAGAGATCGGATAGGGACTGAGAAAGGGGACAGGATTTGTAGCAACCAGCACTCAGCTCTTACAACTTAACAGCAGGAAAACAAATACTCCAATTTAAAAATGGACAAGTGGAGGAGTCAAGATGGCAGAATAGGGTGATGTGGAATTTGTATATCTTCATGGGTACATCAAGACTGCATCTACAAATGGAACAATTCTCATAGGGAACTTGCTGAACACTAGCACAAGACTTCAGAGACCTAAGAGGACAAGAAAAATCCTTTTGCAACTGGGTAAGATAGAGAAGGAAATGGCAGCCCACTCCCGTATTCTTGCCTAGAGAATCCCGTGGACAGAGGAGCCTGGTGGGCTGCTGTCCATAGGGTCACACAGAGTCAGACACGACTGAAGTGAGTCAGCAGCAGCAGCAGCAGGATGAAAGAAAGAAAAGAGGAATCAGAAAAGGGACCAGCAACCCTGGAGGGAAGCTGAAGGTGAGGAGACGTTCCTTCACTCAGAAAAAGCCCCTCACGGTGAGGAAATTAGCTCCAACAGAGAGGGACTTCTGGGGATCTAAGGGGAATAATGCAGGACATGGTCTGCAGAAGGCAGGACAAAGGAAGAACTGTGCGCATGGTCTGTGACACAGCCCTGCGCACGCCAGCCTGAGTTGTGTGTCTCCTGTTGCAGAGGGGGGCTCAGTACTGGAAAGTGAGGTTTGGAGAGCAGACCCAGGGTGTGGACAGCTGTAGGTTGTGAAAAGACAGCCTTAAGGGACACAGGTGAGGAGTTCCACAAGCAGTTGTGGCCACCATACTCCTCCCAATCCTGAGTGAGTAAGTATGCCCTAGTCAGCCACTGCTTTTGATTTCTCTCACCTGGACCAAAACCAAAGCTGAACCCCAGGAGCACTGTGGCTAAGGAAGAGGACTGGAAATCTCTCCATGCATCTACACAAGACACAGATTAAAGCCCTGTGATTGGCTTGCTAAATCCTGCATCTGTGGACTATCTCAGTAGACATCAAGTGTTCCCACAACTGAGACCAGTCCAGCTTTAGCAGCAGTAGAATCTGGGGGCAACCACACATGTGCATCGGGCCAGGTCAGAGTCTGAGCTGATCCCACAGTGCACACAGCAGGTCCAGAGACCTACCTAGAAGTATCTGTCTCAACACCAAGACCTGGCTCCACCCAAGTGCCTGCAGGCTCTGGTGCTAGACACCTCATGCCAAACAACCAGCAAGACTGGAATACAGCACCACCCATCAGCAGACAGGCTTAGTCATACTAAGCTCACAGACACCCCAAAACACATCACCTTATGCAGCCCCTACCCATCAGAGGGAAAAGACTCAGCTCCACCCACCAGAATGCAGGCACCAGTCCCTCTCACCAGGAAGTCTACACAAGCCCCTGGACCAGCCTCACCGACCAGAAGATAGACAACAGAAGCAAGAGGACTGTGGAACTTTCTCCAGGGCACCTCACATCTTGGGTAACAAAACAAGTCTTAGTATATTTAATAAAATTAAAATCATATCAAGCATCTTTTCTGACCACAGCACTATGAGATTAGAAAACAGTTACAGAGAAAACAACTGCAAAAAACACAAACCCAAGGAGGCTAAACAATATACTACTAAATAACCAAGAGATCATTGAAGAAATCAAAGAGGAAAAAAAACTAGAAAAATGACAATGAAAACCAATAACCCAATGCCCATAGGATGCAGCAAAAGTAGTGCTAAGAAGGAAGTTTAAAGCAATACAATCTTACCTCAGGAAACAAGAGAGATCCCAAATAAACAGCTGACCTTACACCTAAAGCAACTAGAAGAACAAGAACAAGCAAACTCCAAAGGTAGCAGAAGGAAAGAAATCATAAAGGTCAGAGCAGAAATACATGAAATAGAGACAAAGAAAACAATAACAAAGATCCACCATGAAATATTACTCAGCCATTAAAAAGAATTCATTTGAATCAGTTCTAGTGAGATGGATGAAACTGGAGCCCATTATACAGAGTGAAGTAAGCCAGAAAGATAAAGACCAATACAGTATACTAACGCATATTATGGAATTTAGAAAGATGGTAACGATAACCCTATATGCAAAACAGAAAAAGAGACACAGACGTACAGAACAGAATTTTGGACTCTGTGGGAGAAGGCGAGGGTGGGATGTTTCGAGAGAACAGCATCAAAACATGTGTATTATCTAGGGTGAAACAGATCACCAGCACAGGCTGGATACATGAGACAAGTGCTCGGGCCTGGTGCACTGGGAAGACCCAGAGGGATCGGGTGGAGAGGGAGGTGGGAGGGGTGATCGGGATGGGGAACACATGTAAATCCATGGCTGATTCATGTCAATGTATGACAAAAACCACTACAATATTGTAAAGTAATTAGCCTCCAACTAATAAAAATAAATGAAAAAAATAATAATAACAAAGATCCATGACACTAAAAGCTGTTTTTTTAAGAAGATAAACAAAATTGATAAACCCTTAGCCAGACTCATCAAGAAAAAAAAGGGAGAAGACTCAAACCAATAAAATTAGACATGAAAAAGGCAAAGTTATAATAGACACAAAAAATATTAATACAAAGGATCATAAAAGACTATTACAAGCAACTAAATGTCCCTGTCTTAGCAGAAATGGACAAATTCTTAGAAAGTACAACCTTCCAAGACTGAACCAAAGAGAAACAGAAAATATGAACAGACCAATCACAAGTACTGAAATCAAAACTGTGATCAAAAATCTTCCAACAAACAAAAGCCCAGGGCCAGATGGCTTCATAGGCAAATTCTATCAAATGTTTACAGAAGAGCTAACACCTATCCTTCTCAAACTCTTCCAAAAAATTGCAGAGGGAGGAACACTCCCAAGTTTATTCTAAGAGACCATCATCACCCTGATACCAACACTAGACAAAAATATTACACAACAAAGAAAATTACAGACCAATATCACTGATGAACATAGATATAAAAATCCTCAATAAAATACTAGTAAACAGAATCCAACAATACATTGAAAAGGATCATACACCATTATCAAGGGGAGTTTATCCCAGGGATGCAAGGATTCTTCAACATATGCAAATCAATCAATGTGATATACCATATTAACAAATTGAAAGATAAAAACCATAAGATAATCTAAGTGGTTGCAGAAAAAGCTTTCAACAAAATTTAACACCCATTTATGATAAAAAAAAAAAAAAACACTCCAGAAAATCAGCATAGAAGGAACTTACCTCAACATAATAAAGGCCAAATACAACAAACCTACAGCTAATATTATTCTCAAGGGTGAAAAACTGAAAGTATATTCTCTAAGATCAGGAACAAGACAAGGGTGCCCACTCTCGCCACTATTACTCAACATTGTTTTGTAAGTCCCAGCCATGGCAATCAGAGAATAAAAAGAAGCAAAAGGAATTCAAATTGGAAAAGAAGTAAAACTCACTGTTTGTAGATGACATGAAACTATATCTAGAAAATCCTAAAGATATCATCAGAAAATTATGAGTTAATCAATAAATTTAGTAAAGTCACAGGATATAAAATCAGTACACAGTGTTGGTATATGGCAGAAACACAATATTGAAATTATCCTTCAATTAAAAATAAAGAAAAAAATTTAAAAATCAATACACAGAAATCCCTTGCACTCCTATACACTAACAATTAAAAATCAGAAATAAAAATTAAAGAAACAATCTCATTCACCATGGCAACAAAAAGAGTAAAACACCTAGGAATAAACCTTCCTAACGAGACAAAAGACCTGTATGCAGAAAACTGTAAGATGCTGATGAAAGAAATCAAAGATGACATGAACAGATGGAGAGATATTCTTGGATTGGAAGAATCAGTGAAAATGACTTGTGAAATGTGAAATTGACTATACTAACTCAAAGCAATATACAGATTCAATGCAATCCCTATCAAATCACCAATGGCATTTTTTCACAGAACTAGAACCAAAAAAATCTCACAATTTCCATGGAGATGCAAAAGAGCCCAAGCAGTCAAAACAATCTTGAGAAAGAAAAACAGAGCTCGAGAAATCAACTTCCCTGACTTCAGGAAACCTACAGTAATCAAGACAGTGTGGTATTGGCACAAAAAAAAGAAATATAGATCAATGAAACAAGATAAAAAGCCCAGGGAATTTTCTGTAATTTCAACCTCTCACCCTCTACTGGCTTCTTAGAAGTCTACACTTGCTCAAACTACTCAACTTCCATTTACTCCAAATCTACTACTTTAATGTTCATACTTCAACGACAATAGCTCTGGAAGAGTTCAAAAACGTCTCTCATATTGCTACTGTGAGTGAGCATACCTCAGTCTAACCTTATTTGACCTTCCATGTTTTCTCTTCCCTGGGCCCCATAGCATCACTATGTCAGGGTTTTACTCCTCTCTCCATAGCTGCTGCTTTCCCTCCTTCTTGGCTGGAATCTTTCTCTCCCCATTACTTTAATGTTGCTATTTTTCAGAGACTTGATCTTTCCAGAGCTTACTATCATCTCAGACCATACCAGTTTTTTTCAACTGCCAACGCTCTGAAATCACTTGTGCAACACTTTTTTTAAAATTTTATTTATTTATTTATTTTCCCATTTATTTTTATTAGTTGGAGGCTAATTACTTTACAGTATTGTAGTGGTTTTTGCCATACACTGACATGAATCAGCCATGGATTTACATGTGTTCGCCATGCTGAACCCCCCTCCCACCTTCCTCTCCATCCCATCCCTCTGGGTCATCCCAGTGCACCAGCCCCGAGCACCTGTCTAATGCATCCAACCTGGGCTGGTGATCTGTTTCACACTTGATAGTATACTTGTTTCAATGCTATTCTCTCTGAACATCCCACCCTCGCCTTCTCTTACACTGTTGGTGGGAATGCAAACTAGTACAGCCACTATGGAGAACAATGTGGAGATTCCTTAAAAAACTGGAAATAGAACTGCCATATGACCCAGCAATCCCACTGCTGGGCATACACACTGAGGAAACCAGAACTGAAAGAGACACGTGCACCCCAATGTTCATCGCAGCACTGTTTACAATAGCCGGGGCATGGAAGCGACCTAGATGCCCATCAGCAGACGAATGGATAAGAAAGCTATGGTACATATACACCATGGAATATTACTCAGCCATTAAAAAGAATACATTTGAATCAGTTCTAATGAGATGGATAAAACTGGAGCCCATTATACAGAGTGAAGTAAGCCAGAAAGATAAACGCCAATACAGTATACTAATGCATATATATGGAATTTAGACAGATAGTAATGATAACCCTATATGTGTAACACTTTTTAAAAAGTTTAACCAGATTCCATACCTAGAAAGTGTGGCCAATAGACTTATTTTCCATCTTTCCTTCCTTTCTCCCTCCTTCCCTCCTCTCTTTCCTTCCTTCCTTCCCTTTCCCTCATTTTATTCCTTCCACCATTTCTCCCTGCCTCTTTTTCACTCTATCTAACTCTCTTTCCTATTATTTTTCCCTCTCTCTCCCACCTAACTGATAACTGAGCATTTGCTGAGCATTTTATATATTTCAGATATTACGTTTTGCACAATGACTGAAACAAAGACTGTAAACATATATACATTGCTTTAGACGACATTGTAAAAAGCATCTAAAATTGAATGTGAAACCCCCATTTTGTACCCCAATCAAATCTTACTCACCCTTATCATAAGCATAAATTTGAACCCAGATTAATATGGTGAATCTGATGCCTGTATTGCTATCCCCCTGGTGCATTTTTGAGACTGCAGAAATGTTGAGGCATGTGAATGAGATGGTCAACTCTGCTCATTCTATTAGGAAGCAGATAATGTGAGTATGTAGCACCACAACCCTGAGTTTCCCATGATGAACTCTGAAATGAAACCTCTTCTCAAATACTGAAGAGGAGAAACAAAAGTAGCATGAACACCTCAGATACCACAAGATAATTATAATTTAAAAATAAAATAAAAAAACAAGTGCTGGCAAGAATGTGGAGAAACTGGAAGCCTTGTTCACTGTTGGTGGGAATATAAAATGGTAAAGCAGCTATAGAAAACAGTATGGTGGTTTTTTAAAAGTGAAAAGCAGAACTACCATATGATCCAGCAATCCCACTCCTGGGTATATATCCAAAAGCACTGAAAGAAAAGTCTTGAAGAAATAATGGCATACCGTGTACATAGATGCATTATTCACAATAGCCAAAGTGAAAACGACCCAAATGTTCACCAACAAATAAATGGATAAGTAAAATGCATTATATACAAATAATGGAATATTATTTGTCCTTTAAAAGAAAAAAAATCTTTCACGTGCTTCAGCATGGATGAACCTTGAAGACATTATGCTATTAAGTAATCCAGTCACAGAAAAACAAATAGTGTTCTGTTCCACTTATATGAGTGTCTAGAGTAGCCAAATTTACAGGAACAGAAAGTAGAAGAATGATTCCCAGGGCCTGAGGGGAGAGGGAAATGCAACCTGGAGATAGGGCTTGGAAACCTCAACGTGACTGCAGTTACATTTCTGCCTCTCTGTCAAAATTGAGGTTCAAAGGAGAAATGTTTAATTACTTACTTTTAAAATAGCTCTATTTCTGGTAGGCTTGAGAGTCATGATGAGGTGCAAACTTGCAGTATGACAGAAATCATACCTTTAGAAGTATGCTCATGAGAATTGTCATCACTATTCATATCAGTTTCAGTTCTTTCTCCAGTGGGTCTTGAAGGTGGCAAGAAGCAGACACTCTGCAATAAATATTCCAGTTTACTATCTCTGATTATTCAGATGGAATACAAATGTGTGAGAAATGAGTGAGCTCTGGAAAAAGTGGTGATAAGAATTTGGGAGCTGTGCGTAAAGAAATGAAGTGCTAGAAGTGGAATGTGATAGGATTTTGCAACCTGTCGAACTCAACAATAGACCTAGGATCAGCTCTAGAGTTTCCAACAGGGCCAGGTGCAGCGGATGTGACAGAATAACCAGCATGAATCTCTTACTCGAGGGTTGACACTGGTTAGCCCTACCTGTAGACAGAAACCACAGAATGATCTCGGTCCAACTCAAGGCTATCCTATAGATCATGTAGTCCTTCCTGATAGACACCAGGCCCTGATGTCAAAGTGGTGCTGGTTGGTGTAGAGAGTGCAAGTGTGAAACTCACAATGGCTTTCAATGAGAAGACTGTATGTAGGCACGTGCATAGAAATACATACGTTCTTCAAGTGCTATATTGAATTCATATACTTCTTCTAGTTTGAGGTCATGGATATTTAGGTATGAATCTGTAGGGCCTAAAAGTGAACCCTTCAACCCAGGATGTTTTCATGTGATTCAACCTAATGCAAAACCTGGTCCAGAAAGCAATGCCCATCTGACAGCAAGTCAACAGGTCCACACACCCGCACTGGCTATTTCTCTGTCTCTGGATGTATAATTGGAATGCACATTCTTAGATTCTACAAGATCTCTCCCACTGCTTCTCTGACCTCCGGGTTAAGGATTATCATAACAGGAAGGGCCAAATGAAAACCCCCTAACCTTCCCCTTCCGGAAATCCAAACCAGAAGAAACACCACATTGCTAAAGGGACTGCAGAAACTAGTGTCAGCATCAAAGATTTCAAAGATAGGCTAGAAGGATCTTATAATAATTCTCTCAGTTCTCCAAATTTACCCCTACAAAATCAGGTGTTTCATTCCTGGTGACAGTGAACTATGATAAGCTTAACAAAACTGGAGCCCTGCTATGCTGAATGTGCTATTTTATGAAGGCAGTTCAACCTAATCTGAGGCACTTAGTATAAAGCTATTGATTAGACAGAATGCTTCCTTTGTGACCCACATGAGCAGGGAAGACTGAAAGCAATTCACTTTTTTGTGTCAAAAGTAGCAGAGTACATACATTTTCTTGTCTGAGTGCTATGTTAACTCTCTTGCTCTTTGATATAATATCATGAATATCTTGACCCTGAATATCTTGAAATTCCTCAGAATATCATTATGGCCTACCTTATGTTAACTGGATTTGATAATCTGGAAATGACAAATACCCTGAATAAGACATGTATACCAAAAGGTGGGAAATAAGTTCTATAAAGATTTTTGGACCTACCATAGTGTTAAAAATTTTTAGGGGTTTGCTTGTATACCAAAAGGTGATAAACCTCAAAAAGTTTTGGGGGCCTGCCATATTGGTGAAGTTTTAGTAGGGGGGTTGTTTTGAAAGATACTACAATATTTTTCTAAAGTAAAGGGCACATTGCTGTACTTTGTAACTCTTAGAACCAAGAGAGAGGAACAGTGGTTATTTGGCCACAATAGGAGAGTCATAAAATAGTCACCAAGGGATAAACAACAAGGTACTACTGCATAGCACAGGGAACAATATTAAATATCCTGTGGTAAGCCATAATGGAAAATAATATGAAAAAGAACATGTGTGTGTGTGTGTGTGTGTGTGTGTGTGTGTGTGTACCTAATATCTATATCAATTTGCTATACAGCTGAAATTAACACGACATTGGAACTCAAATATACTTCAATAAAATTTTTTAAAAACAAACAAACAAAAAGACACCTAGGACTCTAGAGAAAGAATACACCTTCCACAGCAGAGAAATACTGTTTACAGAATGTATTCTGCCCAATTATTGTGCCCTGGTCAAGACTGGACCACTGACCAGAGGCTACCAAAAGAACGTGCAAAGAGAGATGACCATCATGAGAACACCATGGTGTTAGAGCCATCATGACATAAGCTGGGGTAATTATAACAGCTATCCATTTAATCCCCTGTACAATGAATTAATGCATTTGAAACTAGATTCAGGCGGGTTCAGAACGTATGAATCAACTACCTGAGTAGATGGCCCAGATGCCCATGTCACCTAACTTTGTTGCATTCACTCCTATTCTTCAACTCACATTAGTGACTTCATGAGATCTCTGTAACCAACTGTGAGAGGAGGGAATCACAAGGTCCTAATTTATAGACAGGCCAGCACAGTAGTTTGGCACCAAAAATAGACTTTTGCTGCCATGTTACAACACTACTCCATGACCAAAATTGGAGGACTGAGTATAAGGAAGGGGTATATAGATGAATCTATGGGAATAGACATAAAACACATATATCCTTATGTCTCAAGTTAATATCCACCAGATAATATACATTGCAGAGAAATTTCATAACAATCACGTAGACAAGAGACTCACTCATGAAGTGGATCTCAGCCCATGTCTCTCCTCAGCTACTCCACTACTTACATAATGTGCTCCTGAAAAAAGGGATGCCAGCTATGCGTGCATGAACCCAACAACATGAGCTCCCTTTGAAAAAGGTTAATTCTTCTGCAACTGCTGATTATTCCAAACTTCTACTAGTAGAATAGAACCCAATATGGCATCAATCCTGGGGTAGGTCAGTCAGACAACTGGTAGCAGGTCAATTACAACAGACTCCTTCCAGTTTAGACAGAGCATCAGTTAACCTCTATCAGAATAGATACATATAAGATAGGTGTTTGCCATCTTTGTCTGTAGAACCTCCGTCCTCCCCACCAAGCAAGAACTGAGAAAATTTCCGATCCACTAGCATTGAATTGTGCACAAAAATGTCCAATACCAGACAGCCTATAGTACAGCAAAGGAGATGCAACAATGGGTTTATGAACATGATAATCCTTGGAGTTACCATGTATCTCATCAGCTAGAATCAGCAAGCTTAAAACAATGGTACATAGACGTGTCCAAGGATGAGCTAAGGCCCCAGTTCAGTCACAACCTCTTTAGATGTAGTATAATCACTGAAGCCATCATCAATATATGATTTTCTTGAAAAGCTGGAAACCTTAGATCCAGGAACCAAAGGGTAGTAGGGGGCTACTTTCACTTGATGACACCCACAGTAAATGTTTCAGTGAACCAGAAATTGCAATTCCTATCTTGCAACCTTGGGCAAGATAGGATGTTCCTAACCTCAATGGAACAGCAAGCAAAGAAACAAATTGTTATACTTACTAAGCTCATCACCCTAATTTATTTCACTAGAGTCACTACTTTACACAGAGATAGGGAGAATTATGCTTGGAGCTCAGGATATCCATGGAAACATTTCTTAATGTATCTATGCTCAATGATAACTGCATACCTAATTGCAGCAACCATGGCCCAGAAAGGGAAAGGCAACCGGGTGCTCAAACCCCTCCAGGATGAAGGTCAGGGTCCTCTCACCAAGCAAGAGACCCAAATTAGCCAAGATGCTAGTTTAATATGAGGAAAATACTAAAATGGTGATCATATAGGGAGATGATTAATATAAATTAATGTTCTGGGGTGAGAGAAAATAGCAGGAACTGTATCTTGCTGTGATAACCTTCTTAGACCTTTTCCAGAAAGTATAAATGGCCACCATTTGAAGAACTGCTCCCTCATGCAGGAAAGAAATGGAGGTTCCAAATGATAGTATCAAGAGGCAGATGATATCATCCTGAATTTATGCCTGTCTTCAGTTTACACAAGAGGAGTGCTTGACCTGCCAGGTCCTGGGCCACTTGCTCAAAGGTGATCTCTGGCTATTACCATTATCACCTTGTCTTCTAATATCACTGACTCTCATGGCCTTCCTTGGGCTGAGAGCTAGGTTCCAGGAGGGCCCCTTCATGCCTGATTTGATGGAAATGACAGCAGTTTCAGCACAAAGTCTGACCCTATCAGACTCATGGAAACTCTGGCTTTTTCCACTTCTTCCAGCCTTAAATGAAATGGTATTCCATGGGCTGTGGGTCCTGACTCTCCAATGATTACTTGAAAGATGGAGAGGAGGAACACAACTGCAAGCTCAAGGGAGTTAGTCAGCTGAACCAGGGTGCAGTGGTTCCACAGTTCTTATCCAGACACATCCACTGTGAACCAGCAACCAGCTGTGTTTTCTCATGAAACTGCAGGAATCCCTGGAAGTGCTACTTTGTATTTGTTTTCTCTCCCTCCTTGCCTCATTTCCTCTCTCTGCCCACTCTTAACTGCTCTGGAATTGCAACCCTCGATAAGCCCTTAGCACAAAAGCTTTGCCTCAGTCTCTGTTTTCCAGTGAACTCAGGCTAAGACAGGCTTCTATGCTTCTTGGTCATCAGCACGATAACTCCAGTTTCATGGGTCACAAGCCTTAAGGGTGTTCCTACACACTTCCTTCCTATTCAATCCCCATATCCAATCCCGATCACCAGAAAGTCTAAACACTGAAACCTGTTGAACAATAACCTCCATGCTGAAGCTCCTGCCATCTCTACAACCACTTTCCTTGTTCTTTTCCTCGTTTTGAGGTTCCTCTCAGCCACCATGATCTACTTGCAGGATACTGTATGTTTCCTTATGTACATCTTCTCATGAGCCTCTGAAATTCACCATTTTCTGTTCCTTTGTTCTCTTGGTCCACCTGGCAAAAAATTACTTATGACTTAAGATGAAGTCCATAGGTCATATCTTCTATGCAACTGTACCTGACACTGCTGCTAGAGAGAATTTAAAAAATACAAAACACACACATCTAAAACTTCTGTATTAATAGTCGTTACTCTGTGATGTCCTAGGTGCTTGGCATGTAATATATTCACTTAGTCTCTGCAATCATCCTGTAAATTACATAACCAAGATGATTCCCCCTTCCCAGATAAGGAAACTTACACGCAGAGAACTTAGGTTACTTAAGTAGGCCAGGATTTATGTGGATATCGATGTTCTTAAAAATTGCACTCTCCTGCCGTGCCAACACACAAGTCTGCCTGGCCAGGCATGCTGTATTCTCTGTTCTATCACAGCATGATGTTTGATGACCTTCTTTGTTCATGCCTCCCAAATAGACTGTTTGTTGCTACAGTTTAAGACATTGAAATCACTGCTGTGTGCCTAGCAGAGAGCACAGAGTAGGTACCTGGTAAACATTTGCTGAATTAGTTAATTAATTAATCTGGTACAATTTTTAACAATGGTAGATCTTAGACCTGAGTTTGCTATTTTACAAAACACTTTTCCATGAATCATCTTATTCGGTCCTTCTAATATGACTACGCCAAAGCCTTTGACTGTATGGATCACAATAAACTGTGGAAAATTCTGAAAGAGATGGGAATACCAGACCACCTGACCTGCCTCTTGAGAAACCTGTATGCAGGTCAGGAAACAACAGTTAGAACTGGACATGGAACAACAGACTGGTTCCAAATAGGAAAAGGAGTACATCAAGGCTGTATATTGTCACCCTGCTTATTTAACTGCTATGCAGAGTACATCATGAGAAATGTTGGCCTGGAGGAAGCACAAGCTGGAATCAAGATTACCGGGAGAAATATCAATAACCTCAGACATGCAGACGATACCACCCTTATGCTAGAAAGGGAAGAAGAACTAAAGAGCCTCTTGATGAAAGTGAAAGAAGAGAGTATAAAAAAAGGCTTAAAGCTCAACATTGAGAAAACTAAGATCATGGCATCTGGTCCCATCACTTCATGGCAAATGGATGGGGAAACAGTGGAAACAGTGGCTGACTTTATTTTTCTAGGCTCTAAAATCACTGCAGATGGTGATTGCAGTCATGAAATTAAAAGATGTTACTCCCTGGAAGGAAAGTTATGACCAACCTAGACAGCATAGTAAAAAGCAGAGACATTACTTTGTCAACAAAGGTCCGTCTAGTCAAGGCTATGGTTTTTCCAGTGGTCATGTATGGATGTGAGAGTTGGACTATAAAGAAAGCTGTGCACAGAAGAATTGATGCTTTTGAACTGTGGTGTTGGAGAAGACTCTTGAGAGTCCCTTGGACTGCAAGGAGATCCAACCAGTCCATCCTGAAGGAGATCAGTCCTGGGTGTTCATTGGAAGGACTGATGTTGAAGCTGAAACTCTAATACTTTGGTCACCTCATGAGAAGAGCTGATTCATTGGAAAAGACCCTGATGCTGGGAGGGATTGGGGGCAGGAGGAGGAGGGGATGACAGAGGATGAGATGGCTGGATGGCATCACCAACTCAATGGACATGAGTTTGAGTAAACTCTGGGAGTTGGTGATGGACAAGGGAGGCCTGGTGTGCTGCGGTTCATGGGGTCGCAAAGAGTCGGACACGACTGAGCAACTGAACTGAACTGAATATGTCTGTAAAATATTTATTCTTAGTCTGGTTAAACATTTAATAAGTGCAACAGGCAAGGCTTGAACTCAAATATTTTCACACAAAACCCAGTGCTTTTCCTGAGTGTATACACTGACTCATCTGTGCTTTCTGTGTGACATAAGGTGAAATATTAAGAACAGTTGTGAATTTTCTCATTCTTCTCCCCCCAGGGCTAGGTAAGACAGCTACATCTATGGAATTCTTTAGAGAGATGGCTAGACTTGGGCAGAATTTTATAGACCCAAAGTTGTACTTTATCAGAGCAGATCCATTCTAACAGAAAATAAGATTAAACAAGCCATCTAATTTACAGAAAAGTTACAATCTGTTCTGGCCAATAAATTGTATCACCAGTATGTTAAAGACAGTAGTACCAAGCATTGCAAAGGTTCTTGCCTTTGAGGTTAAAGGACCCTTCACCTCCCTTAGTAACCATGTATGATAATCTTTTGAAATTCCCCTTGGTAATCCTCCTAATAGGATTTGCTAACATTTAAATCTATTAACATATGTCCTTTAGTCAAACCTTTGAAGCTCACTGAAAGAGTTATTAATGTATTTAGCCACTCAGACAATTTAATAGAATGGTTCAAAATGAAAATCATTGTCATGTCTTGAAAATAATTACAATCTTTCATATAAACAAATGATCATGCAAACAATGACTGAAATTCTAACATATACTAAACACTGTACCTAGCACAGCTGGAAATGAAAGAAGTTCTAAGAGCACGTGGACACTGTTTTAACTCACTATTGCCTATCAATTATTAAGCACAGTGCTTGGCAAGAAGGAGGTACTCAAAAATATTGGCATAATATACAAATAAAATATCAGGATTGCATGGCTGCTATCCTTGAAAATATTGCAATATACAGTATTTGAACTTCAAGAATCTATCTTGAGCCCATGGACAAGCTCATGGTCCAGGATTGCACATGACCATTTGTGGGGCCACTAGACCAACCCAGGAGAGCCAATTTTAGGTATGATATGATATAATATTTGCATTTCATGCAAAGATGGGCACAATAAAGGACAGAAACAGCAAGGACTTGACAGAAGTGGAAGAGATTATGAAGAGGTGGCAAGAATACACAGAACTAAAAAGAAAACAAAAAACAAAAAAAGAATACACAGAACTACACAAAAAAGGACTTAATGACCTGGATAATCACAATGGTGTGGTTACTCACCTAGAGCCAGACAGTCAAATGGGCCTTAAAAAGCATCAATATGAACAAAAGCTAGCGGAGGTGATGGAATTACAACTGAGCTATTTCAAATCCTAAAAGATGATGCTGTGAAAGTGCTGCATTCAATGTCAGCAAATTTGGAAAACTCAGCAGTGGGCACAGTGTTAGAAAAGGTCAGTTTTCATTTCAATCCCAAAGAAAGGCAATGCCAAAAAATGTTCAAACTACCACACAACTGCGCTCATTTCACATGCCAGCAAGGTAATGCTCAAAATTCTTCAAGTTAAGCTTCAACAGTATTTCCAGATGTACAAGATAGATTCAGAAAAGGCAGAGGAGCCAAAGATCAAATAGTCAACATCTGTTGGATCATAGAGAAAGCAAGAGAATTCCAGAGAAACATCTACTTCTGCTTCATTGATTATGCTAAAGCCTTTGACTGTGTGGATTACAACAAACTGTTGAAAATTCTTAAAGAGATGGGAATATCAGACCACCTTACCTGCCTCCTGAGAAATCTGTATACAGGTCAAGAAGCAACAGTTAGAACTGGACATGGAACAACGGACTGGTTCCAAATCGGGAAAGGAGTACGTCAAGGCTATATACTGTCACCCTGCTTATTTAACTTATATGCAGAGTACATCATGAGAAATGCTGTACTGGATGAAGCACAAGCTGGAATCAAGATTGCCGGGAGAAATATCAACAACCTCAGACATGCAAATGATATCACTCTAACGGCAGAAAGCAAAGAGGAAGCAAAGAACCTCTTTTTCTTTTTTTAAGAGCCTGTTGATGAGGATGAAAGAGGAGAATGAAAAAACTCAACATTCAAAAAAGTAAGATCACAGCATCTGGTCCCATCACTTCATGGCAAATAGAGAAGAAAAAAAATGGAAAGAGTGATAAATTTTATTTTCTTGGGCTCCAAAATCACTGCAGACAGTGACTCCAGCCACAAAATTAAAAGACACATGCTCCTTGCAAGGAAAGCTATGACAAACCTAGACGGCATATTAAAAAGCAGAGACATCACTTTGCTGACAAAGGTCATTTAGTCAAAGCTGTGGTATGGTTTTTAGTAGTCATGTATGGATGTGAGAGTTGGACCATAAAAAAGGCTGAGAGCTGACAAATTGATGCTTTTGAACTGTGCTGCTGGAGAAGATTCTTGAGAGTCCCTTGCACTGCAAGGAGATCCAACCAGTCAATCAACTCTGAATATTCATTGGAAGGACTGATGCTGAAGCTCCAATACTTTGGCCACCTGATGTGAAGAGCCAACTCATTAGAAAAGCCCCTAGTGCTGGGAAAGATTGAAGGCAGGAGAAGAGGGTGACAGAGGATGAGATGGTTGAATGGCATCACTGACTGAATGGACATGAGTTTGATCAAACTCCAGGAGATAGTGAAGGACAGGAAAGCCTGGCATGCTGCAGCCCATGGGGTCGCAAAGAGTCAGACACAACTGAGCAACTGAACAATAACGATACTATGAAAAGCACAATGACATGTGATGTTAGAAGGGAGAGGCCAAGATTGTGGAAAATAAAAACGACATAGGTGTGCTCAGAGCTCTTACAATGCTCACAGTAGGAGGCCCCATTTCTCTCATTTATCCCTTTGGAGAAAAGAATAAGGTTGGGGGATGTCGAGGCTGTTCATTTGTAGAGTTCAAATCTCACATATGGTAGCTTGAGTTATTCTGTGAACTCTGTGACCCAGAGGAAGATCTTTGCAGAGAGTCATGATATAGTAGGTGCTTCATGTATACTGGGGCATGAATGAAACTGAGTCAGATCGAATGGCTGTTCAGCCCCAGGAGACACAAGGGAGACTCCTGCTAAGCTCTCTGTCAGCATCTTGTGGTCATCATTGAACATAACACCCAGGCCCAGAACCAGGACTGAGGAAGATCAATTCACTTCCACAGGTGGGTGAGTGCAAAGAAGCTTAGTGGTGGGTGGGAAGTCACTGGGGGAGGAGGGACAAGCAGCAAATGTTCTAAGGGAAGGGCTGCCCCCCACCTTGCTGGCTCTGTCCCAGGACGTGGTGTGTACAATGACCCACAAGCAGGGGCTTCAACAGCCTATTCTCTGTTTAGAAAGTCAAGTCTGAGCTGGAACTGGGCTGGCAAAGTGATTTATCTTGAGAAGTGTAGGCCATTCAGAGAACAGGATTTGGGTAAGTCCCTGCCTTATCTTTCCAATACCAATGTTAAGCAGTTGGGGTGAAGGTGAGGAATTGAGTTACCATATCACAAATGTATGAAAACAAAACTGATCTGAAACTGACAAGATTGAGAAGACATATAATCCTGGCCTGGAAACAGAAAGGATACATTGTAGAGGGGTTTGTTCTATCAGTCCTTGAAAGTTAGATCTGCCCTCCCTACTCATATGCCTCAAAAGACAAGGAGACATTCCACATTTTTTTTTCATGCACTTACCAGCCATAAAAAGAAATAAAGTACTGATCCAGGCTACTACATGAATGAACTTCCAAACTGTCATGTTCAGTGTAATAAGTCAGGCACAAAATACCACATATTTAATGATTCCATTCATATGCAATGTCAAGAACAGGCAAATCCATAGAGACAGAAAGCAAATCAGTGGTTGTCAGGAGTTGGGGGTAAGGGTGGGAAACTGGGAATGAGAATGTAATGGATATGGGGTTTCTTTCAGGGGTGACGGAAAGTCCTAGAATTAGACAGTGACAGTTGTTGCAAAGCTTTGTGAATATACTAAAAAAAAAAAAAACCCACTGTATTGTGCATTCTAAAAGGGTAAATGTTATGGTATGTGAATAATATCTCAATTTTGTAAAAAAAAAAAAAAAAAGTGAGAATATACAAATCAGACACAAGAAGAAAATTTCAGGCCACCCTGAACTTTGTGCACAATTCTCTGCAGCAGGTCAGCCTTTGGGAAACCCTGGGGACTCTGACTGGTCATTACCAAGCAGTACGGTACCCTTGAGTGTACATAGTACCTGCCCGGTGAGAGCTTGGCTAGTGTCCCAGGAGCAGCATTTTATGCATGGGCCCTAAAGCTGTGCTCCAGGGTCAAATATTTACACCAGACAGAATGGCTTTCTATCTGTGGGTGGAAGGAATTTCTACTTTCATATGTTCCCAGAGAACACTGGGACTCAAATAATATGCTGCCAGGCCTGTCTCAACCCAGAGATAGCAGCAACTACATCAACCCCAGGGCTTTGAAGAAAACTAGGACCAGAGAGCACTTAGCAACCAGCAGACACAGTTTATGAAACTAGGGACAAAGCCCAAAGACACAAACCAGGAGCTCTAAAGGGGAAATGCCATTAAAAAAACAGAGAGAGGTAATTTCTGTGGTCTTACTATGAGAGTCCAAGATGACAAATTAGAAGAGCTACCACCTGACCTGCCTCTTGAGAAACCTGTATGCAGGTCAGGAAACAACAGTTAGAACTGGACATGGAACAGCAGACTGGTTCCAAATAGGAAAAGGAGTACATCAAGGCTGTATATTGTCACCCTGCTTATTTAACTTATATGCAGAGTACATAATGAGAAATGCTGGGCTGGATGATGCACAAGCTGGAATCAAGATTGCCAGGAGAAATATCAATAACCTCAGATATGCAGATGACACCACCCTTATGGCAGAAGGTGAAGAAGAACTAAAGAAGCCTCCTGACTTCAGGCTCTACTACAAAGCCACAGTCATCAAGACAGTATGGTACTGGCACAAAGACAGAAATATAGATCAATGGAACAGAATCGAAAGCCCAGAGATAAATCCACGTACCTACGGACACCTTATCTTCTACAAAGGAGGCAAGAATATACAATGGAAAAAAGACAACCTCTTTAACAAGTGGTGCTGGGAAAACTGGCCAACCAATTGTAAAAGAATGAAACTAGAACACCTTCTAACACCATACACAAAAATAAACTCAAAATGGATTAAAGATCTAAATGTAAGACGAGAATCTATAAAACTCCTAGAGGAGAACATAGGCAAAACACTCTCTGACATAAATCATAGCAGGATCCTCTATGACCCACCTCCCAGAATATTGGAAATAAAAGCAAAAAAAAAAAAAAAAATGGGACCTAATTAAATTTAAAAGCTTTTGCACAACAAAGGAAACGATAAGCAAGGTGAAAAGACAGCCTTCAGATTGGGAGAAAATAATAGCAAACGAAGCAACAGACAAAGGATTAATCTCAAAAATATACAAGCAGCTCCTGCAGCTCAATTCCAGAAAAATAAATGACCCAATCAAAAAATGGGCCAAAGAACTAAACAGACATTTCTCCAAAGAAGACATACAGATGGCTAACAAACACATGAAAAGATGCTCAACATCACTCATTATCAGAGAAATGCAAATCAAAATCACAATGAGGTGCCATTACACGCCAGTCAGGATGGCTGCTATCCAAAAGTCTACAAGCAATAAATGCTGGAGAGGGTGTGGAGAAAAGGGAACCTTCTTACACTATTGATGGGAATGCAAACTAGTACAGCCACTATGGAGAACAGTGTGGGGATTCCTTACAAAACTGGAAATAGAACTGCCATATGACCAGCAATCCCACTCCTGGGCATACACACTGAGGAAACCAGATCTGAAAGAGACACGTGCACCCCAATGTTCATCGCAGCACTGTTTATAATAGCCAGGACATGGAAGCAACCTAGATGCCCATCAGCAGATGAATGGATAAGGAAGTTATGCTACATATACACCATGGAATATTACTCAGCCATTAAAAAGAATACATTTGAATCAGTTCTAATGAGATGGATGAAACTGGAGCCCATTATACAGAGTGAAGTAAGCCAGAAAGATAAAGACCAATACAGTATACTAACGCATATATATGGGATTTTAAAAGATGGTAACGATAATCCTATATGCAAAGAGACACAGATATACAGAACAGACTTTTAGACTCAGTGGGAGAAGGCGAGGGTGAGATGTTCAGAGAGAACAGCATTGAAACAAGTATACTATCAAGGGTGAAACAGATCACCAGCCCAGGTTGGATGCATGAGACCAGTGCTCAGGGCTGGTGCACTGGGAAGACCCAGAGGGATGGGATGGAGAGGGAGGTGGGAGGGGGGATTGGGATGGGGAACACATGTAAATCCATGGCTGATTCATGTCAATGTATGGCAAAAATCACTACAATATTGTAAAGTAATTAGCCTCCAACTAATAAAAATAAATGAAAAAAAAAAAAAGAAGCCTCTTGATGAAAGTGAAAGAGGAGAGTGAAAAAGTTGGCTTAAAGCTCAACTTTCAGAAAACTAAGATCATGGCATCCGGTCCCATCACTTCATTGCAAATAGATGGGGAAACAGTGGAAACAGTGGCTGACTTTATTTTTTGGGGGCTCCAAAATCACTGCAGATGGTGATTGCAGCCATGAAATTAAAAGACGCTTACTCCTTGGAAGGAAAGTTATGACCAACCTAGACAGCATATTAAAAAGCAGAGACATTACTTTACCAACAAAGGTCCATCTAGTCAAGGCTATGGTTTTTCCAGTGGTCATGTATGGAAGTGAGAATTGGACTATAAAGAAAGCTGTGTGCAGAAGAATTGATGTTTTTGAACTGTGGTGTTGGAGAAGACTCTTGAGAGTCCCTTGGACTGCAAGGAGATCCAACCAGTCCATCCTAAAGGAGATCAGTCCTGAATATTCATTAGAAGGACTGATGTTGAAGCTGAAACTCCAATACTTTGGTCACCTCATGAGAAGAGCTGATTCATCTGAAAAGACCCTGATGCTGGGAAAGATTGAGGGTAGGAGGAGAAGGGGACGACAGAGGATGAGATGGTTGGATAGCATCACTTACTCGATCGACATGGGTGTAGGTGGACTCCGGGAGTTGGTGATGGACAGGGAGGCCTGGCGTGCTGCAGTTCATGCGGTCGCAAAGAGTCAGACATGACTGAGCGACTGAACTGAAACTGAACTGAGCATACATGCTAGGTATTGTCATAAGTGTTTAGAAATACATATTCATTTTGTTCCCATAATAACTCTAAGAGATAGGTACTCTTGCAATTCTCATTGTATTTATGAGGACATGTAGGCACAGAGAGTTTAAGTAACAAGCTAAAAGTCACACAGCCATCAAGATGTGGTCTGTGTCCTTAGCCCAGCCCAAAGTAGTTGTTGACTGGGTTATGTTGAGGTCAAGAAAGAATATGGACGCCCGTCTTCTACAACGTGAGGGAGGAAGGCACTAGATCCGGGGAACACAAGGACAGTCAAAGACAGCTGCATTCACAGCATCTATCCTTGCTGATTTTATTGCTGGAGGGAGTCATTCACACTGTGTGATCAGGGAGGGGACAGGATGCTACAGGGTGGAGTGCCCCAGGTAGAGCAGGAAGTGGTTTTGCTCAGCCTGCATTCACTCAGAGATGTGTGTGAGAGATGAGGGGAAGATACGGGGGTGCCCTTTGTCCTGAGTCCTAGTTTCACTCACTAGATGAGGACGAACTTGACCTGTGAAAAGCTGCCCCTAACCCTGGCAGAGAGGCGAGGCGTCCAGGCAGGTCTCTGCCTCCATCTAGCGGCCACTGTGGGGAACGACACCCAGAGGCGACCCTGCCGCAGAGAGCCGAACTCAAGTTGGGAGGAGAAGGGAGGGGTTCTGAGCTCCGGCGGTTCAGGGGAAGGGCGGGAGGTTGTGTGAACAGAAATCCCCTTGAACCATACGCAAAAGCGGCTCCGGGGCATCTCCCCGCAGCGGTCACCAGGGCTGCAGAGGCTTTTGTGAGGCACACAAGTTCAGAACCACAGCTGGAGTGTCGGAAAGTGGGGCCCAGAGCAGGTGGCTCCAGGCTGGGGGACCCTCCCCCTGTGTCGCAGCCCGCTGAGCAGAGAGGCCGCAGGCGGGGCCCAGCCCTGCGCCCTCTGCTCACAGGGCCAGGACGGTGGAGGGAGAACTGCACCCATGAGACCTTCTGCTGGTGGCGCTCGGGCCCTCTTGGTATTCAGAGGGCCGGGCGGGCCTCCTGACGGGCCCCCTGGGACGGCTCACCGCTCCTCGTCGGTCAGAGGCTGGCCCGTCGGCTCTGGGGCCTTGCTTCCCTCAGCAGCCCACAGGCCGGCACAGGCCCAGCCAGGCTCTCCTTCCCTCCCTTCGCTGTGAGACCCGGGACCCTGCGTCCTCCCCCTCTGTAGCTGCCACCTCCACCCTCCCGTGGTTGCCCTTTTCCCTGGAGGCCTGGCTGCAGAGGGGGTCACAGCCCCTCACCACCTCCCTTCCTGGACCTCGGATGCCCGGCAGGCAGAGCATCCCGCTTCAAGGGCTGCCCTCCGGATCGGCAGGGAGACGTTCAGGGCACACACAGCAGGGCTACCACACTACTAACTAACTGCTAACCCTACTAACCAGCCACTACCACCACTAACCAACCACTAACACTACCAACTAACTACTAACACTACTAACTACTAGCACCACCAACTAACACCACTAACCACTAACACTACTAACTAACCACTAACACTACTAACTACTAACACCACTAACTACTCGCACCACCAACTAACTACTAAACTACTAACTACTAACAACACTACCGAGAGCAGCAGGCAGCAGAGCGCCCTCTGGCGGTCTCGGAGGCCCCGCTGCGGGTCTGTGGGTTCCTTCTGCCTTTGACTCAGTGCTGACGCCTGGAGGCCCACCTGGGCTCCTGTCCTTCGCTTTCTTCTCTGATGGTTGACTCTGCACCTTCCCCTGTTGTAGTGCGCTGCCTTGAAGCATACTCTCTGACCTGAATTCCTTTCCTCATCCCGAGGAAGTAAGGATTCTTCTGATCTGCGGAGGCGTTTCTCTAACTCCAGATCCCCTTAAACTTTTTTTCTTGCATTAAGTCAACCTCACTTATTCATATTTAAGGACTGCATGCGTGCATATCTGCTCAGTCATGTCCGACTTTGTGGGATCCTGTGGACTGTAGTCCACCAGGCTTCTCTGACCATGGAGATTTTTCAGGCAAGAATACTAGATGGTTGCCATTTCCTCCTCCAGGGAATTTTCCCCACCCAGGGATCGAACCCATATCTCCTGCATTGCAGGTGGATTCTTTATCCGCTAGCTTCCAGGGAAGCCCAATATATGCTTCTATTTGCAGTGTAAACAACCTCACATGGGGTTGTGCAGGGGAGCTGAACCTTTTTCTCAATTTTTCGAGAAAATTATTCTCAGATGAAATTAATTGCCCCTTATCTGCACAGGAATTGATACTCAAAGATCTAGTGGTAAGAGGATACCTGGTTCATCTTTCTCAGAAATACTAGCATGGGCAAGACCAACTTCTAAGCCACCCCAAAGTCATGTTGATCTGGATACTGTTTGTGAGTCTAGGATAAATTCAGGTAGAGGTAGGTGAGTTAGAGTATCAAGATTGAGGTGAAAGACCCTGGGAGCTTATTAGAACAGGCAAGAACCAATGTAATCAAGTACCTAAGTCTGAAGGACTGATGCTGAAGCTGAAACTCCAATACTGTGGCCACCAGATGCGAAGAAATGACTCATTGGAAAAGACCCTGATGCTGGGAAAGATTGAAGGCGAGAGTAGAAGGGGACGACAGAGGATGAGATGATTGGATGGCATCACCAACTCGAGGGACACGAGTTTGAGCAAGCTACGGGAGTTGGTGATGGACAGAGAGGCCTGGCATGCTGCAGTCCATGGGGTTGGAAAGAGTCAGACACGACTGAGTGACTGAACTGAACTGAAGTATGAACCACAATGAATGAGATGAGAGAGGCAAAGATCAGAGCTTGAAAAGCTATATGAAACATTAGTCCTGACCTTAGCTCAGATGAATGAGGGAAGACTATAAAGAGGCAGAACGGAATTGTTCAGGTCAGAGGCATAAAGATTACAAAGCAAGCAGGGAACAAGGGGCTGGTAAGAATGAATAAGGAAAAAAAAGAGGGAGACTGTAACCCTACAAGAGAGTCAGAGGTTTGTTTTCATATGGTACCAACTATCGAGTGTTGAGATGTTGAAGGTAACTTCATTACAATATGATTCAGAAAAATATTCCCTATGACTCAATTTGTTTAGTGCTTTAAAAACACTTACCCCATAGGGCTTTTTAAAAATGTCATAAGGTCAAAGAATGAAATTACAAAACAAATTTGTGGAAATTGTAAAGCATTCCTTAGAATGCCTCCACTTTCAGGAAAAATTAAACATAACTTTTCTTACTTAGGAAAATGCACTGATTAAAACTCAGCCATGATTCTAAGCTTCAATCAATGACTCAGTTGCTAATAGATTCAGTGGTTCTCAACCAGGGGTGATGGCAGAGGGATTCAGGGGGCATAGAAGAAACGCTTGTGAAATTTAAAAACACTCATGCCCAATCTACTTGCACCCACCATGCTTGGAGGGGTCAGCGGACAGAAAGGCCAGAGGCAGCTACACTTACAAAAACAAAAATCCTTCCCAGGTGATTTCACACATAGCCGCAAACACATTTTCCACTGGAGAAATGTTGAACTATGATGAGTAGCTAAGAGTAAAAATGTACTCAATGATCAGTTCAGTTCAGTTCAGTCACTCAGTCGTGTCCAAATCTTAGCGACCCCATGGACTGCAGCATGTCAGACCTCCCTGTCCATCACCAACTTCCAGAGTTTACTCAAACTTGTGTCCCTCGAGTTGGTGATGCCATCCAATCATCTCATCCTCTGTTGTCCCCTTCTACTCCCGCCTTCAATTTTTCCCAGCATCAGGGTCTTTTCAAATGAGTCAATTCTTCGCATCAGGTGGCCAAAATATTGGAGTTTCAGCTTCAGCATCAGTCCTTCCAATGAACACTCAGGATTGATTTCCTTTAGGATGGACTGGTTGAATCTCGTTGCAGTCCAAGGGACTCTCAATAGTCTTCTCCAGCGCCACAGTTCAAAAGCATCAATTCTTCAGCACTCAGCTTTCTTTATAGTCCAACTCTCACATCCATACATGACTACTGGAAAAAACATAGCCTTGACTAGACGGACCTTTGTTGACAAAGTAATGTCTCTGCTTTTCAATATGCTGTCTAGGTTGGTCACAACGTTTCTTCCAAGGAGTAAGCGTCTTTTAATTTCACAGCTGCAGTCACCATCTGCAGTGATTTTGGAGCCCCAAAAAATAAAGTCAGCCACTCTTTCCAAAGTTTCTCCATTGATTTGCCATGCAGTGATGGGACTGGATGCCATGATCTTCATTTTCTGAATGTTGAGCTTTAAGCCAACTTTTTCACTCTCTGCTTTCACCTTCATCAAGAGACTCTTTAGTTCTTCTTCACTTTCTGCCATAAGGGTGGTGCCATCTGCATATCTGAGGTGATTGATATTTCTCCTGGCAATTTTGATTCCAGCTTGTGCTTCTTCCAGCCCAGCATTTCTCATGATGTACTCTGCATATAAGTTAAATAAGCAGGGTGACAATATACAGCCTTGACGTACTCCTTTTCCTATTTGGAACCAGTCTGTTGTTCCATGTTTGGTTCTAACTTTGCTTCCTGACCTGCATACAGATTTCTCAAGAGGCAGGTCAGGTGGTCTGGTATTCCCATCTCTTTCAGAGTTCCACAGTTTGTTGTGATCCACACAGTCAAAGGCTTTGGCATAGTCAATAAAGCAGAAATAGATGTTTTTCTGGAACTCTCTGGCTTTTTTGATGATCCAGTGGATGTTGGCAATTTGATCTCTGGTTCCTCTGCCTTTTCTAAAACCAGCTTGAACATCTGGAAGTTCATGGTTCACATATTGTTTAAGCCTGGCTTGGAGAATGTTGAGCATTACTTTACTAGCCTGTGAGATGAGTGCAATTGTGTGGTAGTTTGAGCATTCTTTGGCATTGCCTTTCTTAGGGATTGGAATGAAAACTGACCTTTTCCAGTCCTGTGGCCACCGCTGTTTTCAAAATTTGCTGACATATTGAGTGCAGCACTTTCACAGCATCATCTTTTAGGGTTTGAAATAGCTCAACTGGAATTCCATCACCTCCACCAGCTTTGTTCATAGTGATGCTTCCTAAGGCCCACTTGACTTCACATTCCAGGATGTCTGGCTCTAGGTGAGTGATCACACCATCATGGTTATCTGGGTCATGAAGATCTTTTTTGTACAGTTCTTCTGTGTATTCTTGCCATCTCTTCTTAATATCTTCTGTTTCTGTTAGGTCCATACCATTTCTGTCCTTTATTGAACCTGTATTTGCCTGAAATGTTCCCTTGGTATCTGTAATTTTCTTGAAGAGATCTCTAGTCTTTCCCATTCTATTGTTTTCCTCTATTTCCTTGCACTGATCACTGAGGAAGGCTTTCTTATCTCTCCTTGCTATTCTTTGGAACTCTGCATTCAAATAGGTATATCTTTCCTTTTCTCCTTTGCTTTTGTCTTCCCTTCTTTTCACAGCTATTTGTAAGGCCTCTTCAGACAGCCATTTTGCCTTTTTCATTTCTTTTTCTTGGGGATGTTCTTGCTCCCTGTCTCCTGTACAATGTCATGAACCTCGTCCATAGTTTATCAGGCACTCTGTCTATCAGATCTAGTTCCTTAAATCTATTTCTCACTTCCACTTTATAATCATTAAGGATTTGATTTAGGTCATACCTGAATGGTCAAGGGGTTTTCCTTAGTTTCTTCAATTTAAGTCTGAATTTGGCAATAAGGAGTTCATGATCTGAGCCACAGTCAGCTCCTGGTCTTGTTTTGCTGACTGTATAGAGCTTCTACATCTTTGATACTCAATGATAGCTCAAACTTAAAAAAAAAAAAAAAGACACGTATGTAACATTTAATTGTATTTATTTAACAATGCAAAAAAATAAATAAATAAAATAAAAAAAAACAATGCAATTGCAAAAGTATATACGCTTTAATAGATGTATGAAGAATGTCATTTGTCCATTTCTTTGAAGTGATGAACAAAATGTTATATAAACAGAAATGGGTGGTTACTGGTTGTTTTCACAAAAGTGCAATCATTTACTCCAAGACTTGTTTTTCTCACTTACTATATGATGGACATCTATCTGAGTCAACTATATCTATAATTGCTTTTAATAGTTGCATAGTAATTGATAGCAGCAATGTATCACACTTTATTCAACTATTCCATTCCCTTCTGGGTGAAACTTCAGTTTGGTTTCAGTTTTTTGACAGTACAAGTAAAGCTGAAATAAACATTTTGTACATATATCTTTGTGCGTTGGTGCTTTTGATCCCAAAGGACTGATTCCCCAAAGTGAGTGTGCTGAGTAAAAGATGTTTTATACTATTACCAAACATTATCACAACTGTTTCATTAAAAGCTTTTAGTAGTTATACCCCCACACGCCCACCAGCAGTGTATGGCCAGCTCTTTCCCTCTCCATCTTCACCAGCAGAGGATTTGTTCCTTTAGTGGTTGGTGCTTCATTTTGCAGCTCCCTCACCAATAATAAAGTTAAGAATTTTTGCATGTTTATTGGACATTTTTATCTTCTCTTCCTGGAGTTGCCTGTACATTATGCATTTTGTTTTATTCTGATCAAGATATATTTAATCTTTGTCTGACACATGTGCCATTTATTTCAGCTTATTGTCTCTCATTTGGTTTTGTCTTTAGTGATTTCTTTTTGCTGTTTGTTTCTACAGGGCACTTAGTTTATTTGGAGAGGGGTAATTTTTATTGGAGTATAGTTGATTTACAATGTTAATTTCTGCTGTATAGCAAAGTGATTGTTATACATATACATATATCTACTCTTTTTTACATTCTTTTCCCATATGGGTCAGTACAGAGTACTGAGTGGAGTTCCCTGTTCTATACACTGGGTGCTTACTACTTATCTATTTCAAACATTGTAGTGTGTATATGTGACTTCTGGGTTACTTATCTTATAAAGGTCTTGCCTATTTAAAGACTACCCCACTTTTCTTTTAAAGACTACCACATTTTTCTTTCATATTGCCTTACTTTACTTAAGGTATTAATCCAGCTGTACATTACTTCCACAAAAAACATGAGGAAAGGGATTGGTTTAGTTTTGCTCCATGAATTTCCAATTTTTCCAGTATTATTTATTAAAGAAAAACACTCTTTGCTGACAGACACTGAACACTTCTTTTGTTATGTGGTTGTTCACTTGCAAAGTCGTGTCTGACTCTGCGACCCTATGAACTGTAGCATGCCAGGCTCCTCTATTCCTCACTATCTCCTGGAGTTTGCTTTATGGTCCAGCTCTCACATCCATACATGACTATTGAAAAAAACATATCTTTGACTATACAGACCTTTGTTCGCAAAGTGATGTCTCTGCTTTTTTATAAGTTGTCTAGTTTTGTCATAGGTTTCCTTCCAAGGAGCATCTTTTAATTTCATGACTACAGCCCCCATCTGCAGTGTTTTTGGAGCCTCTAGAAAATAAAATATGTCACAGCTTCCACTTTTGCTCCTTCTATTTGCCATGAGGTCATGGGACCAGATGCCATTATCTTAGTTTTCTTTTAATGTTGACTTTTGTCATGTATTAATCATTAATCCATATATATCAATACTTGGATTCATATCTGAAATCTCTATTTATCCCCACTAAATTACTTTTTTATTCCAATCTATGGGTCAGCAAGAGCTGGAGTAAGATGACCAATTCTCTCAAAGAATATGCATGACTTACTGTGTTCCCTTTTAATTCACACCAGATGAATTGATATTTCTAATTAGTGTTTATATCTTAGGTGCTAATGAAAATTTTATTCAAATTTAAGCCTACAAAATAATACATAATAAAGAAAATATAGGATCTGTACTTAAACAATACAAAATGAGTGCTAAAGCAATTTTCTCACCTTGTTATGCTTTCAAATCGCTTAAACATGATTTCAATTCACTGGTCTTGATGGATGAGCATAACTTTTTATTGTTATAATGAACATACAATATTATATTAGCTTCAGGTGTACAACATAGAGATTCAATATTTTTATCCATTCTGAAATGATCTAAGACCAGTTACCACCTGTCACCACATAAAGTTGTTAGAATATTATTGGCTATATTCATTATATGTACATCACATCCTTGTTATCTACTTATAGTTGAATTATGTACTGTTTAATCTACTTTACCTATTTCATCCATTGCCCACACACCTCCCCTCTGGCAACCACTAGTTTATTCTCTGTATCTATAAATCTGTTTCTGGATATTTTTACTCATTTGTTCACTTGTTTCATTTTTAGATTCCACATATAAGAGATAACATGCAGTATTCATCTTTACCTGACTTAGTTCACTTACAAAATACCCTCCAGGTCCATCCATGTTGTCAAAAATGGCAGATTTCATTCTTTTTTCTGATTATTATGCCATTGTAGTATATAAACCATATCTTCATATAGATTCATCTGTGGATGGACAATAGGTTGCTTTCATATCTTGACTATTGCAAATAATGCTGCAACTTTTTAATCATGGTAAAATACACACAACGTAAAACTTACTATCCTAACCATCACCAAGTGTACAGTTAAGTATTGCTAAGTGTATTCACACTGATATGCAACCAATTGCCAGAATTATTTCATATCCATGAACCACAAACTCTTGATCTCTCCTTTTTCCAGCCTCTGGCAACCACCATTCTACTTTCTATTTTTATGAGTTTAACTTCTCTAGATGACTCATATTTGTCTTTTTTTGTGAATCTTATTTTTTAATTTAATTGTTTGACTTTGGCTGCACTGGGTCTTCATTGTTGCACGCAGACTCTCTCCAGTTGTGGCAAGCAGGGGCTATTCTCTGGTTGTGGACATGATCCTATATATGGGCTTTCCATTGTGGTGGCTTGTCTTGTTGCAGAGCATGGGCTCCATGGCACACAAGCTTCAGTAATTGAGGCACACAGGCTTAGTTGCGCTATAGCATATGGAATCTTCCCAGACCAGGGATCAAACCCATGTCTCCTGCATTAGCAGCTGGATTCTTTACCACTGGACCACCAGGGAAGTCCTGTGACATTTATGTGACTTAGCACAATGTCTACAGGTTTCATCCATATGATAGCACATCTCAAAATTTTCTTCCTTTTAAAATCTGGGCTGAGTAATATTCCATTGAGTGTATATCTGTCAGTGGACATTTGGGTTGCTTCCACCATTTGGCTATTGTGAATAATACTTAACAATGCTTTCAGCTTTTCACTGTTGAGTATGATGTTAGCTGTGGGTTTTTCATATCCATTTATCTTTATTATGTTGAGGTATGTTCCCTCTATGCCCACTTTCTAGAGAGTTTTTATCATAAATGGATGTAGAATTTTATCAAAAGCTTTTTCTGCATCTATTGAGGTGATCGTGGTTTTTATACTTTAACTTTAATATACTTTATACTTTAATATAGTATAGTATATACTATATATAGTATATACTTTAATACAGTATATCCTTTAATATAATATAGTATAATATAATAAAGTATAATATACTTTATACTTAATAATGTGGTGTATCACACTGATTGATTTGCAGATATTGAAAAATCCTTGCAGCCCTGGGATAAATCCCACTTGATTATGGCATATGATTCTTTTAATGTATTGCTGGATTTGGTTTGCTGGTACTTTCTTGAGGATTTTTGCATCTATGTTAATCACTGATATTGGCCCATGGTTTTCTTTTTTTGTGCTATCTTTGTCTGGTTTAGGTATCAGAATAATGGTGACCTCATAGATTGAGTTCAGAAGTGTTCCTTCCTCTGCCATATTTTGAAATAGTTTTAGAAGGATAGGTGTTAACCCTCCTCTAAATGTTTGGTAAAATTCACCTGTGAAGCCATCTGTCCCTAGACTTTTGTTGGGAGTTTTTAAGTTACAGATTCCATTTCAGTATTGGTAATAAGTTTGTTCATATTTTCTGTTTTTTCCTGGGAAATTGTACCTTTCTAGGAATCTGTCCATTTCTTCTAGGTTGTTCATTTTATTGGGATGTAGTTGCTTGTAGTAGTCTCTTATGATTCTTTGTATTTCTGCAGTATTAGTTATAATTACTCCTTTCTCATTTCTGATGCATATATCCAGAGAAAACTCATGCACCTCAATGTTGGTAGCAGCACTGTTTACAATAGACAAAACATGTAAGCAACCTAAGTGTCCATCAACACATGAATGGATAAAGATATGGTATATGAATACAGTGGAATATTACTCAGCCATAAAAAAGTCATTTGCAGCAACATGGATGGAACTAGAGATTATTATACTAAGTGAAGCAAGTCAGCATCTGATATCATATGATCTCAGTTGACTTTTGTATATGAGACAGTAGTTGAGTTTCATTTTTTTTTTTGCACAACTCTACAGTTTTCCAGTACCACCTACTGAAGACACTAGCCTTTTTCCATTATATGTTCTTTCTTCCTTTGTCCTAAATTAATTTTCCATACAAATACATGGGTTTATATCTGGACTCTCAATTTTGTCCCATTGATATATGTATCTGTTTTTCTGCTAATACCATGCTATTCTGATTTCTATGGCTTTGAAAGAATGTGATACCTCCAAATTCGTTCTTTTTTTCCCCCTCAGAATTGCTATATAGGATCTTTTGTGGTTCCATAGAAATTTTAGTTCTACTAGAAATAGTTCTATTTAGTTTTGTAGAAATAGTTCTATTTCTGTGAAATATGTTTTTGGGATTTTGGTAGACATTGTATTGAATATGTATATTGCTTTAGGTACATGAATATTTTGACAATGTTAATTCTTCAAATTCATGAGTGTGAATATCTTTCCATTTATGTGTGCCTTCTTCAATTTCTTTCAACAATGTCTTATAGTTTTCAGTGTATAGGTTTTTTACCTCCATGGTTATATTTATTCCCAGGTATTTTATTCTTTGTGTTGCAAATGTGAATGGTATGCTTTCTTAACTTCTCTTTTTCATAGTTCACTAGAGGTATAAAAATTTCAAAAGAACTTTATATATTGATTTTTGCATACTGAAAATTAACTGAATTTTTTTATTAGTTCTAATAGCTTTAATTTGGGGGACTCCAAAATGACTGCAGATGGTGATTGCAGCCATGAAATTAAAAGACGCTTACTCCTTGGAAGGAAAGTTATGACCAACCTAGATAGTATATTAAAAAGCAGAGACATTGCTTTGCCAGCAAAGGTCCATCTAGTCAAGGCTATGGTTTTTCCAGTGGTCAGGTATGGATGTGAGAGTTGGACTGTGAAGAAAGCTGGGCGCAGAAGAATTGATGCTTTTGAACTGTGGTGTTGGAGAAGACTCTTGAGAGTCCCTTGGACTGCAAGGAGATCCAACCAGTCCATCCTGAAGGAGATCAGTCCTGGGTGTTCATTGGAAGGACTGATGCTGAAGCTGAAACTCCAATACTTTGGCCACCTCATGTGAATAGTTGACTCATTGGAAAAGATCCTGATGCTGGGAGGGATTGGGGGCAGGAGGAGAAGGGGACGACAGAGGATGAGATGGCTGGATGGCATCACCGACTCAATGGACATGAGTTTGAGTAAACTCCAGGAGTTGGTGATGGACAGGGAGGCCTGGCATGCTGCGATTCATGGGGTCACAAAGAGTCAGACACGACTGAGCGACTGAACTGAACTGAACTGTACTGAATAGTTTTTTGGTGGACTTTTAGGGTTTAGTTATGTTTTGTTGTATATGGGCTTTCTTATGTTGAGATAAGTCCTTTCTATACCTAGTTTATTGAGAGTTTTTATCATAAAATTTCATCAAATGCCTTTTCTGCATCTAATTCAGATGATCATATGGTTTTTGTCCTTCATTTTATTAATGTAATGTATCATGTTGATTGAGTTGCAGATATTGAACCATTCTTCAATTCCTGGAATAAATCCCACTTGACTATGGTATATGAACCTATCAATGAATTTTTTAATTAGTTTGTTACTATTTTGTTGAAGATTTTTGCATCTACATTCATCACAGATACTGATCTGTAATGTTTTTCTTTTTGCAATGTCTTTATCTGGTTTTGGTATCAGGGTAATGCCTAGCTCATAGAATGACTTTGGAATCATTCCTTTCTCTTCAATTCTTTTGAAATAGTTTGAGAAGCATAGGCATTAAATTGTCTTTGAATGTTGGTAGAATTCACCTGTGAAGCTCTCTGGTCCTGGACTATTGTTTGAGGGGAGATTTTGATTACTGTTTCAATCTCTGTGAAGTCATATTGACCAGAGATACAACTCTTCAGATTTTGTATTTCTTCATGATTCAGACTTGGAAAGTTGTATGATTATAAGAATTTGTCCATGTCTTCTACATTGTACAATTTGTTGACATATAGTTGTTCCTAGTATTCTTTAAAACTCCTTTCTACTTCTGTTGTAGCCACTGTTACTGATTCTCTTTCATTTCTGATTTTATTTACCAGAGCTATCTCTTTTTTCTTAGTGAATCTAGATAAAGGTTTGTCAATTTTATCTTCTCAAAGAATCAGCTCTTCATTTCATTGATCCACTCTGATCTTTATTATTTCACTCCTATTAACTTTAGGCTTCATTTGTCTTCTTTTTATAGTTCCTTTAGGTTTAAAATTAGATTATTTATTTGATATTTTTCTTGTTTCTTGAGGTAGGCCCATATTACTATAAGCTTCCTTCTTAGTACTACTTTTGCTGGATCCCATAGATTTTGGTATGTTGTATTTTCATTTTGGCTTGTATTTGGGTATTTGTTAATTTCTCCTTTAAATTCTTTATTAACCCAATAGTTGTTTGGTATCATGTTGTCCAGTCTCCACCTATTTATGATTTCTTCTAGCTTTCTTTTCATAGCTGATTTCTAGTTTCATACCACTGTGCTTGTGAAAGGTGTTTGACGCAATTTCAGTATTCTTAAATGTATTGAATATCATTCTGTGTCCAAACATATGATCTATACTTTAAAATGTTCTGTGTGTGCTTGAGAAGAAAGTGCATTCTGATGCATTTGGATGGGATGCTCTGTGCAAATCTATCACATCTATCTGATCTAATATTTAATTTAAGGCCACTGTTTCCTTGTTGACTTTCTATCTGGGTGATCTGTCCATTGATGTAAGTTGGCGGGGGGGGGGGGGGGGGTAAAGTTCCCTGTTATTATTGTGTTGCTGTCAATGTCTCTTGGAGGCAGCATGTATTAATAGTTGGGTCTTATTTTTAAATTCATTCAGCTACTCCATGTCTCTTGATTGGTGAATTCAATCCATTTACATTTAGAGTAATTGCTGGTAGATAAGGACTTAGTACTAACATTTTATTTTTGTTTTCTGGTTACACTGTATCTCAGTTGTTCTTTTTCCTGTTTTTCTGTTTGCCATTTTGGTTTGGTGGTTTTCCATGATGTTTTACTCAGATTCCTCTTTTGTATGTTTATGTCTCTGTTCTAGAGTTGTTTTGTGGTTCCTATGAGTTTAGTTTAAAATATCTCATAGATAAAATAGTCCCTTTTCTGTTGATAGCATCTTCACTTACCTATATGGGTTCCATCCATTTTTTCTTCCCCTTTTGCATTTTTGTTGTCTCAAATTATCCCTTTTTAAGTTGTGAGTCTGTTACCAAATTGAGGTAGCTATAGTTTTTTGTCCTTTCCTCCCCTTTAACCTTTATACTAAAGTGTTTATAAACTTATTCTGATAAAGAGTTTCAACTTTCAGATTCTGCCTACGTATCATCTTACTCAATGTTTTGTGTATTTTTGCCTTTTCACTTCTTGTAGAAGAACTCCTTTCACTATGTCTTGTAAGGCAGGTCAATGTTGATGAATTACCTATGCTTTTGTTGTCTGAGAAAGTTTTCATTTCTCCATCATATCTGAATAATAACTTTGCTGGATAGAGTATTCTTCGGTGACAGCTTTTATCTTTCAGTATTATGAGAATGTCATTCTATTCCTTCTTGGTCTGTAGCTTCTGCTGATACCCTAATGGGGATTACTTTTTAGTCTACCATCTTTTTTTCTCTGGCTGCCTTTAAAATCCACTGACTTTTGACAGTTTTAACATGACATGTTTTGAAGGCCTTTTTGTATTGAGTAATTAGATGTTCTCTTAGCCTCATGAACTTGTGTATATAGCTCCTTCCCCAGGCTTCAAAAGTTATCAGTCATTTCTTTAAATAAACTCTCTGCTCCCTTCTCCCTCTTTTCTTCTGGGACACCCATTACATAATATTCTCCTTCGTAAAAAGTCAGATAGCTTATATAGAAATCCTTTGCTTTAAAATAGCTTATCTTTCTTTTCTCTTCTACTTGTATTATTTCTAGATTTCTATCTTTGACCTTGCTAATTCTCCCTTCCATATATGGTCAGCTCTATTTCCAATGATTTCTATTGTATTCTTCACCTTATTACATTCTTCAGTTCCAGAACTTGTTTGTTGTTTCAGAGTTTCAATCTATTTGGTAAACTATTCCTTCTGTTCACAGATTTTGAGCTCATTAAACTAACTTTCTGGGTTTTCTTGTGTAGTTTGTTGGGTTTCTTCATGACAGGTATTTTAAGTTCTCTCTCAGATCACAATATCCCATGACTTTAAGTATGGTTTCTGGAGAACTGTCATTTTCTTGTGGTGGTATAGTGATACTGTGATTCTTCATGGTTCTTGATGAATTGTCCTCTTGCCAATACATCTGAAGTTAAATGATACACTAGAAGTTAAGAGTTCTTTGCTTCCCAGTAAGTGGCAATGTCACACAAGTTTTTATTTCTCTCACCTGTGCTGTTTCTAATTATATTTGAGAGTTAACTTTCCAGCCTTCAATGTCTTTGTTAGAGGTGTGGCTCCATACCCTTGTTGTTGCTTCTTGTGCCTCCAAGGTCTTTGTTGTCTTGATTCTGCCAGAGCCACTGTCATCACGGGGATTGTAGGCTCTTCCCTTGTGTCCAGGATCCCCTGATTTGCAAGCTGTAGCATGGGGGAAGGGAGTCAGTGAGGGAGGAGACAAGATCAAGCAAGTGCCTCTACCATGTCTGGAGTAAGATTTGTAGTACCCACCTCTGCGGATGGAGGTTTAGGGGCTAGGGTTGTGCGTGTCTTAGAAACTGGAGGGATGGGGTCCCAGTCCCCACTGCCATGGCTCCCCATTTACGTGTAACCCTTGGGAGGCTAGAGTCTTCTGCACTGCCTTCCCTGTTGATACTGGGTTCTCGAGAGACACAGATTCATCTGCTGTTTTCA
The DNA here is from genome assembly GCF_963930625.1 of Muntiacus reevesi. Lineage (NCBI taxonomy): Eukaryota > Metazoa > Chordata > Mammalia > Artiodactyla > Cervidae > Muntiacus > Muntiacus reevesi. The sequence continues at coordinate 119,790,948 of NC_089271.1, read as the reverse complement.
GAGGGCTGGGATCACAGGCACCAACTTCCCTGTTCCTCAGGTTCTGCCTCCTCTCCATGTTCCAGTATATGTACCTTTAGAGGTACAGATGTGTGGAATTCTCTAGCTTCCTGTTGTTTTGGGCAAAAGCATCTTTGTTAAATTGTGAATGTTTTAGTGGTTGTAGATTAAAGTATAGAGAGAAAGGTAGTTTTTCAGTCCGCCAAAATAGCAGTCCTAACAGATGTGAGGTGATATCTTATCGTGGTTTTAATTTGCATTTCCCTGATGATTAGTGATGTTGAGCATGTTTTCATATGCCTATTGGCTATTGGTCTCTAATCCTTTCTTGAGATATGGTTGATGTACGGTATTATGTTACATATGCACAACATAGTGATTCAATTATTAAAGGTTATACTCCATTTATAATTCTTATAAAATATTGACTATATTCCCTGTGTTGTATAATATATCATTGTAGCTTATTTATTTTATACATAGTAGTTTGTACCTCTTAATCTCCTACTCCTGTCTTGTCCCTTACCCTTTTCCTCTCTGCACTGGTACTAATTTCTCCTCTACATCTGTGAGTCTGTTTCCTTTTTTGTTATATTCACTAGTTTTCACTTTTAAAGTCCATATATAAGTGATACACATTATTTTGTCATTGCCTGACTTATTTCAATTATCATGATACCCTGCAAGTCCATCTATGTTACTGAAAATGGCGAAACTTCATTATTTTTTATGAACGAGTGGTAATCCAGTGTGTGTAGGGCACATCTTTTTTGTCCATTCATGTGTTGATGAACATTTGGGTTGCTTCTATATCTTGGCAATTGTAAATAATAGTGCTATGAACATTGGAGTGCATATATATTTTTGAATTAGTATGTTCACTTTTTTTGGATAAATGCCCAGGAATAAAATTACTGAATCTTATGGTTTTATTTTTAGTTTTTTCATAAACTTCTATTCTGTTTTCCAGAGACTGCATCAGTTTACATTCCCAGAAAAAGTGTATGAGAGTTCTTTTTTCTCTACATCTTTGGCAACATTTGTTGTTTGTTGTTTTTGATAACAGCCATTTTAACAGATGTGTGGTAATATTGTGGTATCTCATCAGAGAATTTGTGTTTCTCTGATGATTAATAATTTTGAGCATCTTTTCATGGGCCTGTTGGTCATCTGTATGTGTTCTTTGGGAAAATGTCTATTCAGGTCTTCTGCCCATTTTTTAATCTGATTATTTATTTATTTGACATTGAGGTGTTTATATATGTTAGATATTAACCCTTATTGGTCATCAGTTCAGTTGCTCAGTCATGTCCGACTCTTTACGACCCCATGGATTGCAGCACACCAGGCCTCCCTGTCCATCACCAACTCCTGGAGCTTGCTCAAACTCATGTCCGTAGAGTTGGCCATCCAACCATCTCATCCTCTGTCATTCCCTTCTCCTCCCACCTTCAATCTTTCTCAGCATCAGGGTCTTTTACAATGACTCAGTTCTTTGCATCAGGTGGCCAAAGTATTGGAGTTTCAGCATGAGTCCTTCCAATGAATAATCAGGACTGATTTCTTTACTGATTGACTGGTTTGATCTCCTTGCAGTCCAAGGGACTCTCAAGAGTCTTCTCCAACACCACAGTTCAAAAGCATCAATTCTTCAATGCTCAGCTTTCTTTATAGTCCAACTCTCACATCCACACATGACTACTGAAAAAACCATAGCTTTGACTAGACAGACCTTGGTTGGCAAAGTAATGTCTCTGCTTTTTAATATGCTGTCTAGGTTGGTCATAGCTTTTCTTCCAAGGAGAAAGCATCTTTTAATTTCACGACTGCAGTCACCATCTGCAGTGATTTTGGAGCCCCCCAAAAATAATCTCTCACTGTTTCCATTGTTTCCCCATCTATTTGCCATGAAGTTACTGGTCATATCATAGCAAATATTTTCTCTTTCAGTAGGCTGTCTTTTCATTCGGTTGAGGATTTTCTTTGCTGTGCAAAAGTTTTATATCTGACTAGGTTCCATTTGTGTATTTCTACTTTTATTTCCTTTACTTTAGTAGGCAGATCAAAAAAACCCTATGATTTATGCCAAAGAATGTTCTGCCTTTGCTTACATCTAGGGATCTTATGGTTTCTGGTCTTACATTTAGGTCTTTAATCCATTTGGGGTTTATTTCTGTATATGGTGTGGAAAATGTTCTAATTACATTCTTTTACATGTAACAAACTTTTCCAGTTTTCCTACCACCACTTATTGAAGAGTCTGTCTTTTCTCTATTTTATATCATTGTCTCTTTTGACAGATTAATTGACCACAAGTGTATGGGTTTATTTCTGGGTCTCTATTCTGTTCCATTGTTCTGTTTTTGTGCCAGTACTAACCTATTTTGATTACTGTATATTTGTAGTGTCATCTGAAATCAGGGAACATGATTCTCCCAGCTCTATTCTTCTTTCTAAAGAATCCTTGGCTGCTTTGTATCCATAGATATTTTAAATTATTTGTTCTAGTCCTGCAAATAATTCCACTGGCATTTTGATAGGGATTATACTGAATCTGTAGATTGTATTGGGTAGTATAATTATTTTAACAATATTAATTCTTCTAAACCATGAACACACTATCTTTCCATCCTTTACACACTATCTTTCCATCCTTTTCTATCATCTTCAATTTCTTTCATTAGTGTCTTACAGTTTTTGGAGTACAGATATTTTATTTCTTAGGTATTTTATTCTATTGATGCAATTGAAAATGGGATTGTTTCCTTAACTTTTCTTTCTTGAAGTTTGCTGTTAGTATATAGAAATGTAACAGATTTAAAGCATATTACATTTGTATCTTGAAACTTCACTGAATTTACTGATGCGCTTTGTTAGGTTTTCGTGGCATGTTTAGAATTTTTCATGTAGTATCATTATGTTCAGTGACATTTCAACTTCTTCCTTGTCAATTTGGATTCCTTTTATTTCTTTTTCTTCTCTGACTGCCACAGCTAGGACTTCCAAAACTATCTTGAATAAAAGTGGCATGAGTCAGCATCCTTACCCTGATCCTCATTATAGAGAAAATACTTTTAGCACTTCACCATTAAGTATGTTACCCATGGGTTTATCATATGTGAACTTTATTATATTAAGGTATGTTCCCTCTACACAGAATTTGTGGAGATTTTATTGTACATGAATATTGAAATCTGTAAAAAACAAAACAAAACTTTTCTGCATCTATTATCACACATTTTTATTCTTCGATTTGTTAAGGTAGTGTGTCACATTGATTGATTTGCATATACTGACCCATCCTTGCATTGCTGGATTAAATCCCCTTTGATCAGGGTAAATGATCCTTTTAATGTATTGTTGGATTTGGTTTGCTACTATTTTGTTAACAACTTTATATTATGTTCATCATTGATATTTGGTGTATAATTTCTTTTTTTCTGAGTTTGATATGAGGATGATGCTGTCTTCATAGAATGAGTACACAAGTGTTCCTCCCTTTGCAATTTTTTGGAATAATTTCAGAGGGATAGGTGTTAATGATTCTCTAAATGTTTGCTAGAATTCACCCATGAAGCCATCTGGTCCTGGTATTTTGCTTATTGAGTATTGATAAAATTTCAGGAATGGAAATTGTTCTGTTCATACTATCTATTTCTCCCTGGTTCAGCTTGGGAGATTGGACTTGTCTAGGAATTTGTCCGCTTCTTCTAGTTTGTCCATTTTATTGGCATACAGTTGTTGGTAGCAGTCTCTTATAATCCTTTGTACATCGGTGGTGGTATTTTTAACTTCTGCTTTTTCATTTCTAACTTCTGCTTTTTCATTTCTAATTGTTTTGATTTGGTCCCTTTCTCTTTTTCTTGAAGAGTCTGGCTGAAGGTTAATCATTTTGCTTATCTTCTCAAAGAACCAGCTCTCAGTTTCATTGACCATTTCTATTCTTTTTAATCTCTAATTCACTTACTTCTGCTCTGATCTTTATGATTTCTTTCTTTCTAACTTTGGGTTTTGTTTGTTCTTTTTCCTTTAGGTGGAAGATTGAGATCTCTCTTGCTTCCTGAGGTAGACTTGTATCATCATAAACTTCCCTCTTGGAACTGCTTTTGCTACATTCCATAGGTTTTCGATCAGTGTGTTTTCATAGGTTTCCACATGTTGTTTGATGCCTTTTTTTCATTGCTTCATGATTCATTTAGTAGCATATTTTTTATGGTTTTGCGGTTTATAGTTTATTTCTAGTCTTACAGCTTTGTAGTCAGAAATTATGCTTAATATGATTTCAATTTTCTTAAATTTATTGAGGTTTAAATAAATTTTTATATTTATTTTGTCTGACCTAACATGTGATCCTAGTAATGTTCCATGTGCACCTGAAAAGAATGTGTATTCTGCTGCTTTTGGATGGAATGTTCTATACCTCTTAAGTCCATTTGGCTTAATGTGTCATCTGAGTCCAGTGTTTCCTTATTGATTTTCTGTCTGCATGATCTGTCCATTAATGTAAGTGGAATGTTAAAATCTCCCCACTATTATTGTGTTACTGGGGATTTCTCCCTTTATGTCCATTAACATTTGCTTTATGTAATTAGGTGCTCCTATGTTGGGTACATATTTATATACATATATTTATAATTGTTATATCTTCTACTTGGATTGATTCCTTCATTATACACTGTCCGTTTGCTCTTATAATCATCTTTATTATTCTATTATTTTGTCTGATGTAAGTATTGACACCTTGGCCTGCTTTTGCTTTCTATTTACATGGGATGTTTTTCCATCCCCATTTTCAGTCTTTTGTGTCTTTAAATATGAAGTGAGTCTACTCTTGGCAGCATATATACAAGTCTTGTTTCTGTATCCATTCAACCACTCTGTGTCTTTTAACTGAAGCATTTAGTCCATTTACATTTAAGGCAATTATTGATATGTACTTATGACCATTTTGTTAATTGTTTGGGAGTTATTTATGTAGGTCTTTCACCTTTATTCTTCTTTTGTTTTCTTCTCTTGTGATTTGATGACTACCTGTGGATTCCTTCTTTTAATATATCTATCTATCATAGGCTTTTGACTTGTGGTTACCATAAGGTTTTTATATAGCTAGATGTGAATATATATACATATATGCTTTAAGTTCCATTTTCCTAATTTCAAATGCACTGTAACAAACACGTATTTGTATTCTACTCCCCTCATGATTACTGTTTTTGATATCATATTTTACATTTAATTGTCTTGTGTATCTCTAACTCAGTTATTGTGGATAGCCATGATTTTACTACTTTTGTCTTTTATCCTTCCTACTAGCTTTCTGCACAGATGATTTACTATGTGTACTGTATGCTTGCCTTTACTGGTGAAGTTTTTCATTTCATGATTGTCATGTTTCTAGTTTTTCCTTTTTTCATTTAGTGAATTTCCTTTAACATTTCTTGTAAAGCTTGTTCAGTGGTGCTGAACTCTTAGTTTTCACTTGTCTGTGAAACTGTTGATCTCCCCATCAAATCTCAACAAGAGCCTTGCTTGGTAGAGTATTCTTGGTTGCAGGCTTTTCCCTTTAATCACTTTAAATATATCATGCCACTGTATTCTGTTCTGCAGAATTTCTGCTGAAAAGTCCGTTGATGGCCTTATGAGTATTCTCATCCTTCCTTGTTGCTTTTAATAGTCTCTCGTTACCTTTAGTTTTTGCCATTGTAATTTCCATGTGGTTTGCTTTGTGCTGATAATCATTTTCTTTCTCAATCAAACAGAATAGGTTGATATTTATTATTAATGTTTTCAAAGAGTTTAGAATTTATTTATTATTTCTATTGCATTTTTGGCTTTCTATTTCCTTGAATTTATTTTTATAATGATTGACTCAATCTTTCCTTTTAGAGATTATTTTTTTGTTGTTTCATAATATTTAGTAAAATGAGCTTATTCTTTTTGGTATTCTTTCTTTAATTAAAAACATTACAAAGGCATTTATAGATGAAAGCTTCCTTCTGCGTAAAACATCTACAGAAATAATAGAATGTGATTTCATGTCTTCCTGCTTTAATTCCTTCATGGAAGTTGTATAAATTACCTTTTACTTTCCTATTTGAGCCAAAGGAAAAATGTGCTTCCTAATTTCAAATTAGATAAGATTTGGTAACTTTTCATTATTTGTAAAATTACTAGAAAACAGACAATGTGGACTATAAGATACTAACAGTTTTAATATATTACATGATTTTTGGGTCAAGCAAGTAACTAATTTATATAAATACTTCAAAAAATTTTAAAATAAACCTCATTCCCTAAGTAGGAAAATGTAAGATTATATAGTTAGTAAGTAATTTATGTTTATTAATTAGCTCAGTTCTCTGTCTTCTACAAGAACCTAAAATTAGTGTATGTGTAAAGCAAAAGAATCAGAAGTGAATATCCATAAATTTAATCAGTGCTTATTTTGACATGGTCCATTTATATTAGTGATTTTCTTTTCTTGAGAACATTTCTTTATTTCTTCAATCCTTTTACAAATAAAAGGGCATTTTCTACTGAAAAATAGTATAAAACATATCAATAAATAATAAAAAATCTTAAGATATATAGAAGGAAAAGGTTATTTAATGACACTGGAAACTACTTCTACTGCAATCTTAAATGAGACCAACAATAAGCATACACTACATTAAAAAAAAGTCTTTTATGAAAGAAGTGTATAGAAGTGTGTCACTCCATGTGAGGCATTGTTTTGAATAGAGTGAAGAGCACTAAATGGGCCTTACTATTGGGCTTAGAAAAGGGTTGCTTTGTTTAAAAGAAAAAAAAAGGGGTATGACCGCTAAGACAAAAAATGGAGTCAGAATCTATGAGAGCCTTAGAGATAAGCTGTATCGCTAGGGGTATCCTCTTCTACACTTCGAACTTCCAGCATTTCTTTTTCTTTTATATTTGGATATGTCAGAACTATCCCTTGAGACATAAAACTTGGTGTCAATGGAAAATACTGAATATGAAACACTGAATAAAGAAAACAAGAAATTCTTAGGCTAGATAGATATAATTTCTGAAAGAACAAGATGTCTGATGAGGGTGAGTGGTTTTAGGCCTCAGTTTGATTTCATGGAAAACTAAAACGAAAAAGTGTACCTGCTTGAGCAAGTTTCCTCAAATTGGACAAAATGCTAGAGAGCTAATTGTCTTGGTTCTTTTGTCTCTTTGTGACGTTTTTTCAAACTGCAAGGGCGGGAGAAGAGAGAGCTAAGGACAGGGTCTATTGACATAGCTGGAGCACTACTGCCATCGTGCGGAAACAGTTTCAAAACATCCTAAGTTGTTACACTGTCCTTGTAAATTCTACTAGTCAAGGAATATCAGACCTATGAGGAGGTAGCACAGGCTTGGGCCCCCAGCTGGACCTCCTTGCCTTCTTTTCTAAAGCCTTCCAGGAGACCTGGATATTGGGAGCACCTTGGCCTAAAATCTGCAGGGTGAGGGGGCCTGGAGTAAGCCACACCTGGTACCTCACTTGGTAAAGAATCTGCCTGCAATGCAGGAGCCTGGGTTCAGTCCCTGGGTCAGGAAGATCCCCTAGAGAAGAGACTGGCTACACACTCCAGTATTCTTGCCTGGAGAAGTCTATGGACAGCGGAGCCTGGTGGACTACAGTCCATGGGATCACAGAATTTGGAGGAAACGACTAACACTTTCACTTTCACCAGGAAGTCAAGGTACAGAAAGTTGTAGGGTGGGGTTAGGTTTCCTTCCAAAATGGGCTGGACTAGTAGAACTCACACAAACACTGATGTAAGCTTCTGTAGGCATCTGTCCCCTGTTCCTGCCCCTTGCAGGCAGAGTTAACACACTTTCATATGGTATCCCTATGCTACGGGGCTTCAGTTCCTTCGGCTAAAGTATTAGAGCATGATGGATAAGCCTATTCCAAGGGAAATTTAGCAGCATTTGGTTTGACTGTTCTGAGTCTCAAGTCAGAAAAAATTATAGAGCCCCATTGCCCTGTAACAAAGGGGGCAAATTAGAAGTAGAGGCTAATATGCCCAGTCTAACTTAGGCTAGCTAAAGAAAAAAGATCTACCCAAGAGGGAATCTTGATCTCCTCTCAAGTGTCACAAAAGGGAAGACATAATACTCTTAAGACCTGAGACCATTAATCACATTATATTAATCAACATTCTGTTTTGGCTTCATAGCTATAGCTGGATGGAGATGAAGGCATTTCATAGGGCTGGCCTCTTGCGACACCTGAGATAATATCAAGACTCCATTAAGCATTTCATCTAGGCCTAATAATCAGCTACAAATCTACTGTAGCGGCCTTCTCCTTCCAGACCTAGCTAATACTTCTTGGTCTTCTTTTCCATTTGGTAACCTCACTAGGATGTGTAAGTCTATTCAGCTAGCCAATGCTACACAAGGCTCCAGAACTGTTACCCTAAAGGAGATCAGTCCTGGGTGTTCATTGGAAGGACTGATGCTGAAGCTGAAACTCCAATACTTTGGCCACCTCATGTGAAGAGTTGACTCATTGGAAAAGACCCTGATGCTGGGAGGGATTGTGGGCAGGAAGAGAAGGGGACGACAGAGGATGAGATGGCTGGAATGGCATCACCGACTCGATGGACATGGGTTTAGGTAGACTCCGGGAGTTGGTGATGGACAGGGAGGCCTGGCATGCTGCGATTCATGGGGTCGCAAAAAGTCGGACATGACTGAGCGACTGAACTGAACTGATGACCTACCAGCATACCAGATACTGCTAAACTGCACTCAGAACAAACTTAATCATCTTGCAGACGCTTCAGCCACAAGAGCCCCGGGCCTAGATGAAACTGAACAACTTCCCATGCCTGAAAAACAAGTCGACTAATAATTACAAGGTCAACAGAATCTGACTTATTTTTAACCTGTGCTCCTGTATGCCAAGAGTCCAAGATGGAACTGAACTTCCCTCCTGAATTCTCTCTGCACCTGAGTCTTAGAGAATGCAAGAAAACCAGAAAAAGTTGGAGGCTTCCACAAAGTGCTCCAGAACTGAGCCTATAATTTGTTTCTCTAGTGCTTAAGAGTGTGAGAGCTGCAGTCTGATTATTCTGACTTTTAAGTTGTCTATACTATTAGCTATGTGACATTGGAAAAGGTTTGTAAAATTTCTGTGCTACATTTTCTTATTTATTAAGTGGCAAGAATCACTTTACTCACCCAGAGGGATGCTGTGAAGACTCAATCTATGAATTCTTACCAAAAATCTGTGGAATACTTACTGGTACACTGTAAATACTCAATAATTATCAGCAACAGTTGTTGTCTAGATATGCCCTAACGTTGTCTTTGATGTTCTGGAATGATCTTTTTTCTCTTAGGCCTGGCTCCTTGAGACTTGGCCAGAGAAGTAGACTACTTAATAACTTGAAAAAATACCTGGGATTTAAGCTGAGTGAAGAACAGAACTAGGTGAAGTAGAAATTCAGTTCTTGCAAGATGACTGATGGAGATACATAGCTTAGGTCTGTTTTGATATGAGTGGAAACGAAAAGCAAGAGAACAACAGCATGAACAAGTTTTCTGAATGGTCGGTCATGTTCCAGTCTTTGTGACCACATGGACTGTAGCTGGCCAGACTCCTCTTGTCCATGAACTTCTCTGGGCAAGAATACTGAAGTGGCTTGCTGTTTTCTACTCCAGGAAATCTTCCCAAACCAGGGATGGAACCTGTGACTTCTGTATCTCATGGATTGCTAGGCAGATTCTATACCATAGTGCCATCAGAGAAGCCAAGCAACTTTCTTAAAACCCTCGAAAATACAAGGCAGCCATGTTTCCTGGGGCCTTTGGCTCCGTGGTGTTTTTTTCAGACTGCTTGGGTGGAAGATGAGGGCTCAAGGACCTGGCCTGCCTACATATCTGGAGCACTACTGCCATCGTGAGGAAATTGTTTCAAAACACCAAAACCCTTACAATTTTCTTTCTTTGAGGCCAAAAGTTGTAGAAGAGCACACATGTGAGGACTTGGAAAAGGCTCGGACCCAAGCTGATCCTCCCTGCCTTCTTCTCTATGGCCTTACAGGATTCTTGAACACTGGTGGAATCCTGGTGTCCAATGTGGAGAGCGAGGGACTAGAACTGAGCCAGCAGCTGCCTGGTCCAGGCAAGAAAGCCATGGGTAAGGCCTTGTTGTCCACCCAATGCAGACAGGATTGGAGAAACCCACTGAAAGACAAAGGCAGGCTCTTGTGGGCATCTGTCTCCTGTTCCTGCTCTTTGGAAAAAAGAGGTAGTAGGCTTTCAAGTGCTACCCAGGTGTTAGGGGATGTGGATCTTCAATGGCAGCAGCGTCAGGACACCGAAGACAAGCCAGTTCCAGGCAGCATTATGACAGGAGCAGGTGTGCTTGCTAAGTACTCTGGTACATCCAGATGTTTACAGGCCCACTGCCTGGAGTTCAGGGGCCTCAACAGAAGCGGAACCACCCAGACAAACTAAGAAGTGTTCAATGACCTTGTGTTATTTCTTCATGTATGTCTGTGGTAGCAGGTACTTTCTGAAGAAGCATGATTCTTTCTAGAAAGGTAAAACCATGTGGCAAACATGATGTCACTGAAGATGGTGAAGTAGGCAACTCCAGTGATCCATCCCTCCATAAAAGTAACAAAGGAACTGATAAAGTGTCAGGATCCAATTTTACAAAGGTCTAGATCTAGTTGAAAACATACGAAAATCAACAATGGCTTGGTGAAAAAATAGGTGACTACTTTGCAGTGAGAGAAGACTGTGGCATTTAAAATTCCCTACCTACCACGCCCTAAAAACCACACTGCCTAAAGATGGCTCTTGTCATCCTGGTGCGTGATATGAGTTCCTGAGGAGGAAATATGGAGTTACTCTCAAAGAACTGTGGTTGTCAATTTTGACCTCTCTGGAGACTCCCTGAAAGGTTGGTGCAAGAGCTTGTCTTTGTCCTGACTTCCTTGGATTGTTTCCACTGCTGGGCTGTCTTGAAGAAAGGTCATTTACTAAAAAAATTTAAAGGCACAAGAATTGACCAGAAAAGCCTGGAACAACAGACAATACGTAGGACAAGAAGTAGACAAATGGAGAAGCACAGAAAGGAGAAGGATGTGAAAGGAAATATGTCGGGGAAGAAGGAACTTTAAAAGTTCTTACATGTACTGGAGAAATTAGAAACCTGCAGACCTGTGCAGGACTACACAACGATTCAGATGAGGCCTGAGACTCTACATATTCCTGTCTCTTTAGGCTCCTTGCAAGCTGGAAGTGAAGGGTAGGGTTGTGAGCAGTCTTTATAATCATTGGAGTTCTCGAGGCAAGCCCAATTGCAAAGACTGGCAGCATTTTTCAGATGTTTAAAGAAAGTCTGTCACAACACTAAGTGATCACTAAGCTAACATAACTTAGACGTCAGTGGCCACGCATGACAAAGTACAGACTTTACAAAAATAATTGAGAAAAGTCATTAAACAAGAAAAAGCAATACACAAGTGACATCAACTAAACCTGTGTGTTGGAAATCTAATTTCCATGTTGATACATCGGAAAATTCAAGATGTTCAGTTTTCACCACCACTTAAAAAATGAGACATCCAAAGTAACAGAGGTATGTCCATTTATAGGAAAAAGCAATAAACTAAAGTCATCTAGAATGAAGGCTAGGCAATGGATGTACTAGAAAAGACTTTAAATAAACTCCCCTAAATATGAGGATATTTGATGGACATCTTTAAATATGAAAGGGAAAAAAAAAACAAAGAATTGATGAAAACCAGGAAAACAATGTCACACTAAAGTTTATAATCAAACTTAAAAGAACCATGAAGCAAGAGTCTTATAAGCATCAATACATATTAATATATACAAATTAGCCTCAATACAATTTGCAGTTGATTTTTCTTCTGAAACCTTTAAAATTCTAAAAGAAAAAGAAAACTTATCAACCAAGGATTCCACATCCGGCTAGACTTTTTCAAAAATGAAGGAGAAACTAAGACATTCCTAGAAAAGAAAACAAATGAAGTTTGTTACTAAAAGACCTAGCATAACAGAAATGTAAAAGGGAGTCCTCCAAGGTGAAATGAAGACAGTAATCAATAACTTGAAGTCATATGAAGAAATAAAGAACAAAGATAAAGGTAACTCTATAGATACATATAAATGTCAGAATAATAATAATATACATATATACACAAGTGTGTGTGTGTGTCTGTGTGTGAGTGAGGTTAGTTACTAAGTCCTATCCAACACTTTTGCAACCCTATGGACTGTATACACTGCCAGGCACGTCTGTCTATGGGATTTCCAGACAAGAATACTGGAGTGGGTTTACAATTCCTTCTCCAGGGGATCTTCCCAACCCAGGGTTTGAACCCGTGTTTCCTGCATTGGCATAAGGATTCTTTACCACTGAGCCACTAGGGAAGTCATATATATTTGCTTGCAGGATCGTAGTGTACATGTCAGACCAAGGATTGAATCCCAGCCACAGTAGTGAGAGCACTAACTCCTAACCACTGGTCTACTAGGGAACTCCTTATTTTTGTTTTCTAATCTTTTATTTTCCTTTGGAATTTAAAAGGTAAGACAAGTACACAAGGGAAAATTATAAATCTAAGTTAATGGGAACGCAGTGTACTAAGATATAATCTGTGAAAATAACATAAAAGACTTTAAAGCTGCAAAGGAACAAAAGAAATTTGATATTAAACTATTAAGTCTATGGTAATTATACATACCTGACCAAAAAGGACTTAAATCTGAAAAAGAGAAGATGCCTGATGAGGCTGGGTCACTGAGATCACAATTTGATATTCAATGGAAACCATAAATTAAATGAAAAGACTAGGAGCTGGTTTCCTCAAACCAGCCACATATCCTAAGGCCTTGGTCTGTTCAGTGTTTTTTCAGACTGGAAGGGCGGGAGAACAATCCTTGGAGCAGGGCTCCTTGGTTTCTTCTGGGACAGTACTGCCATCGTGCGGAAAGAGTTTGATCGGGCCCAAGCTGTGAGCTGCTCTTCCTTGCAAGGCCTAGCAGGGGAGGCGGGTCAGAGCAATGTAGAACCAACAGAACCTGAACTCAAGCCTGGCCTCTCTCCCTTTTTCTCTGTGATCTGGCAGGATCAGCGGACAGTCAGGTTCTGGGCTTAGTGTGCGATCAGGGAGGGCCCAGCGCCCGGAGCCCTCCAGCTGCTGCCAGGAAGTCCAGTCACCGGAAGGAGGGAGGCGGGGCCTCAGTTTCCTGAGTGTGGGCTGGACTTAGAGCCAAGCAAGGAAAACGGGGGCATTTGTCTTGTGACTCTGCCCTTTGGGGTTCAGGCCTTCTGGTTACCCCTGTGTTGTGGGGTCTGGGCCCATTGTGACAGGAGTAACAGCGCAATGGACTGGCCAGTGCCAAGTACCCTAAAGAGCCGGTGTCGCTGATGGAGTTGAGGGGGACCGAATGTCTCAAGTACCATGGCTTGGGGCAAGAAGGACCTGAATGGAAAGAATGGGCATACACTGCCTTGGTGGTGTGAGCCAGGGCGTCGAGGAGACTGCGGTTGCTCAAGGGAATGAAAATCAGGAATGTACTGGAAGCGGCTGGCTGGCTCCTGGGTCCTGGCCCCTCACGGGTCAGACAGGCTCACAGACTGACCGTCCCTGCTCCTGCCAGACCACAGAGGAAAAGGTAGAGAGGCCAGGCTCGAGTTCAGGTTCTGTTTTCTCTTCCATTGGCCGGGCCAGGTTCTCAAGGAGGAACAGCTCACAGCTTGGGCCCGATCAAACTGTAACCGCACGATGGCAGTATGGCCTCAGAACAGACAAGGAGCCCTGCTCCAAGCATTCTTCTCCCGCCCTTCGAGTCTGAAAAAACGCCATGAACAAAGATAGAAAATGTGGCTGCCTGGTATTTTGTTCAGTTTGATGAAACCTGCTCATACTTTTGCATTTAATTTTTGGTTTCCGTTAGCTATCAAACTGAGACGTAAGTCATCCATCTTCATTAGGCATCTTCTCTTTTCCAGATTTCTTTTTCTACTTGACCAAGGCTTCTCACATTCTCTCAGTCTTTAATCTCCAACATTTTTTCATGCTATCAAATTGTTTCGTGGAGTCAAGGGGCAAACCTCAGGAATCCATGCCTAAGGAAGGAAAAAAAAAAAAAAATTATACCTAAGGACTTGGTCAATCTAGGCAACAGCCCACGTGGTGGTCATTATCCTATCTCATTTTCCAAATTTCCTGGGGTCTTCATATGTTAGCCCTTGTGTGTTGTGTTCGAGCAGCCATTTGGTGGAGCCCTAGGAGGAAGGACCAGAGACCTCACATGACTGAATGCAGGCAACCTCCTACTTATAATCATACATTCTTACATGACTATAAATTCCAATCACATGTGACACGTGACTTTGTCTCATGTTATCATATAACATTGGAAAAAACAGGTACTTTCAGTATCATTTAATGGCCTTCAACTTTACTCTGTATGTTTGTCACTTTTTCTTTTACTTGAAGATTAGTCTTAAAATTATATCTTCTCGTCACTAAGACACAGAGCTTGTTTTTACCTTTGCACAAACTCTTTAGCAGGACCTTTAATCATTTACCCATACCCATATCAATAGATCTTTCAGAGTGCTCGAATTTTCTTATATTTTATTCTAGAACACGTTCAGAAAATTACAAAGTCAAAAAATTATCTTAGGACCTTCAATATGAGAAGAATTAACCACATTCAAATTGTCTTTGCCATGCATCATCATCCTTTCCTTACATATGTAAGATATGTACTTTTATAAAATATTGTTCAAATTCCCCAATACACTGATTGTTAAAACAAGTTCTTATCTAGCTTGAATGCTTTTCAAATATCATTAAGAAATCTTTGGAATACTGACATGTTTAAAATATTGCCATTATTACAATTTGAGGTAAAGTTCATGTAACATAAAATTAATTATTTTCATATGTATAATTCAGTGACATTTAATACACTTGGAATGTTAGGCCAAGTATTATCTCCTCTCTATCCCCAATTCATTTTCATTACCCCAAAAGAAACTCTAGATCCATGAACTGGTTTTTCTCCATCACCCAATTTGTCCAGTCCTTGGCAAACACTAATCTGCTTTTGCCTCTGTTGGATTTACCTACTCTAGCTACATCATGGAACCATGCATAATGTGGCATTTCCTGTCTCTCCTTTACCACTTGGCAGAATGATTTCAAGGTGCGTCAATGTCATAACATACATCAGTGCTTCATTTCTTTTTATGGTGGAATAATATTCATTTTACCTATCCAGAGGAATGGAGAAAAACTATTTCGTGGGTCTAGGGTTTCAAGAAAATTAGAGATACCAAGGGAACATTTCATGCAAAGATGAGCACAATAAAGGACAGAAATGGTATGGACCTAACAGAAGCAGAAGATACTAAGAAGAGGTGGCAAGAATGAATACACAGAAGAACTATACAAAAAAGATCTTCATAATCTAGATAACTAGGTTGGTGTGATCACTCAACTAGAGCCAGACATCCTGGAATGCGAAGTCAAGTGGGCCTTAGAAGCATCACTATAAACAAAGCTAGTGGAGGTGATGGAACTTCAGTTGAGCTATTTCAAATCCTAAAAGATGATGCTGTGAAAGTGCTGCACTCAATATGCCAGCAAATTTGGAAAACAGCAGTGGCCACCAGACTGGAAAAGGTCAGTTTTCATTCCAATCCCAAAGAAAGGCAATGCCAAAGAATGTTCAAACTACTGCACGACTGCACTCATCTCACACACTAGTAAAGTAATGCTCAAAATTCTCCAAGCCAGGCTTCAACAGTACGAATATGTAAACTAACAACTTCCAGACGTTCAAGCTGGGCTTAGAAAAGGCAGAGGAACCAGAGATCAAATTGCCAATATCCACTGGATCATCGAAAAAGCAAGAGAGTTCCAGAAGAAAATATCTACTTTTGCTTTATTGACTGTGCAAAAGCCTTTGACTGTGTGGATCACAACAAACTCTGGAAAATTCTAAAGGAGATGGGAATACCAGACCACCTGACCTTTCTCCTGAGAAATCTGTATGCAGGTCAAGAAGCAACAGTTAGAATTGGACATGGAACAACAGACTGGTTCCAAACTGGGAGAGTAGGTCAAGGCTGTATATTGTCACCTTGCTTATTTAATTTATATTCAGAGTATAACATGCAAAATGCCAGGCTGGATGAAGCATAAGCTGGAATCAAGATTGCCGGGAGAAATATCAATAACCTCAGATATGCAGATGACACCATCCTTATGGGAGAAGAACGAAAGAGCCTCCTGATGAAAGTGAGAGAGGAGAGTGAAAAAGTCGGTTTAAAACTCAACATTCAGAAAACTAAGATCATGGCATCTGGTCCCATCACTTCATGGCAAATAGATGGGGAAACAATGGAAACAGTGACAGACTTTATTTTGGGGGGCTCAAAAATCACTGCAGATGGTGCCTGCAGCTATGAAATCACAAGACGCTTGCTTGTTGGAAGAAAAACTATGACCAGCCTAAATAGCATATTAAAAGCAGAGAGATTACTTTACCAACAAAGGCCCATCTAGTCAGAACTATGGTTTTCCCTGTAGTCATGAATGGATGTGAGAGTTGGACTATGAAGAAAGCTGAGCACCAAAGAATTGATGCTTTTAAACTGTGGTGTTGGAGAAGACTCTTGAGAGTCCCTTAGACTGCAAGGAGATCAAACTAGTCAATCCTAAAGGAAATCAGTCTTGAATATTCATTGGAAGGACTGATGTTGAAGATGAAACTCCAATATTTTGGCCACCTGATGCAAAGAGCTGACTCATTTGAAAAGACCCTGATGGTGGGAAAGATTGAAGGCAGGAGGAGAAGGGGACGACAGAGGATGAGATGGTTGGATGGCATCACCGACTCTATGGACATGAGCTTGAGTAAGCTCTGGGAGTTGGAGATGGACAGGGAAGCCTGGTGTGCTGCAGTTCATGGGGTTGCAAAGAGTCAGACCTCACTGAGCGACTGAACTGAACTGAGGGCTTTATTTGGGGTAATGAAAATGATTAGGAGGTGAATAGTGATAATACTTGCACAGCATTTGGAATATCCTAAATGTTGCTGAATTATACCCATTAAAATGGTTAATCTATATCACATCTTACTTATCAAATCATCAAGTGATGGAAGTATTGCTTGTGTCCACCTTTCGGCTGTTGTGAATAGGCCGCTCTGAATATATCTATATACATGTATGTGTAAGTACTTGTCTTCAATTCTTTTGGGTATATCTTCCCAGATGGCTCAGTGGTAAAGAAACTGCCTGTCAATGCAGGAGATGAAGGAGGTACGATTTAGATCCCTGGGTAGGGAAGAGCCCCTGGAGACGAATCCTAATGGCAACCCACTCCAGTATTCTTACCTGAGAAGCTTGGAGGGCTACAATCCATGGGGTCACAAAAAGTTGGACATGACTAATTGACTGAGCACGCACACATGTTTGGAGTAGAATTGTTGGGTCATATTTAATTTTGTTTTGCTGCAGGATAAATTCTAAAAGAACTCCAAATGACCTTTTTTCTTTTAACAGTTCACCTGCAACTCTTACTGTTCTGAAATGAAAGATCTTGCCTTCAGAAATAAAATTATGATAGTAAAATTCTTGAAGTAACTTTGTGCCATATGATAATTCTATGTTTAAATATTTGAAACATCACCAAACTGTTTTCCATAGAGTTGCACATTTTCAATTCCCACCCGCACTGCATGAATATTCTAATTTCTCCACATCCTCATCAATGCTTGTACTTTTCTTTCTTTTCTTACATTATACTGGCCATAAAGAGGTACCACTTGGTGGGTTTAATTTACAATTTTGTTTTGACTGCTATGTATCTTTTCATGGGTTTGCTGGCCATTTATGTATCTCCTTTATATGTGTGCTGATGGATGATTCATGTTGATGTTTGGCAGAAACCACCACAATTCTGTAAAGCAATTATCTTCCAATTAAAAAATTTAAAATTTTTAAAAAGTGAAAGCGTTAATTGCTCACTCTGTCCGCCTCTTGCAATCCCATGGACTATAGCCCACCAGGTTCCTCTGTCCATGGGGATTTCCCAGGCAACAATACTAGAGTGGGTAGCCATTCCCTTCTCCAGAGGATCTTCCCGACCCAGGGATCAAACCCAGGTCTCCTGCATTGTAGGCAGATCTTTTACAGTCCAAGTCACCAGGGAAGCCCATGTATCGTGGAGAAACATATATTCAGGTCTCTTTCCTATTTTTTAAATTGGGTTGTCTTTTTGTTCATGAGTTCTTTATATACTCTGGATACTAGAACTTTGGAAGATAAACAGTTTGCAAATATTTTCTCCCATTTTCAAGATTGCCCTTTCACTTTCTTGATAGGGTCCTTTGATGCACAAAAGTTGTTACCATTACCAAATTCAAGGACATGAAGCTTGTCCTTATATTTTTCTCTACAAGTTTATACTTTCAACCTCTTACATTACATTAAGAACTTAGACACATACTGAGTTTATTATTGTATATGGTGTGAAGTAGGTGTCTAAAGTCATTTTTTATTTCAGCACCATTTGTTAAGAGGCAACTCTCTGCCCTTTAATTTACCTACACAACTTTTTCAAAAATCATTTGATCATAGGGTATGGGTTGATTCTCCACTCTCAATCTAATTGTTCTAAGGGTCTATTTTTGTTTGGTATCACACTGATTTGATAATTGTAGCTTTTGAGCAAGTTTTGAAATATGGAAATCAGTCCCCCAGCTTGGTTTTTCACATTCAAGATTATTTTGGCTTCAATTCCATAGAAATTTTAGGATTAGCTTTTCCATTTCTGCAAAAAGAGTGTTGTTGGGATAATGACAGAGATTATAGTGAATTTGTAGATCCCTTGGGGTAGTACTACTGTCTTGACAATATTTAGTCTTCCAATCCATGAATAAACGATATTTTTGTATTCATTTAGATCATCCTTAATTGTCAGTAATTTTCAATGTACTAGGCTTCTATTTCCTTAGTTATATATTGTCTTAAGAATATTACTCATTTTAAAGCTATTGCAAATGGAATTGTTTTCACTTCATTTGCAGATTGTTCATTGCTAGTTTCTACAAATATGAGTGCTTTCTGTGAGTTGCTTTTCTATAGTACTTGCTAAATTCATTAATCAGCATTTATATTACTTTTGTGAATTTCTTAGAATTTTCATTAAATGTAAGCATTTTATTTCTGAAGACAGATAATTTTACTACTTCTTTTCTAATCTGGCTGCCTTTAATACATTTTTCTAGCGTTATTACCTTGGCTAAAATGTTCAATAGAATTGACAAAAGTGGGCATTCTTCTCTTTTTCCGGATGTCAGGAGTAAAGAATTCAGAAATCTTGTTTGAATGAGTTACAAATGATATAAACTTGTTTGTTAACAAACATAGTACTTGGAAATTTGAACATTATTTTATAAAAGTACATATCTTATGTATTTATGTACAGGGAAGGGATGATGATGATGTGTGGAAAGGACATTTTGAAAGTGGTTCATTTTTCTCATTGTAAATGACCTAAAATATATTTTGACATTATAATATCCTAAACATGTTTGGCTCAGATGGTAAAGAATCTGCCTGCAGTGCAGGAGACCCGGGTTCAAACCCTGGGTCGGGAAGATCCCCTGAGAAGGAAATGGCAACCCACCCCAGTTTTCTTGCCTGGAGAATTCCATGGACAGAGAAGTCTGGTGGGCTACAGTTCATGGGGTCGCAAAGAGTCGGACACAACTGAGCGACTAATACAACACACATCTTCTGAAATAAAATATAAGAAAACTCAGGCTTCCCTTGTGGCTTAGTGATAAAGAATCTGTCCACCAATGCAGGAGACACACGTTCAATCCCTGATCCTGAAAGATCCTACATGCCACGGGGCAACTAAGCCTGTGTACAATTATAAATCCTGTGCTCTAGGGCATGGGAGCCGCAATTACTGAGCCCATGCGGCGCAACTACTGAAGTCTGCGTGCCATATTGCCTGTGCCCCATAAGAAGAAAAGCCATCACAAGAAGCTCCTGTACTGCAACTAGAGAAAAGCCCGCACAGTAATGAAGACCCAGCGTAGTAAAAAAATTTTCTTTAATACAAGAAAATTTAATAACTCTGAAAGATACGTTAATATGGAAATGTGTAAATGATACAAGGTGCTGCTAAAGGCTTGGTGCAAGAGTAAAAATAAGCTCTGTTTCTTACGAATGAGAAAATATTATAAAATGGATCTTGAAGTTAAAAAAAAAGTGTCAAACATAAACAGTAAAGTCTAAGGCCATTTAATGCCATGGAAAATGCTTGATTTCTAGTGTCAAATCATGTGACAAAGTCACAGGTCACATCTGATTGGAATTTATACTCACGAAACAATGTATGATTCTAATTAGAAGATTGTCTGCATTCAGTCATGTGAAGTCTCTAGTCCTTCCTCCTAGAGCTCCACCAAATGGCTCCCCCAACTCGACACACAAGATCTAACATATGAAAAATTTGGCAAGTGAGACAGAATAATAATCACGTTGCCCATTGCCCAGATTGGCAAAGTCCTTAGGCATAGTCATTTTCTTTTCTCTCTTAGGCATGGATCCCTCAGGTTTGCCCCTCGATACCTCCAAACAATTTGATATCCTGAGAAAATTACTGGAGATAAAGTGCTGGGTGAAGAAGAGCAAACGTGAGAAGACTTGGTCAAGTAGAAAATGAAATCTAGAAAAATGAAGATGCAAGATGAGGTTGGGCGACTTAGATCTCATTTTGATATCCAATGGAAACCAAAAAAATTAATGCAAAGACTAGGATTTGGTTTCCTCAAACCAAGCAAAAAACAAGCTAGCCATTTCCTGGTGTCTTTGTTCATGGTGTTTTTTCAGACTTGAAGGGCGGGAGGAGAATGCTTGGAGCAGGGCTTCTGGTCTGTTCTGGGATAATACTGCCATCGTGCGGAAATAGTTTGATCGGGTCCAAGCTGTGATCTGTTCTTTGTTCAGAGGAACAGTGGAGGTAGCTCAGGCCAATGCAAGCCTAACACACCTGAACCCAAGCCTGACATGCTCTTTGTTGCCTGGCAGGAACAGGGACAGAGTCAGGCTTCGCGCCTAGTGTCTAATCAGTGAGGGGCCAGGGCCCAGGGACCCTCCAGTTTCTGCCAGGAAGACCAAGCCTGGGAAGGAGGGAGGCGGGGCCTCAGTTTCTTAACAGTGTGGATGGGACTTAGAACCCAGTGCAGAAAAGGGAGGCATTAGTCTTATGAATCTGCCCTCTGGGTGTTGTGGGACCTGGGCCCATTGTGACAGGAGTGACAGAGGGCAGTGGACTGGCCAGCGCCAAGTACCTTAAAGAGCTGGTGTCACTGATAAAATTGAAAGTGAAAGTGAAAGTGACATCGCTCAGTCGTGTCCGACTCTTTGCGACCCCTTGGACTGTAGCCTACCAGTCTCCTCCGTCTATGGGATTCTCCAGGCAAGAATACTGGAGTGGGTTACCATTTCCTTCTCCAGGGGATCTTTCCGACCCTGGGATTGAGCCCGGGTCTCCCAAATTGGAGGCAGACACTTTAACCTCTGAGCCACCAGGGAAGCCCAAAAGCCTAGAGGAAAGCCAGGAAAAAGCCCTGGACAAATGAGCCTGGCAGGCTACAGTCCATGGGGTTGCAAAGAGTCAGACAGAACTGAGCAACTGAGCACAAAAGCACACACACACCATAGCTTGGAGTAAGAAGGACCTGTTTGGAAGAAATGGGAATAGACTGACTTGCTGGTGTGAGCCAGAGACTTCTGTTGCTGCTGCTGCTGCTGCTAAGTCACTTCAGTCGTGTCCGACTCTGTGCGACCCCATAGACGGCAGCCCACCAGGCTCCGCCATCCCTGGGATTCTCCAGGCAAGAACACTGGAGTGGGTTGCCATTTCCTTCTCCAACACGTGAAAGTGAAATCGCTCAGTCGTGTTGGACTCTTCACGACCCCATGGACTGCAGCCCACCAGGCTCCTCTGTCCATGGGATTCTCCAGGCAAGAGAACTGGAGTGGGTTGTCATTGCCTTCTCTGAGAGGCTTCTTCTAGGAGACTGCAAATTTCTCAAGTGATGAGAATTCACAAACCTTCGAAAGTCAAATAGAAACAGTTGATCACAAATGCCACTTTCCTGCGGCATCCACCATTACCAACATGATAAATACATTCATATATATGATTAATCACAAAGGCTGGTACCATTTAAGCAAATAGATATAGGCCCATCAATCATTGTGTGTATGTCAGTTGTTCAGTCGTGTCTGATTCTTTGAGACTCCATGGACATAGTCCACCAGGCTTCTCTCTCCATGGAATCCTCTAGGTTAGAATACTGGAGAGTATTGCCATTCCCTTCTCCAGGGGAGCTTCCTGACCCAGTAATGGAACCCAGGTCTCATGCATTGCAAGCAGATTCCTTACCGTCTGAGCCACCAGGGAAGCCCATCAATATTTGATCAAAGGAGTGTTCAAAACATTCAAACACATACATACATAGACAACCATACCAAATCTTTGCTCAATTCCATCCTGGTAACAAAATAGGTAGAATTAAGTGCCATTGATATTTCGCACAAGTTTAGATAATTTGAATTTTCCAATAGTATTATTCTTTATGTGGTAACTAATAACACTTTACTTGCTAAATCTTATAACACTTTTTAAATTGTTGTTCAAATCCCAAGGATATTTTAAGCATCTGGCAAAGAAATACAAAATTTAACAATTATAAAGAAGTAAATGTAGGATATTCATTATTGGCCAAAACTCAGTAAAATCTCAATATCTAAATTTATTATAGTCCGGTTGTTATTCTACTTATAATTTTAAAGGCTGCAGTAGGTATGTATGAACGTTTTGTTTGTTAAGGATTTCAAAGGACAACATTTATGTGGAATTTTCTTGCGGGTGGAAATTTGTCCTATTAGTTTCTTAGGTCTTATATAGAGAGGCTACTTAAATGTCATTAAGTATAGATGACTGGATTTTGTGTCAAGTAATGATTTATTAAAACCTTTGACTATAACAGCAAAATATTTAGTCATTTCATTATGTGAATAGTGCTGTGTCATTTTTAGAGAATATGATGTTACACAGAATACTATCAAAATTACGCCTTGTTTGTCACTATACATTGGCAAAATTGAAAGTACAACCACAAAATATCACCTTAGAAGTGAAGACATTAGCTCTTTTCTCCAAATATTTAAACATAAATTCCAATGTTAATATTGGCTTTCTACAATATGTAAATGTATATTTGGTTCAAAATTACCACATTGCTTCAGTTCAGTTCAGTTCAGTCGCACAGTCATGTCCGACTCTTTTCAACCCCATGGACGGCAACACGCCAGGCTTTCCTGTCCATCGCCAACTCCTGGAGCTTGCTCAAACTCATGTCCATTGAGTCGATGATGCCATCCAACCATCTCATCCTCTGTCATCCCTTCTCTTCCCACCTTCAATCTTCCCCGGAATCAGGGTCTTTTCAAATGAGTCAATTCTTCCCATCAGGTGACCAAGGAGTTTCAGCTTCAGCATCAGTCCTTCCAATAAATATTCAGGACTGATTTCCTTTAGGATTGACTAGTTTGATCTCCTTGCAGTCCAAGGGACTCTCAAGAGTCTTCTCCAACACCACAGCTCAAAAGCATCAATGCTTTGACACTCAGCTTTCTTTATATTCCAACTCTCACATTGATACATGACTACTAGAAAAAAGATAGCTTTGACTAGATGGAACTTTCTTGGCAAAGTAATGACTCTGCTTTTAAATATGCTGTCTAGGTTGGTCATAGCTTTTCTCCAAGGAGCAAGCATCTTTTCATTTCATGGCTGCAGTCACCATCGGCAGTGATTTGGGAGTTGCCCAAAATAAAGTAGTTTAGAAGTAGAGTAGAACCACGTAGCTTCGAAGTAGAGTAAAACATGATCCTCAATGTGCAGCAGTTTCCTTTCCATCTTAAATCACAGGAAGGAAATAATGCCATCCTGACTGGCAGGCTGCAGTCCATAGGGTCGCACAGAGTCTGACATGACTGAAGAGATAGCACACACCAACCCCAAAGCCAGGTCTCTGCCCACCCTGCAAGAACTGAGATAACATCAGGGTCAGGTCAGGACAAAGATATCGACCCTGGGCTTTACAGTGAACCTGCAAAGACACAGACGTTCCCAGCTGGTGGGTGGCTTCAGAGAATGTAGGCCTTCCACTACATTCATGACTTTCATCCACTTGAGCATCTGCAGGCTCCTAGAACATGTTCTCACTTAAACCAGCAAATCGGTGTATTCCCATTCCTTCCATACAGGTCCTTCTTGCTCCAGGCCATGGTACTGTATTTAGACTTTTGGTCACCCTCAACTTCGTCTATGACATCAGCTATTTAAGGTACTTGGCACTGGCCAGTCCACTGCGCTCTGTCATTCCTGTCACAATGGGCCCAGGCCCTACAAAGGGCAGATTCACAAGACAAATGTCCCTGTTTTCCTTCCTTGGCTCTAAGGCCCACCATGCTCTTAGGAAACTGAGGCCCCGCCTCCCTCCTTCCTGGGACTGGACTTCCTGGCGGCAGCTGGAGGGCTCCTGGGCCCTGGGCCCTCCCTGATCAGATACTAAGCCCAGAACCTGACTCTGTCCACTGATCCTGCCAGATCACACAGAAAAAGGTTGAGAGGCCAGGCTTCAGTTCAGGTTCTGCTGTTCCTAAGTCGGTCTGACCCGCCTCCACTGCTAGGCCTTGCAAGGAAGAGCAGCTCACAGCTTGGGCCCGATCAAACTGCTTCCGCACGATGGCAGTATTGTCCCAGAAGAGAGACATCCAACTCTAACCATTCTTCTCCCTCCGCCCTTTGATCCTGAAAAAAACACCATAAACAGACAAATACACCAGGAAATATGGCTGCCTTGTATTTGACTCAATTCAAGGAAACCTGGTCATATTTCTGCATTTTCTTTTTGGTTTCCATTGGACATCACAAGTACCCAACTTCATCACGCATCTTCTCTTTTCCAGATTTCAATTTTTACTGATCACATCTTTTTTTTAAATCTCCAGCATTTTCTCAAACTATCAAACTGTTTGGAGTTATCAAGGGGCAAACCTCTGGGATCCATTCCTAAGTCACAAAGGAAAATGACTATACCAAAGGACTTGCCAAATCTCGGCAATAGGCCACGTGTTTATTATCTTGTCTCACTCAGATGGTAAAGCATCTGCCTGCAATGCAGGAGACCAAGGTTTGATCCATGGGTCAGGAAGATCCCCTGGAAAAGGAACTGGCCATCCACTCCAGTATACTAGCCTGGAGAATTCAATGGAGAGAGCAGCCTGGTGGGTCCAAAGAGTCCGTGGGGTCCAAAGAGTCAGGCACAACTGAGCAAATAACACACACACTTCCCAAATTTCCTGGAGTCTTCATATTCTAGGCTTTGTGTGTTGAGTTGAAGAAGCCATTTGATGAAACTCTAGAAAAATGACCCAGATACCTCTCATGACTGAATGCAGACAATGCCCTACTTGTAATCACACACTCCTAC
This sequence comes from Muntiacus reevesi, assembly GCF_963930625.1. Taxonomy (NCBI): domain Eukaryota; kingdom Metazoa; phylum Chordata; class Mammalia; order Artiodactyla; family Cervidae; genus Muntiacus; species Muntiacus reevesi. The sequence continues at coordinate 119,765,337 of NC_089271.1, read as the reverse complement.
ATGATTATAAATTCCAATCAGATGGGATACATTGACTTTGTCTCATGGTATCATCATATAACATTGGAAAAACAACAGGCATTTTCCATGTCATTAAATGGCCTGAGTTCAGTTCAGTAGCTCAGTTGTGTCCAATTCTTTGCAACCCCACAGAATGCAGCACGCCAGGCTTTCCTGTCCCTCAACTACTCCCGGAGCTTGCTCAAACTCATGTCCATCGAGTCGGTGATGCCATCCAATCATCTCATCCTCTCCTTTTCCCACCTTCAATCTTTCCCAGTATCAGGGTCTTTTCAAATGAGTCAGTTCTTCGCATCAGATAACCAAAATATTGGAGTTTCAGCTTCAGCATCAGTCCTTCCAATGTATATTCAGGGTAGATTTCCTTTAGGATGGACTGGTTGTATCTCCATGCAGTCCAAGGGACTCGTCAAGAGTCTTCAACAGCACAGCTCAAAAGCATCAATTTTTTGGTGCAAAGCTTTCTTTATGGTCCAATTCTCATAACCACGCATGACTACCAGGAAAACCTTTGCTTTGACTAGACAGACCTTTGCTGGCAAAGTAATGTCTCTGCTTTTTAATATGCTGTCTAGATTGGTCATAGCTTTTCTTCCAAGGAGCAAGCATCTTTTCATTTCATGCTGCAGTCACCATCGGCAGTGATTTGGGAGTTGCCCAAAATAAAGTAGTTTAGAAGTAGACTAAAACCACATAGCTTATAAGTAGATAAAACATGATCCTCAATGTGCAGAAGTTTCCTTTCCATCTTAAATCACAGGAAGGAAATAATGCCATCCTGACTGGCAGGCTGCAGTCCATAGGGTCGCACAGAGTCTGACATGACTGAAGAGACAGCACACACCAACCCCAAAGGCAGGTCTTTGTCCACCCTGCAAGAACTGAGATAACATCAGGGTCAGGTCAGGACAAAGATATCGACCCTGGGCTTTACAGTGAACCTGCAAAGACACAGACGTTCCCAGCTGGTGGGTGGCTTCAGACAATGTAGGCCTTCCACTACATTCATGACTTTCATCCACTTGAGCATCTGCAAATTCCTAGAACATGTTCTCACTTAAACCAGCAAGTCAGTGTATTCCCATTCCTTCCATACAGGTCCTTCTTGCTCCAGGCCCTGGTACTGTATTTAGACTTTTGGTCACCCTCAACTTCGTCTGTGACATCAGCTATTTAAGGTACTTGGCACTGGCCAGTCCACTACGCTCTGTCATTCCTGTCACAATGGGCCCAGGCCCTACAAAGGGCAGATTCACAAGACAAATGTCCCTGTTTTCCTTCCTTGGCTCTAAGGCCCACCATGCTCTTAGGAAACTGAGGCCCCGCCTCCCTCCTTCCTGGGACTGGACTTCCTGGCGGCAGCTGGAGGGCTCCTGGGCCCTGGGCCCTCCCTGATCAGATACTAAGCCCAGAACCTGACTCTGTCCACTGATCCTGCCGGATCACACAGAAAAAGGTTGAGAGGCCAGGCTTCAGTTCAGGCTCTGCTGTTCCTAAGTTTGTCTGACCCGCCTCCAGTGCTAGGCCTTGCAAGCAAGATCAGCTCACAGCTTGGGCCCGATCAAACTACTTCCGCACGATGGCAGTATTGTCCCAGAAGAGAGACATCCAACTCTAACCATTCTTCTCCCTCCGCCCTTTGATCCTGAAAAAAACACCATAAACAGACAAATACACCAGGAAATATGGCTGCCTTGTATTTGACTCAATTCAAGGAAACCTGGTCATATTTCTGCATTTTCTTTTTGTTTTCCATTGGACATCAAAGGTACCCAACTTCATCACGCATTTTCTCTTTTGCAGATTTCAATTTTTACTGATCACGTCTTTTTTTTTAATCTCCAGCATTTTCTCAAACTATCAAACTGTTTGGAGTTATCAAGGGGCAAACCTCTGGGATCCATTCCTAAGTCACAAAGGAAAATGACTAAACCGAAGGACTTGTCAAATCTCGGCAACAGGCCACGTGTTTATTATCTTGTCTCACTCAGATGGTAAAGCATCTGCCTGCAATGCAGGAGACCAAGGTTTGATCCATGGGTCAGGAAGATCCCCTGGAAAAGGAACTGGCCATCCACTCCAGTATACTAGCCTGGAGAATTCAATGGAGAGAGCAGCCTGGTGGGTCCAAAGAGTCCGTGGGGTCCAAAGAGTCAGGCACAACTGAGCAAATAACACACACACTTCCCAAATTTCCTGGAGTCTTCATATTCTAGGCTTTGTGTGTTGAGTTGAAGAAGCCATTTGATGAAGCTCTAGGAGGCTGACCCAGATACCTCTCATGACTGAATGCAGACAATGCCCTACTTGTAATCACACACTCCTACATGATTATAAATTCCAATCAGATGGGACACATTGGCTTTGTCTCATGGTATCATCATATAACATTGGAAAAACAACAGGCATTTTCCATGTCATTAAATGGCCTGAGTTCAGTTCAGTAGCTCAGTTCTGTCCAATTCTTTGCAACCCCACAGAATGCAGCACGCCAGGCTTTCCTGTCCCTCAACAACTACCGGAGATTGCTCAAACTCATGTCTATCGAGTCGGTGATGCCATCCAATCATCTCATCCTCTCCTCTTCCCACCTTCAATCTTTCCCAGTATCAAGGTCTTTTCAAAAAAGTCAGTTCTTCACATCAGATAACCAAAATATTGGAGTTTCAGCTTCAGCATCAGTCCTTCCAATGTATATTCAGGGTAGATTTCCTTTAGGATGGACTGGTTGTATCTCCATGCAGTCCAAGGGACTCGTCAAGAGTCTTCAACAGCACAGCTCAAAAGCATCAATTTTTTGGTGCAAAGCTTTCTTTATGGTCCTATTCTCACATACACGCATTACCACCAGAAAAACCTTTGCTTTGACTAGACAGACCTTTGTGGGCAAAGCAATATCTCTGCTTTTTAATATGCTGTCTAGATTGGTCATAGCTTTTCTTCCAAGGAGCAAGCATCTTTTAATTTCATGGCTACAGTCACCATCGGCAGTGATTTGGGAGTTGCCCAAAATAAAGTAGTTTAGAAGTAGAGTAGAGCCACGTAGCGTCGAAGTAGAGTAAAACATGATCCTCAAAGTGCAGCAGTTTCCTTTCTATCTTAAATCACAGGAAGGAAATAATGCCATCCTGACTGGCAGGCTGCAGTCCATAGGGTCGCACAGAGTCTGACATGACTGAAGAGACAGCACATGTCAACCCCAAAGGCAGGTCTTTGCCCACCCTGCAAGAACTGAGATAACATCAGGGTCAGGTCAGGACAAAGGTATTGACCCTGGGCTTTACAGTGAACCTGCAAAGACACAGACGTTCCCAGCTGGTGGGTGGCTTCAGAGAATGTAGGCCTTCCACTACATTCGTGACTTTCATCCACTTGAGCATCTGCAGGCTCCTAGAACATGTTCTCACTTAAACCAGCAAATCAGAGTATTCCCATTCCTTCCATACAGGTCCTTCTTGCTCCAGGCCATGGTACTGTATTTAGACTTTTGGTCACCCTCAACTTCGTCTATGACATCAGCTATTTAAGGTACTTGGCACTGGCCAGTCCACTGCGCTCTGTCATTCCTGTCACAATGGGCCCAGGCCCTACAAAGGGCAGATTCACAAGACAAATGTCCCTGTTTTCCTTCCTTGGCTCTAAGGCCCACCATGCTCTTAGGAAACTGAGGCCCCGCCTCCCTCCTTCCTGGGACTGGACTTCCTGGCGGCAGCTGGAGGGCTCCTGGGCCCTGGGCCCTCCCTGATCAGATACTAAGCCCAGAACCTGACTCTGTCCACTGATCCTGCCGGATCACACAGAAAATGGTAGAGAGGCCAGGCTTCAGTTCAGGTTCTGTTGTTCCTAAGGTGGTCTGACCCACTTCCACTGCTAGGCCTTGCAAGGAAGAGCAGCTCACAGCTTGGGCCCGGTCAAACTACTTCCGCACGATGGCAGTATTGTCCCAGAAGAGAGACATCCAACTCTAACCATTCTTCTCCCTCCGCCCATCGATCTTGAAAAAAACACCATAAACAGACAAATACACCAGGAAATATGGCTGCCTTGTATTTGTCTCAATTCAAGGAAACCTGGTCATATTTCTGCATTTTCTTTTTGGTTCCCATTGGACATCAAAAGTACCCAACTTCATCAGGTATCTTCTCTTTTCCAGATTTCAATTTTTACTTGATCATGTCTTTTTTTCTTTTTATCTCCAGAATTTTCTCAAACTATCAAACTGTTTGGAGTTATGAAGAGGCAAACCTCTGGGATCTATGCCTAAGAGACAAAAGAAAATGACTATACTGAAGGACTTGCCAAATCTAGGCAACAGGCTACGTGTTTATTATCTTGTCTCACTCCGATGGTAAAGCATCTGCCTGCAATGCAGTAGACCAAGGTTTGATCCATGGGTCAGGAAGATCCCCTGGAAAAGGAACTGGCCATCCACTGCAGTATTCTAGCCTGGAGAATTCAATGGAGAGAGGAGCCTGGTGGGTCCCAAGAGTCCGTGGGGTCCAAAGAGTCAGGCACAGCTGAGCAAATAACACACACACTTCCCAAATTTCCTGGAGTCTTCATATTCTAGGCTTCGTGTGTTGAGTTGAAGAAGCCATTTGATGAAGCTCTAGGAGGATGACCCAGATACCTCTCATGACTGAATGCAGACAATGCCCTACTTGTAATCATACACTCTTACATGATTATAAATTCCAATCAGATGGGACACATTGACTTTGTCTCATGGTATCATCATATAACATTGGAAAAACAACAGGTATTTTCCATGTCATTAAATGGCCTGAATTCAGTTCAGTTCAGTAGCTCAGTTGTGTCCAACTCTTTGCAACCCCACAGAATGCAGCACGCCAGGCTTTCCTGTCCATCAACAACTCTCGGAGCTTGCTCAAACTCATGTCTATCGAGTCGGTGATGCCATCCAATCATCTCATCCTCTCCTCTTCCCACCTTCAATCTTTCCCAGTATCAGGGTCTTTTCAAACGAGTCAGTTCTTCTCATCAGATAACCAAAATATTGGAGTTTCAGCTTCAGCAGCAGTGCTTCCAATGTATATTCAGGGTAGATTTCCTTTAGGATGGACTGGTTGGATCTCCGTGCAGTTCAAGGGACTCTCAAGAGTCTTCAACAGCACAGCTCAAAAGCATCAATTTTTTGGTGCAAAGCTTTCTTTATGGTCCAATTCTCATAACCACGCATGACTACTAGAAAAACCTTTGCTTTGACTAGACAGACCTTTGCTGGCAAAGTAATGTCTCTGCTTTTTAATATGCTGTCTAGATTGGTCATAGCTTTTCTTTCAAGGAGCAAGCATCTTTTCATTTCATGGCTGCAGTCACCATCGGCAGTGATTTGGGAGTTGCCCAAAATAAAGTAGTTTAGAAGTAGAGTAGAGCCACGTAGCTTATAAGTAGATAAAACATGATCCTCAAAGTGCAGCAGTTTCCTTTCCATCTTAAATCACAGGAAGGAAATAATGCCATCCTGACTGGCAGGCTGCAGTCCATAGGGTCACACAGAGTCTGACATGACTGAAGAGACAGCACACACCAACCCCAAAGTCAGGTCTCTGCCCACCCTGCAAGAACTGAGATAACATCAGGGTCAGGTCAGGACAAAGGTATTGACCCTGGGCTTTACAGTGAACCTGCAAAGACACAGACGTTCCCAGCTGGTGGGTGGCTTCAGAGAATGTAGGCCTTCCACTACATTCATGACTTTCATCCACTTGAGCATCTGCAGGCTCCTAGAACATGTTCTCACTTAAACCAGCAAGTCAGTGTATTCCCATTCCTTCCATACAGGTCCTTCTTCCTCCAGGCCATGGTGCTGTATTTAGACTTTTGGTTACCTTCAACTTCGTCTATGACATCAGCTATTTAAGGTACTTGGCACTGGCCAGTCCACTGCGCTCTGTCATTCCTGTCACAATGGACCCAGGCCCTACAAAGGGCAGATTCACAAGACAAATGTCCCTGTTTTCCTTGCTTGGCTCTAAGGCCCACCATGCTCTTAGGAAACTGAGGCCCCGCCTCCCTCCTTCCTGGGACTGGACTTCCTGGCGGCAGCTGGAGGGCTCCTGGGCCCTGGGCCCTCCCTGATCAGATACTAAGCCCAGAACCTGACTCTGTCCACTGATCCTGGCGGATCACACAGAAAATGGTAGAGAGGCCAGGCTTGAGTTCAGGTTCTGTTGTTCCTAAGTTGGTCTAACCCATGTCCACTGCCAGGTCATTGCTTGGACCTGATCAAATTATTTCCGCACGATGGCAGTATTGTGTGAGAATAGAGACTTCCTGCCCCCAAGCATTCTTCTCCCTCCGCCCTTCGAGTTTGAAAAAAACACTGTAAACAGCAAAGACACCAGGAAATATGGCTGGCTTATATTTGACTCAATTCAAGGAAACCTGGACATATTTTTGCATTTTCTTTTGGGTCTCCGTTGGATATCAAACTGAGATCAAAGGCACCCAACTTCATCACACATCTTCTGTTTTCCTGACTTCAATTTTCACTTGGTCACGTCTTCCCACATTTGCTCTTTTCCACCCAGTTTTTTGTCTCAAGCATTTTCTCAAGCTGTCATATTGTTTGGAGGTATTAAGGGCTAAACATCCAGGATCCATGCCTAAGGGACAAAAGATAATGAATATACCTAAGGACTTGCCAAATCTCGGCAACAGGGCACATGTTTATTATCTTGTCTCACTCAGAAGGTAACGCATCTGCCTGCAATGCAGGAGACCCAGATTTGATCCATGGGTGAGGAAGATCCCTTGGAGAAGGAACTGGCAAACCATGCCAGTATTCTTGCCTGGAGAATCCAATGGAGAGAGGAACCTGGTGGGCTACAGTCCATGGCGTCTCAAAGAGTCAGGCACAACTGAGTGAATAACACACACACTTCCCAAATTTCCTGGGGTCTTCAAATTATAGGCTTTGTGTATTGATTGAGTTGAAGAAGCCATTTGATGAAGCTCTAGGAGGATGACCCAGATACCTCTCATGACTGAATGCAGACAATCATCTCCGTGTAATCATACACTCTAACAGGACTATAAATTCCAATCAGATGGGACATGTGACTTTGTCTAATGGTATCATACAACATTGGAAAATAACAGGCATTTTCTATGTCATTAAATGGCCTTAGACATTATTGTATATTATCACTGTTTTTTTACTTAAAGATCCATTTTATAATATTTTCTCATTAGTAAGAAAGAAAGAGAGCTTGTTTTTACTTATGGACCAAGTCTTTGGCAGCACCTTTTACCATTTATACATATCCATATTAATTGGTCTTTCAGAGTGCTTGAATTTCGTATATTTTATTCTAGAACACAGGATATTATAATGTCAAAAATACATGTTAGGTCAATCACAATGAGAAGAATTAACCACTTTCCAAACGTCCTTGGCGTGTATCATCATTACTTCGCTATGTACATGCAATATGTACTTTTGTAAAATACTGTTCAAATTCCCCAGTACTATGATTTCTAAAACATTCACTTAGAGCTTATTCAAACAAGATTCATGAATTCTTTACCCCTGACATCCCGAACAAGATAAGAATGCTCACATTTGTCAATTCTATTGAATGTTTTAGCCAGGGTAATTAGGCAAGAAAAATATATTAAAGGCATCCAAATTAAAAAGGAAGTAGTAAAAAAAAAAAAGGAAGTAGTAATATTATCTGTCTTCAGATAAAATGGTTACATAGAAAGAAAATATCAAGAAATGCAAAAAAATTATACTAGTTGATTAATGAATTTAGCAAGTACTATAGGCTTCCCTTGTAGCTCAGTCGGTAAAGAATCTGCCTGCAGTGCAGGAGACCTGGGTTCGATCCCTAGGTTGGGAAGATCCCCTGGAGAAGGAAATGGCAACCCACTCCAGTATCCTTGCCTGGAAAATCTCATGGACAGAAGAGCCTGGTGGGATGCAGTCCATGGGGTCTGGGCATGACTGAGTGACTAACACTTACTTACTTATAGCATAGAAAAGCAGCTCACAGAAATCAGTCATATTTGAATAAACTAGCAATGAACAATCTGCAAAGGAAATGAAAACAATTCCATTTGCTATAGCTTCAAAATGAATAATATACTTAGGACAATATATAACTAAAATTTAGAAGTGCATTGAAAGTCACTGACAATTAAAGATGACTTAAATAAAAAAGATATCTTTTACTCATGGGTTGGAAGGCTAAACATTGTCAACAAAGTAATACTACCCCAAGGGATCTACAAATTCAGTATAATCTCTGTTATTATCCCAACAACAGTCTTTTTGCAGAAATGAAAAGCTAATCCTAAAATTGCAATGGAATTGCAAGTGACTTCTGTAGCCAAAATAATCTTGAATGTGAAAAACCAAGCTGGAGGACTGACTTCCATATTTCAAAACTTGCTAGAAAGCTACAGTAATAAAAGCAGTGTGATACTAAAAGAAGAATAGACATGTGGAACAATAAATAGACTGGGAGTACAGAATCAACTCATACAGTATGGTCAATTGATTTTTAAAAACGACGTCTGAGAATTCAAAGTGTTACAGGGAAGAAATGACTCCATGTTGGATCTGCTTCTTTTTCTCTAACCTTTGCTTCCCATTGGTTTTGTTCCCAAAAAAGATACTGTTAATACATAATGGGCTGCCTTGGGGAACTCTGCCCCTCTGCCTGAATGTTAAACCAAATGCCTTTGTTCAAAACACCATATACCTATGGATGGCTACAGGAAGGAAAAAATTAACACTTCTCCTCCATGAGGCTGGCAATTCCAAGAGATATTTATAAGATTAATGTCCTTTTAACATTATTACTTCGTTATCTCCCCCCATCACTGTTCTATAATAGAACCTGGCATCCAGACCCCTATAAGATCATCATCTTGAGACATAACTCCGCCATCTTCATGGTCTGCTAGCTTTCTAAATAAAGTCATATTCCTTGCCTTAGCACTTCATCTCTCAGTTAATGGGCCTGTCATGTGGAGCAAGCAGAGTTGTCTGTTTAACAAATAAAGGGTGCTAAGAAAACTGGTTATCTGTATACAAAAAAATGACTTCAGACACGTCTTCACACCATATCCAATAATTAAATCAGTATGGGTCAAAGTTCTAAATTTAAGAGGTGAAAATATAAAACTTAAGAGACAAATATAAGGACAAAGCTTCATGACCTTGGATTTGATCATGGTTTCTTAGATATGTCACTAGAAGAACAGGAAAAAAATTTTTTCATCAAAATCTAAAAATGAAACAAAAACCCCCCACAAACATTTGTGCATCAAAGGACACTATCAAGAAAGTAAAAGGACAATCTGGAAAATGGAAGAAATTCTGTTCATTTCAGTTGCTCAGTCATGTCTGACTCTTTGCGACCCCATGGACTGCAGCATGCCAGGCCTCCCTATCCATCACCAACTCCCAGAGTCTACTCAAACTCATGGATGGTGGTCCATCCAACCACCTCATTCTCTGTCGTCCCCTTCTCCTCTCACCTTCAATCTTTCCCAGCATTAGGGTCTTTTCAAATGAGTCAGCTCTTCGCATCAGGTGGCCAAAGTATTGGAGTTTCAGCTTCAACATCAGTCCTTCCAGTGAACACCCAGGACTGATCTCCTTTAGGATGGACTGGTTGGATCACCTTGCAGTCCAAGGGACTCTCAAGAGTCTTCTCCAACACTACAGTTCAATAGCATCAATTCTTCTGGGCTCAGCTTTCTTCATAGTCAAACTCTCACATCCATGCATGACCACTGGAAAAACCATAGCCTTGACTAGATGGACCTTTGTTGGTAAAGTAATGTCTCTGCTTTTTAATATGCTGTATAGGTTGGTCAGAACTTTCCTTCCAAGGAGTAAGCGTCTTTTAATTTCATGGCTGCAATCACCATCTGCAGTGATTTTGGAGCCCAAAGAAATAAAAGTCTGCCACTGTTTCCACTGTTTCCCCATCCATTTGCCATGCAGTGATGGGACCGGATGCCATGATCATTGTTTTCTGAATGTTGAGCTTTAAGCCAACATTTTAACTCTTTTATTTCACTTTTATCAAGAGTCTCTTTAGTTCTCCACTTTCTGCCATAAGGGTGGTGTCATCTACATATCTGAGGTTATTGATATTTCTCCCAGCAATCTCAATTCCAGCTTGTGATTCATCCAGCCCAGCGTTTCTCATGAAATGGCGTCAGGAGCCATCAGGAGTGGCGGCTATGCTTTGCTGGAGCAATAGTGAGGAGATACCCCACGACCAAGGCCAGGATCGGCGGCTGCACCTCGCTGGACCAGCCATGTGGAGATTCCCCACGTCCAAGGTCAGAGAAACCCCAATAAGACGGTAGGCGTTGGAGCACTGTGAGGAGATACCTCACGCCCAAGGGCAAAGGAGAAGCCCCAGCAAGACGGTAGGAGGGGCGAATTCGCGTTTAGAATCAACCCCATTCCTGCCAGAGATGCTCAGAGGGCTCAAACAAACCTTGTGTGCACCACACCCAGCAACCCCACAAAGACTGAGACAGAACTGGGTTTGAGTGTCTCCTGTGGAGGGACGGGCCGGCGGTGGTCTGCCTCAGAGACAGGGGCTCAGGGTGCAGCAGACCTGGGTGTGGCATAAGTCCTCTTGGAGGATGTCACCATTAACCCCACCATAGAGCTGCCAGAACTTAGACAGGACTGGGAAATAGACTCCTGGAGGGCCCAAACAGAATCTTGTGCACCAGGACCCAGGAGAAAGGAGCGGTGACCCCCGGATACTGTCCAGGACTTGCCTGTGAGTGTCCTGGAGTCTCCGGCGGAGGCGTGGGTCGGTGGTGGCCTGCTGCAGGGCTGGGGGCACTGAGTGTAGCAGTACATGCATGGGATCTTTTCAGGGAGGTCACCATTATCTTCATTACCTCCACCATAGTTTGGAAGAAAATATTTGCAAATTGCTTATCTTCCAAAGTTCTAGTATCTATAGTACATAAAGAACTCAAGAATGAAATGACAACCCAATTCAAAAAATAGGAAAAGGACTTGAATATACATTTCTCACAAGAAGATATATAAATGGCCAGTAAGAACATGAAAAGATACCTAACAGTCAAAACAGAACTGTAAATTAAAACCACCAAGCAATACCTCTTTATGCCCACTATAATGTAAAAAACAAAGGAAAGAAAAGTACAACAATTGATGAGGGTGTAGAGAAATTGAAACTGTACTGACCTGCATTCAAAATGTGCAGCTGCCATGGAAAACAGTTTGGCGATGCTTCAAATATTTAAACAAAGAATTATCACGGGGCACAAAATTATTTCAAAAATTTTACTATCATAACTTTTATGTCTGAAGGCAGGGTCTTTCTTTTCAGAACAAAAAGAATTGCAGGTGAACTGTGAAAAGGAAAGGCCATTAGAAGTTCTAGGATTTACCCTGCAGCAAAACGAATAAAATTAAATATTTAAAGAAATCTCAGTTTAAGCTCATCCAATGTAAGCAGAAAAATGTCAAGATGGTTTTTAAACTTAATCCCAGGTGACTTATAGAGGGATATTGCTAATGGTGTGACAAGCGAAGCAGAAGAATGACTAGAAAAAAAAATTACCATATAACCCAACAATTCTACTCCAAAATATATACCGAAAAGAAGTGAAAACAAGTACTTATACAAGTACACATATAAACACATATTCATAACAGCCCAAGCAATACTTCCATCACTTGATGATTTGATAAATAAGATGTGATATAGATTAACCATTTTAATGGGTATAATTCAGCAACACTTAGGATATTCCAAATGCTGTGCAAGTATTATCTCTACTCACCTCCAAATCATTTTCATTACCCCAAATGAAACCTTATATCCATAAAATAGTTTTTCTCTATTACCCAATGGATATGTAAAATGGATATTATTCAGCCATAAAAAGAAATGAAGCACCGATATATGTTATGATATTGATGTACCTTCAAATCATTCTGCTAAGTGGTAAAGGAAAAACAGGAAATGCCACATAATGTATGTTCCATTTACATGATATAACTAGAGTAGGTAAATTCAACAGAGGCAGAAAGCAGATTAGTTCTTGCCGAGAACTGAACAACTTGGGTAATGGAGAAAAACTAGTTCATATATCTAGGGTTTCTTTTGGGGTAATGAAAATCAGTTGCGGGTAGATACAGAAAATACTTGCACAACATTCCAAGTGTATCGAATGTCACTGAATTGTGCACATAATAATAATTAATTTTATGTTACATGTCTTTAACCTCAAATTGTAAAAGTGGCAACATTTTAAACATGCTAGTATTCCAAAGATTTATTAATGATATTTGAAAAACATTCAAGCTATAAGTGATAAGAACTTGTTTTAACAATCATAGTACTGCAGAATTGGAACAGTATTTTATAAAAGTACGTATCTTATGTACATAGGGAAGGGATGATGATGCATGGCAAAGATACTTTGAAAGTGGTTAATTCTTCTCATAGTTAATGATCAAACATATATTTTTGACTTCATAATTTCCTAAACGTGCTCTGAAATAAAATATAAGAAAATTCAAATACCCTGAAAGATCTATTAATATGGATATGGGTAAATGATATAAGGTCCTGCTAAAGAACTAGAAATCCTGATAGGTCAGCAGGTAAAGAACCAGTTTGCCAATGCAGGAGACTGAGGAGATGTAGGTTCAAACCCTGGGTTGGGAAGATCCCCTAGAGAAGGAAATGGTAACCCACTCCAGTACTCTTGCCTGGAGAATCCCATGGACAGAGGAGCCTGGAGGGCTACAGTCCCTGGGGTCATGGACATAACTGACTACACACCTACTAAAAAGACCTTGTCAGTTAAGTTCAGTTCGGTTGCTCAGTCACGTCCGACTCTTCTACAAAGGCAGAAACAAGCTCTGTGTCTAATTAATGAGAAAATATTACAAGGTTGTACTTTAAGTAAGAAAAAAAAACACACTGACACTGTTGGGTGCAAATGCAAATTGATACGGCCACTATGGAGAACACTATGGAGAATCCTTAAGAAAATCAGGAATCAAACTACCAGGTGACTCAGCAATCCCACTACTGGGCATATACCCTGAGGAAACAATAATTGAAAAAGTCACATGTACTCCAATCATTGTTCATTGCAGCACTATTTACAACAGCTAGGACATGGTGGCAGCCAAGATGTCCACTGACACATGACTGGATAAAGAAGTTGTGGTACATATACACAATGGAATATTACTCAGCTATAAAAAGAATGTATCTGAGTCAGTTCCAATGAGGTGGATGAACCTAGAGCCTATTACACAAAGTGAAGTCAAAAACAAAGATAAATATCATATATTAACACAAACACATGGAATCTAGAAAGATGCTAATGATGCACTTACCTACAGAGCAGCAATGGAGATGCAGACAGAGAACAGACTTTTGAATACAATGTGGGAGGGAAAAGGTGGGATGATTTCAGACAGTAGCATTGAAACATACATATTTACATTTGTAAAATAGATGGCCAGTGGGAATTTGCCCTTTGACACAGGAAACCCAAACCTGTGCTCTGTGACAATCTAGAGGCATGGGATTGAGTGGGAAGTGGGAGGGAGATTTAAGAGGGAGGGGACATATGTATACCTATGACTAATTCATGTTAATGTATGGCATAAACCTTTACAATACTGTAAATAAATTATCTTTCAACTAAAAATAAAATAATAATTAAAAAAAAATAACGTACATACATAGTAAAGTCGAAGGACTTTTAATGACATGGAAAATGCCTTTTTCCAATGTTATATGAAGATACCATGAGACAAAGTCACATGTCCCATCTGATTGAAATTTATAGTCATATAAGAATGTATGATTATAAGTAGGAGATTGCCTGCATTCAGTCCTGCGAAGTCTCTGGTCCTTCTTCCTAGAGCTCCACCAAATGGCTGCTCCAACACAACACACAAGGGCTAATATGGAGACCCCAAGGAATTTAGAAAATGAGATACGATAATTACCACATGGCCTGTTGCCTAGACTGACCAAGTCCTTAGGTATAATCTTTTTTTTCCCCTTCCTTTGGTATGGATTCCTGAGGTATGCCACTTTACATCACGAAACAATTTGATAGCATGAAAAAATGCTGGAGATAAAAGGCTGAGAGAATGTGGGAAGCCTTGGTCAAGTAGAAAAAGAAATCTGGAAAAGCGAAGATGCCCGATGAAGTTGGATGGCTTACATCTCAGTTTGATAGCTAACGGAAACCAAAAATTAAATGCAAAAGTATGAGCAGGTTTCATCAAACTGAACAAAATACCAGGCAGCCACATTTTCTTATATCTTTGTTCATGGCGTTTTTTCAGACTCGAAGGGCGGGAGAAGAATGCTTGGAGCAGGGCTCCTTGTCTGTTCTGAGGCCATACTGCCATCGTGCGGTTACAGTTTGATCGGGCCCAAGCTGCTTGAGAACCTGGCCCGGCCAATGGAAGAGAAAACAGAACCTGAACTCGAGCCTGGCCTCTCTACCTTTTCCTCTGTGGTCTGGCAGGAGCAGGGACGGTCAGTCTATGGGCCTGTCTGACCCGTGAGGGGCCAGGACCCAGGAGCCAGCCAGCCGCTTCCAGTACATTCCTGATTTTCATTCCCTTGAGCAACCGCAGTCTCCTCGACGCCCTGGCTCACACCACCAAGGCAGTGTATGCCCATTCTTTCCATTCAGGTCCTTCTTGCCCCAAGCCATGGTACTTGAGACATTCGGTCCCCCTCAACTCCATCAGCGACACCGGCTCTTTAGGGTACTTGGCACTGGCCAGTCCATTGCGCTGTTACTCCTGTCACAATGGGCCCAGACCCCACAACACAGGGGTAACCAGAAGGCCTGAACCCCAAAGGGCAGAGTCACAAGACAAATGCCCCCGTTTTCCTTGCTTGGCTCTAAGTCCAGCCCACACTCAGGAAACTGAGGCCCCGCCTCCCTCCTTCCGGTGACTGGACTTCCTGGCAGCAGCTGGAGGGCTCCGGGCGCTGGGCCCTCCCTGATCGCACACTAAGCCCAGAACCTGACTGTCCGCTGATCCTGCCAGATCACAGAGAAAAAGGGAGAGAGGCCAGGCTTGAGTTCAGGTTCTGTTGGTTCTACATTGCTCTGACCCGCCTCCCCTGCTAGGCCTTGCAAGGAAGAGCAGCTCGCAGCTTGGGCCCGATCAAACTCTTTCCGCATGATGGCAGTACTGTCCCAGAAGAAACCAAGGAGCCCTGCTCCAAGGATTGTTCTCCCGCCCTTCCAGTCTGAAAAAACACTGTGAACAGACCAAGGCCTTAGGATATGTGGCTGGTTTGAGGAAACCAGCTCCTAGTCTTTTCATTTAATTTATGGTTTCCATTGAATATCAAATTGTGATCTCAGTGACTCAGCCTCATCAGGCATCTTCTCTTTTCCAGATTTAAGTCCTTTTTTCGTTAACTACGTATAATTACCATAGACTGCATAATTAAATAACTACTTTTGTCCTTTGCAGCTTCAATATCTTTGTTATTTTCACAAGTTATATGTTCAAACACTGCATTCCCATTAACATAGATTTATACCTATACCTTGTGTACTTGTCTCACTTTTTAAATTCCAAAGGAAAATAAAAAATTAGAAAACAAATATAGGGAGTTCCCTGTAACCCAGTGGTTAGGACTTAGCGCTCTCACTACTGTGGCTAGGTTTCAATCCTTGGTCTGACATGTACACTAAGATCCTGCAAGCAAATATACATGACTTCACCAGTGGCTCAGTGGTAAGAATTCTCCTGCCAATGCAGGAGATGCAGGTTCGATCCTTGGGCTGGGAAGATCACCTGGCGAAGAGAATGGCAATGCACTCCAGTTCTTGTCTGGAAAATCCCACAGAGGAGCCTTGTGGGCTATACAGTCCATAGGATTGCAGAAGAATTGGACAGGATTTAGGGACAAATCACACACACATACATATAATACCACCACATACATATTAATATATGTAATATATATCCATACATAGAAAACTATTATTCTGTTATTTATATGTATCTATGGAGTTACTTCTTCCTTGTTTTTTGCTTCTATGAATTTGAGTTACTGATTAGTGTCTTCATTTCACCTTGGAGGACTCCCTTTTACATTTCTGGGATGCCAGGTCTTTTAGTAACAAACTGCATCTGTTTTTCTTTTCTAGTAATGTCTTAGTTTCTCCTTCATTTTTTAAAAAGTCTAGCTGGATGTGGAATCCTTGGTTGACAGGTTTTCTTTTAGAATTTTAGATGCTTTTTGGCTCCCAAGGATTCTGAAGAGAAATCAACTGCAAATCTTACTGAGGTTACCTTGTATATAATGATGTGTATTGATGAGTTGCACAGGACTGAGCAACTTTCACTTTCATTGATGCTTACAAGATTGTTGCTTTGTGGCTCTTGTAAGTTTGATTATAACATGATTCATTTTCAACCTCTTCCTGTTTATCTTATAAAAAGTTTCTTGAGCTTCTTAGATGTGATTATTCACTTCTCCATCAAATTCCTAGTCTTGCAAGACATATATGACATGATTTAGTATATTATCTTACACATAATGTTACAAAAGGAGAGAGAGGGCAAGAGGCAGAAACACTAGTTGAAGAAATAAGGGCCCACACTAGGAATATGTAGAGTCTCAGGCCTCATCTGAATCGTTGTGTAGCCCTGCACAGGTCTGCAGGTTTCTTATTTCTCCAGTACATGTAAGAACTTTTAAAGTTCCTTCTTCCCCCACATATTTCCTTTCACATCCTTCTCCTTTCTGTGCTTCTCCATTTGTCGGCTTCTGGTCCTAAGTATTGTCTGTTGTTCCAGGCTTTTCTGGTCAATTCTTGTGCCTTTAAACTTTTTCAGTAAATGCCATTCTTCAAGACAGCCCAGTGGTGGAAACAATCCAAGGAAGTCAAGACAAAGACAAGCTCTTGCACCAACCTTTCAGGGAGTCTCCAGAGAGGTCAAAATTGACAACCACAGTTCTTTGAGAGTAACTCCATATTTCCTCCTCAGGAACTCACATCACGCACCAGGATGACAAGAGCCATCTTTAGGCAGTGTGGTTTTTAGGGCGTGGTAGGTAGGGAATTTTAAATGCCACAGTCTTCTCTCACTGCAAAGTAGTCACCTATTTTTTCACCAAGCCATTGTTGATTTTCGTATGTTTTCAACTAGATCTAGACCTTTGTAAAATTGGATCCTGACACTTTATCAGCTCCTTTGTTACTTTTATGGAGGGATGGATCACCGGAGTTGCCTACTTCACCATCTTCAGTGACATCATGTTTGCCACATGGTTTTACCTTTCTAGAAAGAATCATGCTTCTTCAGAAAGTACCTGCTACCACAGACATACATGAAGAAATAACACAAGGTCATTGAACACTTCTTAGCTTGGCTGGGTGGTTCCGCTTCTGTTGAGGCCCCTGAACTCCAGGCAGTGGGCCTGTAAACATCTGGATGTACCAGAGTGCTTAGCAAGCACACCTGCTCCTGTCATAATGCTGCCTGGAACTGGCTTGTCTTCGGTGTCCTGACGCTGCTGCCATTGAAGATCCACATCCCCTAATACCTGGGTAGCACTTGAAAGCCTACTACCTCTTTTTTCCAAAGAGCAGGAACAGGAGACAGATGCCCACAAGAGCCTGCCTTTGTCTTTCAGTGGGTTTCTCCAATCCTGTCTGCACTGGGTGGACAACAAGGCCTTACCCATGGCTTTCTTGCCTGGACCAGGCAGCTGCTGGCTCGGTTCTAGTCCCTCGCTCTCCACATTGGACACCAGGATTCCACCAGTGTTCAAGAATCCTGTAAGGCCATAGAGAAGAAGGCAGGGAGGATCAGCTTGGGTCCAAGCCTTTTCCAAGTCCTCACATGTGTGCTCTTCTACAACTTTTGGCCTGAAAGGAAGAAAATTGTAAGGGTTTTGGTGTTTTGAAACAATTTCCTCACGATGGCAGTAGTGCTCCAGATATGTAGGCAGGCCAGGTCCTTGAGCCCTCATCTTCCACCCAAGCAGTCTGAAAAAAACACCACGGAGCCAAAGGCCCCAGGAAACATGGCTGCCTTGTATTTTCGAGGGTTTTAAGAAAGTTGCTTGGCTTCTCTGATGGCACTATGGTATAGAATCTGCCTAGCAATCCATGAGATACAGAAGTCACAGGTTCCATCCCTGGTTCGGGAAGATTTCCTGGAGTAGAAAACAGCAAGCCACTTCAGTATTCTTGCCCAGAGAAGTTCATGGACAAGAGGAGTCTGGCCAGCTACAGTCCATGTGGTCACAAAGACTGGAACATGACCGACCATTCAGAAAACTTGTTCATGCTGTTGTTCTCTTGCTTTTCGTTTCCACTGAAATCAAAACTGAGGCCTAATTTATGTATTTCCATCAGGCATCCTTTTTCAAGAAATGAATTTCTACCTGACCTAGTTCTGTTCTTCTTCACTTAGCTTTACATCCCATGAATTTCTCAATGTATCAAGTAGTCTGTTTCTCTGGCCAAGTCTCAAGGAGCCAGGCCTAGGAGAAAAACGATCAGTCCAGAACATCAAGGACAGCATTAGGGCATTTCTAGGCAACAACTGTTGCTGATAATTATTGAGTATTTACAGTGTACCAGTAAGTATTCCACAGATTTTTGGTAAGAATTCATAGACTGATTCTTCACAGCATCCCTCTGGGTGAGTAGAGTGATTCTTGCCACTTAAGAAATAAGGAAACATAGCACAGAAATTTTACAAACCTTTTCCAAGGAATAGAGACAATTTAAAAACCAGAATAATCAGATTTCAGAACTCACGCTCTTAAGCACTAGAGAAACAAACTATAGGCTGTTCTGGGGCACCTTGAGGAAGCCTCCCAACCTTTTCTGGTTTTCTTACATTCTCTAAGACTTAGGTGCAGAGAGGATTCAGGAAACAAGTTCAGTTCCATCTTGGATTCTTGCCATACAGGAACACAGATAAAAATAAGTCAGATTCTATTGACTTTCTAAACATTAGCCCACTTTTTTCTCAGGTTAAGCTCTTTCTACAATGTGCTGCATTTTATTGCAAACTAAACAGTGGCTGACTTTATTTTTCTGGGCTCCAAAATCACTGCAGATGGTGATTGCAGCCATGAAATGAAAAGACGCCTACTCCTTAGAAGGAAAGTTATGACCAACCTAGACAGCATATTAAAAAGCAGAGACATTACTTTGTCAACAAAGGTCCGTCTAGTCAAGGCTATGGTTTTTCCAGTGGTCATGTATGTATGTGAGAGTTGGACTGTGAAGAAAGCTAAGCACCAAAGAATTGATGCTTTTGAACTGTGGTGTTGGAGAAGACTCTTGAGAGTCCCTGGGACTGCATGGAGACCCAACCAGTCCATCCTAAAGGAGATCAGTCCTGGGTGTTCATTGGAAGGACTGAAACTCCAATACTTTGGCCACCTGATGTGAAGAGCTGACTCATTTGAAAAGCCCCTGATGCTGGGAAAGATTGTGGGCAGGAGGAGAAAGGGGACGACAGAGGATGACATGGTTGGGTGGCATTACCAACTCAATGGACATGGGTTTGTGTGGACTCCAGGAGTTGGTGATGGACAGGGAGGCCTGGCGTGCTGTGGTTCATGGGGTCGCAAAGAGTCGGACACGACTGAGTGACTGAATTGATTGATTTAAACTTTCCAAATTCCCCTAACTTGACTTTTATTTGGATAAGCAGGCCTAGGAAGAAATTTCCATAAAGGCCCCATTTACACTCAGCTACCTGTATATCTCCGGACTCCTTTGGCTCAGAAAATGCTGATGAATTGGGAGTGGAGAGGAAAGGAGACACATTCAAGTCTCTGTGTTTCAATAATCAGAAGAAACCTGCTGACATTGTTTAACTGTGTAAGTAGTGCATGTGTCTTCATATATATCTGCCAATACCTTATCATGAATTAATTTTGGCTACTTACCAAATATTTCTATTACTCCTCCTGGATACTGTTAAGATCAGCAATATTGGGCCAAGGGATGAAGTCAAACCGAGAGGCCTGATTAAAGAAATACCCCAACCTATCTCTGAAATCATACCAGAACCCTCTATGGCAGAACATAACCAGGAAGGACTCATAAATATGGCAAGATAGTCAGATTATGTAATCAATACAGGTCAACCATTTGTGGCACAGTGAAAGTGAAAGTCACTCAGTCGTGTCCAACTCTTTGTGACCCCATGAACTATGAGGCACTGAGTAGTAGAGAAAAATGAAGAGTGGATAAAGAAGAGGATATAAAGTTAGCCAGCAAAATTTCAACATATATTACCCAAGTTGTATATAAAGATAAAATACATATATAAAATGCAAATAATATTATAGGTAGCTTTGTGTTCACTCATGCGAATTCCACATTAACTAAATATTCTATATTGAAAAAAGATTATTTTTTATAAGTAATAAACAGTTGTTGTTTTTTTCTGGCCCCACAGTGCAGCTTGCATTTTCCAACAAGGGATGGAACCTGTGCCCCCTGCAGTGGGAGTGAGAAGTCCTAACCACTGGACCACCAGGGAATTCCCTTTTCTCATATTTTTAAATTATAGTTTGGATAATTAAAGTACCCTGTCAAAGTGCTCATAAAATGCAAAAGGGAAAAACGTATGAAATGAAACAGTTAAGTAAGAAAATACCCAATTATTGTAAAACATGTATGTATATATATAAATTAAAATGCATCAATATATTTATGTAAATGTAAAACATGGTAAAGATCAAATAAAAATGTAATCAGTGTTTGTCTCAGGACTGTGGAACTGTAAATACAGTGAAATTCCTCTTTACTTGCCTTGGGAAATTACAGTTTACAGCAGCTGTCTAATTTGGTCCATAAATTATGTAAGCACTTAGAGTACACAATTCATAGTCTCTACTTAATTATGAAATTCATTATTAAAAACACATTATTTGTATATTCTTATAAAGCATTAATACTTATGCCAAAATTAAAATATGGGTCTATATGAGGCATAAAAGTATAAAGAAACAAGAAAAGTCATATGATAAAAAAACTTGAGTCTTAACATATACATTCAAAAACCACGGGGTTGGTAGATGCAAACTATTACATTTAGAAAGGATAAACAACAAGGTCTTACTGTATATTCAACATACTGTGATAAACCATAATGGAAAGATCATTTAAAAAGTATACATATATGTATATAACTGATTCACTTTGCTATGCAGCAGAGATTGGCACAACATTGTAAATCAACTATACTTCAATGAAAAAAAAGAAAAACCTATGTAGAGTTTGACTCTAATTTCTGTAAAAAAGAAAACCACAGGCCCAAAATGGAGTCACTTATGCTAGGCCATACCAGCAGACTAGGGCTTACTTAATGTCTAACTGAATTGACAATTCAACCTCCTTCAGAAATACAGTCTTAATTGAAACAGTCAATCAATAACTTTCTCATTAGCACCAACAAGGTACTATGTTACATGGGCCCTCTCCATCCCCCAAAGGAAGATGAGGTAAATCAAATAATAAAACTCCCTTATCCCAGAAGGGAGAAGACCTGCTCTGAAATAATACTTTTCTCTGTTTATGACTTCCTCATCCTGCCTTTGAAAATTTTTCCCTTTCTGTAGCCCTATGGAGCTCCCTTCTACTTGCTAGGTGGGTGCTGTCTAATTCATGAATCATTCAATAAAACCAATTAGATTTTAAAATTTTCTCTTTCAAACTTTGGTTTTTAGCATTTCCTTAAATGAAAGTAACTAAATATGAATGCTTATTTTGAGTTACTAGTGTCCTCTCCATCTACAAAGACATTGAAAAGGAGAGATGCCATTTTGGTTACTTTCTAAAGTATGTGAGCCAGAAAATGGAGGACTCCATAGGAGCCTGAAAGTGAAAGTGAGAGTGGCTCAGTCATGTCCGACTCTTTGTGATCCCATGAACTATAGCCAGCCAGACTCCTTTGTCCATGGACTTCTCCAGGCAAGAATACTGGAGTGGGTTGCCATTTCTTTCTCCAGGGGAACTTACTGACCCAGAGATTGAATTTGGATAGATTACTGTCTGAGTCACCAGGGAAGCTGAGAAAGGAGCCAAATCAAACACCACAAAGTCCAATGCCTGCAAATGGTTTCCTACAAGCTCTGGCATTCTAGCAATTTCTTTTCCTCTTGCAGGGATCCCTGAGACTTGAGCCCTGCATCAGAAAACTTGAGAATGCAGAAAATTCTACAGAGTGTTGTCTGAGGAAGAGATTGTTGCAGACAGAAAGCCAATTTGGACTCCATGATGGAAACTTTTCTTTGACTTGCTTTATTATTATAATCATACTCAATGATTTGCCTGGAGGACCCTGCCCCTCTGCTTGACTGTAAACTAAAGTGTCTTTGTTCAGCTCATGGAGAGATAGCTTGTCACTGCCCATCTATGATTAGAAGAGATTCAGTCAGTTCAGTTCAGTCGCTCAGTCATGTCCGACTCTTTGTGACCCCCCCTGGACAGCAGCACGCCAGGCTTCCCTGTCCATCACCAACTCCAGGAGCTTGCTCAAACTCATCTCCATCAAGTTGGTGATGCCATCCAACCATCTCATCCTCTGTCGTCCCCTTCTCTTTCTGCCTTCAATCTTTCCCAGCATCAGTGTCTTTTTCAATGAATCAGTTCTTTGCATCAGGTGGCCAAAGTATTGGAGTTTCAGCTTCAGTATCAGTCCTTCTAATGAATATTCAGGACTGACTTCCTTTAGGATTGATAAAGCTGGAAGAGATTAACACGTCTTTTAAAGGCTGGACATTCTCTTGGAGATGTTTTATAAGACTGAAGACCTTTTATCTTTACTTCCCCACTGTATCTTCCTCTCTATTCTGACTTTTGACTTTAGTTCCTCATTCTTTCTTTCACTCTGATCTACAAAAGAACCCGGCATCCAGACCCTAATAAGATGGTTATTTTGAGACGCTAGCCTGCCATTTTCTCGGTCTGCTGGCTCCCAGATTAAAGTCTCTTCCTTGCCTCAACACCTTGTCTCGGATTCATTGGCCTATCCTGCGGCGAGCAGAGTGAGCCTGGACTCCGTAACAAGATCTGCAAAAGAACTCTTGAAAAGATGTCTGATGAGGGTCTGTGATTTTCGATTTCAAATGGAAACCAAAAGCAAAGCACGGTACTGCAAGCTTGTTTCCCCAAAATGGATTTGAAGTGTGGCAGCCATGTTTTCTAGCTCCTTTATCTCTTTGTGGTGTTTTTTTCAGACTGTATGGGCGGGAGAAGAGGAGCTGGGGGCAGGGCTGGTTGGCTTTCCTGGAGCCATACTGCCATCACGAGGAAGTAGTTTTAGAAACGCCAAAATTCGGATTTCTCTGATGATCCAGTGGCTTAGATTCCATGCTCCCAATACAGACAGCTAGGGTTCAATCCCTGGTTGAGGAACTAGATCCCACATGCCTCATCTAAAAGATCTTGAAGGCCACAACTTTAAAAAAAAAAAAAAGGATCCCAAATGCCACAACAAAGATCAGTGATCCACTAACTCAGTGAGGATCCAAGAGCCCATGACTAAGACCCTGGCAGTCAAATAAATAAATAATATTTTTTTAAAAGAAAAAAAATGTTAGTGTGACTTCTAAGATCTGGACTTAAAGAAATGTATGGCTAATTCCCAGGCTGAATGAACCCTGACCAACCTGGGTCTCCTTTACTTGAACTCTGAGGCTGTCTAGGAGCTCTGGACAAAGGTAGAATGTTGGTAGAGAAGCTTCTGCGTGAGGGGCCAGGACTGTGGCAGGGAGGTTTGGTTTCCTCCCATTGTGGGCAAAACTAGAGGAAATGGAATTAAGTCTTCTCAAGGACTTAAGAGGACTACTTCAGTCAGTTGAGTCGCTCATTCGGTCTGACTCTCTGAGACCCCATGGACTGCAGTATGCCAGGCCTCCCTGTCCATTGCCAACTCCTAGAGTTTACTCAAACTCGTGTCCATTGAGTCGGTGATGCCATCCAACCATCTCATCCTCTGTCGTCCCCTTCTCCTCCTGTCTTCAATCTTTCCCAGAATCAGGGTCTTTTCTAAGGAGTCAGTTCTTCGCATCAGGTGGCCAAAGTATTGGAATTTCAGCTTCAGCACCAGTCCTTCCAATGAACACCCAGGACTGATCTCCTTTAGATGGACTGATTGGATCTCCTTGCAGTCCAAGGGACTCTCAAGAGTGTTCTTCAACACCAGAGCTGAAAAGCATCAATTCTATGGCGATCAGCTTTCTTTATGTCCAACTCTCACATCCATACATGACCACTGGAAAAACCACAGCTTTGACTACTTAGTGTAGCTGAACCAAGTGAAATGCAACCTATCTGAGAACAATAGGTCCTTTTCCCTCTACAATGCCAGCCACCTTAAAGGAAAGTTCAATAATGTCTTTTCCCTACACTCTCATCTACTATGTGAAATGACTGTGTGATTACTTTGGAAAGGCATCGTCTATGGAGGAAGGGTAGTACGGTCATGCGAAAGGTTAACCGATGCACATAAATTGCCCTCGGACAAATTAAACCAATTGACAATGCTTCTCAGCTCATAGGAGCTTGTAGAATGGTAAGTCACTCAGTCGTGTCCAACTCTTGCGACCCCATGGACTGTAGCCCTCCAGGCTCCTCTTCCATGGAATTCTCCAGGCAAGAATACTGGAGTGGGTAGCTGTTCCTTTCTCCAGGGGATCTTCCAGACCCAGGGCTCAAACCCAGGTCTCCCACATTGCTGGCAGATTCTTTACCATCTGAGGCACCAGGGAAGCCCTTAGGAGCCTGAGAAGTGAGCCAAATCAAACACCACAAGGTCTACTGCCTGCAAATGGCGTACTTCAAGCTACGAAGTTCCAGCAATTTCTTTTCCTCTTACAGGGATCCCTGAGAATTGAGCCTTGTATCAGAAAACCTGAAAATGATAAAAATCCTACAGAGTGTTGACTGAGGAAGAGATCTGCAAAGCTTTGGTCTAGTGGAAAGAGAACTCTTGAAAAGATACCTGATGAGGGTTGGTGATTTTCGGGTGCATTTCGATTTTAAATGGAAAAGTGAAAGTGAAGTGGCTCAGTCACATCCTACTCTTTGCAATCCCATGGACTATAGCCTACCAGGGTCCTCCATTCATGGGATTTTTCCAGGCAAGAATACTGGAGTGGGTTGCCATTTCCTTCTCCAGGAGATCTTTCTGACCCAAGGATTGAACCTGGGCCTCCCGCATTGTAGGCAGACACTTTACTGTCTAAGCCACCGTGGAAGTCCTTTAAGTGGAAACCGACAGCAAAAAGTACTGCAAGCCTGTTTCCTCAAAATGGATTTGAAACATGGCAGCCACATTTGCTAGCTCCTTTATCTCTAGGTGGTGTTTTTTTTCAGACTGGAGAGGCGGGAGAAGAGGAGCTGGGGGCAGGGCTGGTTGGCTTTCGTGGAGCCATACTGCCATCATGAGGAAGTAGTTTTAGAAAAGGCAAAATTTGGACTTCTCTGAAGGCCTGGTGGCTAAGCCTCCATGATCCTAATGCAGGGGGCCCAGGTTCAACCTCTGGCTGAGGAAAGGGATCCCATGTGCCTCAACTAAAAGATCTTGCATGCAGCAACTAAAAAGGAAAGAAAGAAAACATCCAGCATGCGACAACGAACATCAGAGATCCCTAACAACAATGAACATCAGAGATCCCTAACAACAAAGATCTGAGATCTCAAATAAATAAATAAATATTTGAAAAAAGGAAAACACAAAATTGTTAGTGTGAATCCCCCTGAGATCTAGCCTTTAAGAAATGTAAGGCTAATTCCCAGGATAAATGGGCCCTGACCAAGCTGCATCTCCTTTACTTGAACTCTGAGACTGTCTATGAGTTCTGGAAAAAGGAAGAATTTTGGTAGAGAAGCTTCTAGGTGAGGGGCCAGGACTGTGGCGGGGGTGGGGGCTGGGGGGCAGAACTAGAGGAAATCATTTAGAGTCTATGCAGACCTTGTGCATCTGTCTCCTGCCTCTTACAGAATGAAACAGTTGGGCTGACACAAATTGTCCCTGTACTCTGGGGCCTAGGCACCCTGTATCAGTAGGGTCAGAGTTGGGGTCTGGGATGGGAATCTCAGTCCACGTCACATCTAACAGCAGCTGGTCTGTGATCTGGAGTTCTCAGGGATACCAAATGGTTGGTATACTCATTGCCTGGAGCAGGGATGGTCACGCTGCCACGCCAAGCTGATGAATTCTAGAACATTAGTAGGAGTGCCGATGTAACAACCATATGGGAACCAAGAATGGAGAAGAAGAAGACCTGGAGTTATCTTCTGAGCCCAGGAGGTTGTGACTTTGCAGCTTTTCTCTAAGGCTTACTGTGAAGTACTACTCCTTAAAGCAACCCAGTCATCAGGAACAGAGATGAGTTCTTAAGTGGTTAGCTTTTACCTAAGGAAGATTAGACCTTTGGGGTTTGGGGCCTAATCATTCATTCATTTCAGCTAGTATTATTCTCTGAGCCTGCTTCTTAGCCTTCCACTGATGAAAATTCTTTGTAGGCTTCACAAGATATCCTCTTCAGAAAACCGAGTTCATCAGGACTCCTGAACTCTCACCTGTTTTAGTGCCACTCACTCTTCTGTACCTGATATGATCTCAGGATATAATCCCTTAGAGAAAGGCCGAGCAGTCCATGGAAACAAGCTTTGTATCTTTATCTTCTTTCTCCTGCTCTTCCTTCTAAATCTGTTTCATTTGAATGTTCCCATGTATAGCTCTCATGGGGTTGTTGGTGTAAGAATATCCTTATGAGGATACCTTAGTATAAGGATACTTATATAAGGATACCTTAGTATAAGGATATCCTTGGGTTTTGGGTTGTTTTCCTTCTGTCATACATTTCTGAGTCCTTTTATCACAAGGGCATCTCACATGTCAGTAAATATCCTTCAGATCATTGGATTTTGTATTACTTAGAAGTTTGCCCAAAGATATTTGTTTTGTTTACCGCAAAAACTGACCTTTTTCATTCCCATTTGTGGATAGAACTATGCAGATTTTTTTTTTAAAGAAATGAAATCTTACACAGAAGGTTTATCTTAAAGCCTGAGGGCTATATCTTGGGTTTTTTTATTTCAAATGTAACCCAGGCTTGTTAGTATTTCAAAGATTCAGACATGTATAAAGTTAAAACTCGATGGCATAACCTTAGAAAAATTACTCGAGAAAGGTAGACACAATAAACAGTTTGCTTAGAGTTCTTCCTTTGTGCATATTCACTCTTAAAAATCCATATATATTTATGTATTCAACTTTGAGTAATAATGCATGTGATAAGCATAGACTTTACTTTTCCCTTTCTCTTTTTTTATATTAACAAACTAGGATGATTTGATTCTGAAGATAATTTGCTTTAATCCCTAATCAAAGGTATGAGATACCTTGCCTGATCAGGACATAGAGAATGGAATTCAGTCTTCTCAAGGACTTAAGACTGTCTAGTGTAACTGAACCAAGTGAGATCCAACCTGAGAACAATGGGTCTTTTCCCTCTGCAATGTCAGCCGTTGTAAAGGAAAGCTCAATGAATCTACTTTCCCTACACTCTCATCTCCTATTTGGAATGTGGCTGTGTGATCAATTTTGGAAGGCATACTATCTGGAGGAAGGGTATGGCCATGTGAAATATGCACATAAATTGTCCTCGGACAGGTTAAATCAATTGACAATGCTTCCCAGCTCATAGGAGCTTGCCTGTTTCTACAAATAATCAGACACTGGGCAATATTGATGGCTTCAGTTTCAGTGGCTCGCTCAGGATGTATTAATTGGGAGATGGAGATGGTTGACAACTTCTTGAACCATAATT
Source organism: Muntiacus reevesi (assembly GCF_963930625.1). NCBI lineage: Eukaryota > Metazoa > Chordata > Mammalia > Artiodactyla > Cervidae > Muntiacus > Muntiacus reevesi. The sequence goes on along the minus strand of NC_089271.1, from coordinate 119,737,441 downwards.
TACTTGGGTAATGGTGAATTTGAGAACCTCTGCCAACAGACTTTTCTGTTCCATGGCCTTTTTCTTCTGGGAAGGTTGAGCCCTGTTCTCTTTTCTCCTTTCCTGCTAAATTGTTTTCCTTTAGCTTTCCATTTAACAGCCAATGATCTGTAATGGACGTCAATCGTTGAAGGGCAGTAATCATTGACAATAGTTGTTCTTAGTATCTGGTTTTTGCTATTTTCACTGTAACTGAAATACTGAAATTCAGGTAGAAAGTATTTCCTTAATCTTCTATCCAGTCTTTGTCCATTGACTTCTGTTAAGAATAGCTGGGGTGAAGTGAACAAAGTACTTTTGAGCCTAAGGAATTCCAGAGCTGAGGCCACTACTTGTGTTGCTCACGATTCTCTCTCTATACACTTGTCTACTCTACTCAAGCATGTGGCTAAGTCAAAGTGCTGATCTCCAGCACATCTGGTCCAGGCTTTCTCTCTTGCTCTGTTTCAGCAGAAATAATTTCAGGAGGTCAGGAGTCACCTTCCACCTTCATAAGGCACCAGGGGTCACTGAGGCATGCTCTGCCAAATGTCTTCAAGACTCTCCTGAGAGCTAATGACACTTTGTCGTTGATCAATTACGCTTCTCAACTCAAATACACTCTTCAAAATATCCCTTATGATAAACAGTGAGGTTTTTCTCCCTGTACTCTGAGCTCTGACACCACTGCCAAATAGTGCCAAGGTCCCAGTGTGCCGAAGTATTGTTTCCCAGACTGTCTCCCTCATGCTCAAGGGACACGAAGAGGAGGCAAAAGATCATAAATTCTGCACTGGGTTTTAAACCACTTCCTGTAGAGATGCCTGCACTGGGAGAGGCTCCACCCCGACTTCCTGTGCCTGGATTTCCTGGCAGCTGCCTGTTCGGTAGCCAGCTTTTACAATTATTCTTGCCTTTGTCAATGTATCCGGGAAGGCCTCTGAGATGAAGGCAAGGATGCAAAGCTTGGAGTTAGAATATGCTCAACCTCCCACAGGTCCAACAGTCTTCAACTTCTGGGTTTCCTGGGAGAAAATAGTGATGGGCTTAGAGCTCCACCAAATGATTTCCTCGTGATGGCAGTAGCGCTCCAGAAATGTCAACCAGCTCTGCCCCGAGGCCCTCTTCTCCCGCCCGTCTAGTCTGAAAAAAAAAATCAAAACAGCAGGAAGCAAAACTGTCTCACACATTGCCCAGTTTGCTCACACTACAGTGGTTTTGCTTTCCATTTCCCTCTATAATCAAACTGAAGCCTAAACTACTCCTCAGCATCAGGCATCTTCTCCATAAAGCACTCGCTTTGCACCAGATCTCAGCTTCACAGTTCAGCTCGTCTTCACTCAGCATTAGTTCTCCAGCATTTTACCCCAATTATCAAGTTCAGGACAAGTCTCAGAATACCAGGACTAAATGGAAGAAAATGCTGGAAGTTCCAAGCCTGGAGGAGACTGTCTAGTCACCTGTCCTCAAGGGCCTCCCACGGAGAGTCTCCATCCATTTTTTGGGACACACTAATACTTTTATGTTTGGTGGAAGGCTGTCTTTTGACTCAGCTCCTGAGATTCTTTCTTTAAGGCCTAAAGTAACTCTTACTGGTTAATGGAACATCCAATATGGGATACCATATGTACCCCTATATTCATTATTAAATTTAAAATGTATATTGATTATTTTTCACATGTTTCTATCACTTCTATGGCAGAAGCTAATTTTTGCTTCTCTAGGTTACCATAGATAGAAGACGACTTGTTTCCAGTGAATCTTGGGGACATATTGGAACTTAAGATTTCAATGCATGCCTGTCTATATTTTGAATTTTCATGTCATTTCCAACATCTGCTTTTCAGGTAGAAGTACTATATTTTATTTTATGTACATTTTTGATGATATTTTTCATGCATATTTGTTCAGGAATCTGTTTTTACACACATTGACATAAATTATATAATTCGGCCAACAGAAATGAATTTATTTGATGAGTATGACTATATGTGCACATGTGAGTTTTTAGAAATTGTGTTCGATATTATTGAATGTAATTTTGTCCTATATTTCTAAACACAATAATTATTGTACATGGGCCCATATCCTTTATATTTTACTATAAGAATGGCTTTACTTTCCCATGCTACTAAGGTGATATGCATCACTTTACAATATTCAAAACTAAAAGTTTATACATTAGAAATGAATAAATGTTCATAATTCTACTTTTTATACATAGTAACTAGAATTTTAAAATTTTATGACTCTTCTTTCCCTTGTAGATATACTATCAATAGTTTTTATTCATAAGATAAATTTATACTTAATATATGTTTTTATATCTTTCTTTGGTTACATACTGCATAATGAACATCTTGCCAAAATCTTATATTCTTGGGGTTTGTTCCTAGATATTAAACAAACAACTCTATTTATTTCATTAATTTATCATAGTTATTTTTGAAAAATCCCTATACTTCATATGTATCATAATGAAAACATGTTATTTAAAAATTGCATTTCGCTCATGAAATAAATTTATTATATATTTCTCTATAGATGTATACAAGCTACCTAAAATATCTCTCAAGAATCTAATTCATAATAAGTATTTATATCAATGTGACCTACTTGGCAAAATTTATCTCATAATTTTCTGAGCCCCTTGGATGCACCCTAGTTTCCCCTCTGTCTGGTGTTTAATTATCATTTTGATATTTCTTTCATCCACATTCTGGGAATTTCTTTTTCCTATCTCCTCTATGAGATCTCCAATTTCCTGAAACCCATATTTTCCCTTTTAATTGTAAAACTTTTTGAAAATGCAGGTTAAAGTAACTTTTTGAAAAAAGATTTATGGCAAGTAAATTTTTACAGTTTTGCAAATCTAAGGATATCTTTATCCTTATATTTCATTGAAAGTTTGGTTGTGTATAGAATTCTACGTTGGAAATAATTTTTCCTCAGTATTTTGAAGACGTTGTTTCATTGAATTCTAGTTTCCAGTGTTGATGTTCAGAAGTTCAAAGTCATTCTGATTCTCTGTATTTATAGGTGATAAGATTTCCATTACTGGTATGATAAAATTTCATAATAATATGTCCTCAGGTAGGTCTCTTTTTACCCACTATGTTGGCAACTTAGTGGCCCCTTTCAACCTGGTATATAGTATTTCACATTTCTGTGAACTTGCTGGGAACTCCTATTATTTGGATAATAAATCACATTTACTGATGCACTCTAATTTTTGTAGTGTTCTTCCCTTTTTCAATTTTTAAAATTACAAGTATGATCTTTTTCCAACCTCTTTGATGAGTTTAGTATTTCTGCTATGTTATTTTTAATTGTTTTTTTTTTCATTGTAACCTTATTTTTTTCATCATATCCTTTCTATCATAGTTGAAATATTATCTCTTGCCTGTTTGAAATATTGATAATAATTATTTTTTAAAGTTCTCTTCTCCCTTAAAGTTGATCTTCTCCAATATAGTTCTTCTATGTTTGGGTCTGTATCCGTTACCATTAGGATTCTCCTTAGAGATTAAAAGAGGCAGTATGGTTTTCTTTTGATTATAGTGTTTGCTTGGTATATATTATCCCATCACTTTTATTTTTAACATGTCAATATCTTTATATTTAAGGTGGATTTCCTGCAGCCAAAATATACTCAGTTCTTACTTCAAGTAATACAATCTGAAAATCTCTGTCTCTTAAATACTTGCTTGGATGATTTATATTGAATGTAATTATTAATATGGCAGTAATTAAATATATCATTTTTCTGGTTGCTTTCTATTAGTTCTTTTTTTTTTTCATCTTTCCTGAAATTCTAGTGGATCAGTTGAGCATTTTTTATGATTCTAGTTTTATTACTATTAGCTCATTACTTATACCTCTTTTTTTAAAATTGTATGTGGCTGTGTGTATGTGTGCTTACTTGCTCAGTCACGTCTGACTCTTTGCCACCCCAAGGATTGTAGCCCGCCAGGCTCCTGTGTCCATGGGATTCTCCAGGCAAGAACACTAGAGTGGGTAGTCATTCCCTTCTCCAGGGGATCTTCCCGACTTAAGAATCAAACCAGGGTTTCCTGCATTAGCAGGTGGATTCTTTACCCTCTGAGCCCCCAGGGAAGCCCATATGTGGCTGATTTCAGGTTTAAAAAATATACATGCAATTAACCCCAGTTTGATTTCAAATAAATATATCGCATCTCCTGTAGTGGAAGAATCTTATGACAATACGTTCTTGCTTCCTATCTTTTGTGCTGTGTTTATACCTCTAAAATAAGCTACTATTCTTCTAGCAGACAATCAAACATACTTGAAAACAATTAGAAATAAGGAAAAATGCCTTTCGTATTTACTTTCATTTTAACCATTTCTATAGATCTCTAATTCTTTGTGTCAATCTGTGTGTCTGGCACCACATTCCTTCTGCCAGAAGAGTTTTCTTTAATATTTATTGTAGGGAAGGTCTGCTAATAATGAATTCTCTTAGACTTTGTCTGAAAAAGCATTTCTCCTTATTTTGAAAGACATTGTTGATGGTATAAACTTCTGGGTTGATCATTTTATCTTTGTTTTGTCTTCAGTACTGTTAAGATGCCAGTCTGTTTCCTTGTAGCTTGCATAATGCTTGTCCAGTCTTCTATAAACCTTATATTTGCTCCTCTCCGGATCCTCTGAATTTTCTCTTGCTCCTAGGTTTCAGGAGTTTGAGCACTGCTGTGTCTTGTATGTGTTTTTAACCGCTTGAAGTTTTCAGGCCACAACTTCCTATGCTGGGACTTCCTTGTGGCCGATGGCTTAGTCCAGCCAGTCCCACTGGCCAGCTCCTCCACCTGGACCTCTCCTTTGTCATACCAGCATCAGGCCTTTGGCCAGAGCTCCTATAATAATCCAGAGAAGACAGGGAGGCCTAATTTAAGACCAGGGCTCACGTAACCCTTCCAATGAATGGATCTTTCGAAAGTGAAAGTCATCGCGGAAACAAAACAAAACTGGAGTTGGTAGATCTTAAATTATTTCCGCACGATGGCAGTAGTGCACTGTCTATGCCAGCAAGTATTGTCCTCCCTGCCCCCCAGCCCTCTTCACCCGCCCATCCCGTCAGAAAAAACACTACCCGGAGGCCTAGCATCTTGCCCAGTTTGAGAAAACCTGCTTTGATTTTCATCTGAAAACTGAGGCCTAAAACTACCCACTCTAATCAGGCATCTTCTCTTTGCAAGAATTCAATTTCCATTAGGCCTAGTCTTCACAGTTCTGTTTTTATTCACTCAGCATTTCATCCCCAGCCTGTTCCCAAGTCATCAAGTTGTCTGCTTCTGTGGGTAAGTCTCAGGGATCCAGGCCTAAACAGAAAAACAAAATGCTGAAGATTCATCCAGGAGGGCATCTCTACACATCCATGTGTCCTTGCCTGGCTTATCTCTACACCTCTCAAGGGATGTCCCAATATTTTCTAGGTAAGGACTTAGGTTCTATGTATTGAATTGTCATCAGACATTTGACAGGGACCCCAAGAAGAGGGTCCATGTAGCTCTCCTCATTATATGCCATACAATGACCCACATCAGAGGTTACTTTCTCATGTCATTAAATGGCCTCCAATTACTTTTCTAATAGGGTATAGGTATGTGTGTGTTACCATTTGTCTCTTAGAGATCAGTTTTAAAACCATTTCCTCAAAAAAAAAAAAAAAAACCATTTCCTCACTAATAAGATGTGCTTGTCAAGGATTCAGAAATAACTATGTGCTGATCAAGAGTAAAGACCTGCCACAAAACTTATGACCACTCGTAACCTTTTGGATTATATCTTTCCACTCCTCTCAATACACGGAATTCTACATTTGGGTTCAAACACAACAATAATTTATATTAAAACTGTATGTTAGTACATTATGGTTTCCATAGAAATTTTCACTCTTGATTCCCAGGCATTTTAAGATTATATAAAATTTGCAAGTCTTCATTTTAGTAAATAGTTTATGAAAATGCTTTTTATCACCCTATTTATCATATATTGAATATATCATATATATAAGGTATCTGTTATATGCATATGTATACATGTACATACTTGTTTCTGCTTAATTATAATTTTATTTATATTGGGTGTAGTTTTACACAAAGTCTTCTGGATAACCTTATATAAATTATTAATGTCTTATCAATATATATTTCACCCAACTTGAAATTTCTTTACATTTTATTCTAGAAAGAGGTCTCTCTTTCAGGCAATTAAAAGAGTGACGCCTAATGGTTGGCAACCTGTTCATATTTTATTAATAAAGCCCAAAATAAATGGCACCTCAGTCAAAAGTAGAAATAACTTTTAACCTATCTTTGTCATATGTTCTTACATATTTCCTGTGCACATATATTTTTTAGCCTAAAATCCTAGTTCCTTTGTACCTCAAGTGTTCAAACATGTTTTCTTCACTGATTATAGTTTCAGTTCTTTGCAAACATCATAAAATGTTCCCTGGAATACTTCCTATTTCTAAAGGTGCCTGCCATTTTTTTGCATTTCTTCGATTTAAGCATTCTTGTTTACAAAATTACCAGGTACATTAGCCATTCTTAAAGTGCAGTGAGGGCATAAGTAATGCCCATTCAAGCAGATAATTATTTTCAAAATATTGGTATGTCAAATGTCTTGTTTTTTGTGATCAGTTTAGAGATATAAATACATTAGTTATCAAATGGCCACCAAATAAGTTATGTTAATCATTTCTTCTGTACGTATCTGTTCTGAATTTGTTCTCAAATTACAAATTTATTATTGGCTTCTTGAAAAACACAGTCTATCAAGAACAAATACAAACACTTTATCCAAAATCCTTCTTTCCCAAGGGAACCACTATTAGCAAATTGATGAGTATGTTGGTTTAAATTTATTAAAAGTGATATAAAACTATTTTCAACAGCTAAATAGATTTAGTCTACATGTCATCATTATACTCCTTATATTCCTCAGCACAACACTAAACACACACACACACACACACAAATTTCCTTTTTTTTCTTCAAACCCATCTTGGTCACTCTATACATGGAGTTTGGTGCCATGAATTTTTGAGTAAGCAGTGGACAGTGTGCAATTGCCAACAGCATTAACTATTCATAAGCAATATGACAGTTTTTCATGGTTAAATTTCATAGTATCCCTTTATTATTGATCAAATCGTAAGAATAACATGCATCTAGAAAAGACTCAGTAATTTGACCAAATATAAAGCAGTAAAGAAATGATACTCTAAGTCACAGGAACTCAATAGATATACCATTGATATCTAAGCCATTGCATTTTGCTTTTATATTACATTTATTATAATTATACATGTGTGGGCACCTGTGTAATGGCTTTCATGGTTTGCTGTATGGATTTTGACTTACATGATGCAGGTGCAATATACTTGAAGTTTGAGTTCCTTCCTTCTATCATTTTCTTAGGTCTTATATCATAAAAGCCTCTTCATATGACATTAAATATGCTTCAGAAAACCAGATTTTCTATTAAGCACAATTTAGAAATGCCATTCTGCTGGCATAATAATTAAGAGTGAGGTCTTTAGATCCTGCATATACATAGACCTGTGCACATATCTATAAGAAAAATAGATCTTGTAACACAGTCTTTTCTTAATTGCATATTGGGATAATGTTCATTTCTTTTTTAAGCAATTTCAAATGCAAGCTTTTCTTGCTTTCAACACTTCAAGACTTCAGACAAGCAGAAAGTTAAAACGTGAAGGTAAACCATGGAAAACATCACTGTAGAAAGTTAGACACTGTCTGTTGTTTGGTTGCACACTTTCCAGATACTTCCCTTGTGCCTATTCACTTTTTAAAATGCATGTGTTTATGTGTTCAACTTGAATTAATCATGCATGTAATAAGTAGAAAAAGATAAGCTTTTTCTTTTCATTTTCTTGTATTAGCCACATAGGATGGTTTGATCCTGAAGTTTCAGTACTTTGCTTTTTGCCCCTGAATCAAAGGTTTGGACATCTCTCCTGAGAAGGACTAAAGAGAACGAATTTCAATTTTTCCAAAGGTTGATGAAGATTGCCTGCGCTAGCTGAACTTGCTGTAGCTGAACCTAGAAAATGGACCTTTTGCCCCTCCCATTCTTATAAAGGAAATCTTCATGATCACCCTTGGCCCTACCTTTCTGCTTTGCTGTGAGAGTGTGGCTGTGTGATTACTTTTGAGAGGCAGAGTCTCTGTACAAAGGGTATTCTCCTGTGAAAGATAACCAATTGACCAGTTGGTCAATGCTGACCATTTGACCTCCAAAGAGTTGTATCAACTGACAATACATCTCACCTGGTTAGGAGGTTGTCCAATTCTATTATACAAATCACTACACAAACTGGGTGATACTGTTTTATTTTCAGTGGTTTGCTCAGGGTTATAAGGAAGAGTGAAGAGTATTATAAGAGCACAAGTGGGATCGCAATGTACTCTGGTGCTGGTCAATCTGAAAATCTCTGCTAGTAAGACTGTTGTGTTGCATGGCCTTTTATTGTCTGGAAAGTGTCTGCTCTTTCCTTTGCCACCTTTCCTACTAGATGGGTTTTTTGTTGTTGTTAACTTTTCATCCTGAAGCAGCTTTTGATCTGAGATGAGTGCCAATGGTTGAGCAGTAGTTAGGGTTGGCAAGAGTTACAATCTACTGCTGGGTCAGGGTGTCACGCTTGAATTCCTGACACTCAGAAAGGTGCTGTTGTTTTAGGCTTCCATCCACTTCCTGGCCAAATACAGTCTCTTAATGTATACCAAAATCTGTGAACAGAAAATTCTTGAGCATGAAGAATTCCAGGTCTAGGGATATGGGTCATTGTCTTCATACATCTAGCTTCCTTAGTCTAGCATATGAACAAGTCAGATTTACAGAATTCAGGCAGCTTAGTTCATCTGATACAAGCTTTCTTTGTTATCCGCTTAGCTGAAGTAGGGTGAAGAGGTCAAAGGTCACATTACATCTTCATAGGGTACTTGACCATTGGGGTATGCTTTCTTAAATGTCTCCATATCTTCCTTGACAGCCCTTAACCAAGAACAGCGTCAAGAACATCTAGACCCAATGTTTCAGATTTAAAGTGAAGAAGGCCCAGCTCAGGGCCAGCATCCTCTCAACCTTGCAAAAGGCAAGCTTCTCAACTTCTAGGTCTCACAGGAGTTCTAACAACTTTGGGTTCTGTCAGGCTACTTCCTCTTGGTGGCAGTATTGCTCTGGAAAAGCCAATTAACCCAGCCCGCCTCCACCCACCCCAGGTCTATTCCCGCCCAATCAATCTGAGCCACCAGGAGACAAAGAAGTCAGGAAACAAAGCTGCCTAGCTAGTGCCCTGGGTGGGGGAAATTTGCTCAAACAGACCTAGTTTTGCTCCTAGTTTCCCTCATAAATCAAACTGAGGCCTAAACCACCTATCCTCATCAGCCATGTTTTCAAGAATTTCATTTCTATTCTACCAAACCCTTCCCCTGCCTTGATCCCCAACATTGTCCCTTGTTATTTACTTTAACTGGCAGTCTTAGGGATCCAGGGCTAAGAGAGAAAAGAAAATGATGGAAATAAGGCCCTGGAGAAGAACAAACCTAGGCACTAGGCCACGTGGTTCTTCACTGGATCTCACTGCCAGGTTCCTTGGGAGTTCTAAATTTTCTGAGTGGGCACTAGGCCTGGTGTTGAGTGGGAAGCAGTTATTTGACTGGAACTCTAAGAGGAGGATTCAGATAGCTCTCCAATCTGAATTCCATACACTGTCCCACTTGAAATGACATGGATACTTGAACGTATATAAATTCCAGTCAGAAGGGACAGGATTTTGTTTCACGGTTTCATCATTTAATACCGGAACTCAACCACATTCCCATGCATGTGATTATGACCTTCAATGGCTTCCTGTGACTTTATTATTATGTATATGTACGCCATTAATTAAGTCTTAGGTATCAGTCTCCTTTATTTTCTTATAAGCAACCAACACTTGGTGCTTGCAAAGCATTCAGAAAATAACCATGTGCTGATCAAGAGTAAACATGCTGTCAGAAAATCTGTATTAAACACTGATAATCTTTTGCACATTTAATTCCATTATTTCAACACACACACACAGTTCTATATGTATGGTAATAACTTAACAATAAATTGACATTAAATTGGTTTTATATATGCATCCTGTTTTAGATCCCAAATTTTCACTTCTATTTCCTGGGTAGTTTGAAATTATCATGGAACATCTGCAAGACTTGGATTTCAGACAATAAAACAGTTGCAAAGAACTACTTGACTGATCCATTAGTTAAAGAATATTAGTTAGGTTCTCACTTAATCTTTTTAAAATTCATCCACAGAACCTAAAATACTGATAATGCTACCACTCAGGAATTTTGATTTTGAGATTTGCCTTACCTAATCATTAGTACTATGACATACATGCACATGTTTTTTTTTCTCTAAAACTAATATTGGAACAGACACTAGATGCTCATGAGCCAGAACATTAAGGTTTCTTTTTAAATACTTCTCAAAATTTACACCCAATTTTTATCTTAAAAATTTCTTTAAAAATTATAAAGAAAGAAAACAGAACTCAATAACTGAAGATTGAAATTGGTATCTCTCAAATTCCACCCAGATGTGTATCCTAAGACTTTAAGGAGATGCACTCACACCCTTTACATGCAGCTGTAATCTTTCATTAATACCTTATGTTATTTATATGTCACCTGAGAATTTCAAGTTGAAAAGCATACCCACTACAACACTGATCATCATTTTAAATATGTAGCTTTAAAAAATGCTTATATATATATGTATAAGTATATACATATATATAAATACATGTTTACACATATATATACAGACACACAAATATACAAATATACACACAGGTCTGCTTCTCTCTAAATAGAATTGGACACATATTGTAGGATGTAGTTTTACACAATCTTCAGCACTTCCTTATATCATTTGCATATCTACATATCAATATATTTTTGTGTGCTTCAAAATGTTTTATAAAGTACTCTAGAAGACTTTCCTATTTTAAGAAATTATAAAAGTTATATCTACTGCTGGCAAAGTATTCAAATTTTGAGAAATTAGAAAGCTGAAAACAATCGGTACCTCAATCAGAATAACCACTTTTAAAACATCTTTGCCATGCATTCTTCTCTCTTCACTTTGCACACATATGTACTTAAAAAACAATGTTCAAATTCCCTCTACTTTGAGCATTAAAACAAGTTTTTTAACTTTCCAGCTTGAATACTTTTTAAAACAGCATTAAATATTCTTCGGAATTCTGACATGTTTTAAAATTTTGCCACCTGTTTTCACATTTCTAGAAATAATCATGCTTCTTTACAATGTACCTGCTACAACAGCCATGTATGAAGAAGTGAAGCGAGGTCACAGGTAATGCCACCTCCGGCAGACAAGGACTTTAAAACGTGGGTTCATCTTCAATCCTCTTCCCTTGTTTCTGCTTCCCATCTGTTTGTGTGAGGTCTGCTCTCAGAGCAGAAATACTAACCCTTCTTGGCTTGGCTGGGTGGTTCCACTTTTCTTCAGGCTCCACCAGCTCCATTGTGGATACACCTGAGACCTCCAGCAACTCACTGGGTCTTGCTCTAAGCCCCCAGGCATTGTCCTGTCCTCTGTGCTCTGATTCTGCTACCACAAAGGGCCCAGGTCCCAGAGCAGGGGTACCATGTGCTCAGAGGGGCTGGGAGAGAAAAATACCCACAGGCCCAAGACTTTGTTAGTGGCTCCCTCTGGTCCCGCCCACCCTGAGAGAATACCAAGACCCCACCCCACCACTTCCTGTGCCTGGACTTCCTGGCAGCTGCTGGCTGTCCTGCCTCCCCCAAGGCCAGCCCCTAGACCTGAACCCCACCTCAGTCCAGAGCTCCCAGCTGGCTTCTGGAGGAGGCACTGAGCTCGGGCTGGGTGGCCAGCCCTTCAGTCTCTTCACAGAAGGGACCTTTCCAGACGAAAAGTCCTCTCAGAGGAAACCTTTGGGACGTCTCCCAGTGGCTTCCTCACGATGGCAGTATTGCTCCAGAAATTCTATCTAACATTACACTTCCCGCACCCCATGCCCTCTTCTCCCGCCCGTCTGGTATGAAAAAAAAATGTGACCCAGAGAAACAGGCAGCAAGAAACATGGCTGCCTCGCTTCTTGCCCACTTTTAAGAAACACGCTCACACTATTGTGATTCTGGTTTTGGTTTCCATCAGCATCGAACTGAGGCCTAAAGCTGTACTCTCCTCAGACAACTTTTTGGTTCAAGAACTCAGTTTCCACTTACGTAGTCTTTGCAGTTATATCTTTTCTTCACTCAGCGTTTTATCACCAGTGTTTTCTTGTTACCAAACTGTTTTGGGATATTAAGAGGCTAACCTCTGGGATCCAGGCCTAAGGGGAAACAGAAAATATTTGCACCTAAGGGCTTGAAGAAGAGCAAGTCTAGGCACTAGTTCACGTGGTTCTTGACCTGGCTCACTTCCCAGGTTCCCTGGGTGTCCTCGTCCATTTACTGGTATGGGCGCTAGTACTTGTGGGTACTAAGAGAGAGGTAACTATTTGTCTGGAAGCCTAAGATAAGTGTCTAGATAGTTCTCAAGACTGTATGATATACAGTGCCCAAGTGAAATGACACATATACTCAAATATGTACAAATTCCAGTTAGAGGGGACAGACATCATTTAGCCTCATGGTTTCATCATTTAACACTGGAACACTGACACATTCCTACATCATTAAAGGGCCTCAGTGGCTTCCTATGACTTTATTGTGTATATGTTTCACTGATTATATCTTAGGGGTCAGTCACATAGCATTTTCTCACATATAAATATGACATGGTACTTGAAAAGGATTCAGAAAATAACCATGTGATGATCAAGAGTAAAGCACTGTCATCAACAGTACTCGTTAGTACCACTGATAAACATTTGGATTATGTTTTCAACATGCTCATACGAACTGCTTCCATATACTCATGCACTCATTTCAATAAACACATACATACATACATGTGTATTTAGCTTCAAAGGCAACAAACTTACATTAAAATGAGATTAATTTGTATGTCATAATTTGGATCATATTTTCATGAAAAATTTTCAAGACCTGATGTTTGATAAAACACTGGCAAAGAGCTTCTCGACTGACACATTCACCAAAAATATTCGGCTCTTAATGAAGAAATGTTCAGCTCATAAGACATTTATTTAACAATTGAAATTTAATGCCTATGATGCCAACCCTCAGACACCATTACTTCAAGATCTACAGTTTCTAGTCTTTATTATGCTAACATGATATATATATATTCTTAAAACAAATATTGAGTGACAACTATATACATATGCCCAGAAAATATAGGATTTTCCCACTTCTCAAAAATTTAAACTATATTTTTATTTAAAATTTAATCTTAATATTTTATTAGAAAATATAACAACAGATTACATTACTGTATAAATAAAGTTTGTGTCTACATCACTCTAACATTGTGATCCAGGTGTGTATTCTATCAAAGAGTCATGATGATGAAAGCAGTCACAATTTTTATAATCATCAATAATAGTTCATCAATGCTTATTTATTTACTTATTAAAAATTAAGTGTTAGCAATTTTTCAAGATAATGACAAAGTTTCCAGGAAACAGAAGTGAAAATATGACAGAAATTATGATATATGAATATATTCCAATTTTTTTTTTGGCTGCACAGTGTGGCATGTGGGTCTTAGTTTTCCAATCAAAGATTGAACCCGTGCTGCCTTCAGTGGAAGGGCAGAGCTCCAACCACTACACCACAAGAGAGGTCCCAATAAATTTCAGTTTAGTATAGACTATTTTGTATGAAGCTAAATATCAATTTATACTTGTGTGTGTTTGTGTGTGTACACATACATACATATATATGTATATATATGGGGCTTCCCTGGTGGCTCAGACAGTAAAGCGTCTGCCTGCAATGAAGTAGACATGGGTTCAAACCCTGGGTAGGAAAGATCCCTGGAGAAGGAAATGGCAACCCACTCCAGTATTCTTGTCTGGAAAATCCCATGGATGGAGGAGCCTGGTGGTCTACGGCCCATGGAGTTGCAAAGAATCAGACACAACTGAGCGACTTCACTTTCACTTTTCATATATATATATACACATAAATATATATATACACACACACATGCACATAAACACACATTTCATACATGCATATATGGACACAGAGGGTGAAGTTTAATTGCATTCTTATCATAATAATCACTATGATTAAATATATAATTTTTACACATGTGTAGACATACAGATGGTTATATGAGATGTACAAATATTCATGTTTTTTCTTTAAACATAATTGGATGCATATTGAAGGTAGTTCTGACAAAATCATCATTATCTTATACAATTTCCATATTCTCATATACATATACATATTTAGAGAACTTGGAATTTCTTTATTCTCCTATAGGAACAGACTTATTATCCAAGAGATTTACAAAAGAAATATCTGTTGTAGACAAATTGTTCAAATTTTGAGAAGTCACAAGGCCAAAAATAATGGATGTTCAATCCCAACAAGAATAAAGACTTTTAAAATATCATTCTCACCTCTTACACAATATACTAATAACTTTTAAAAATAAAACAAAAATTCCTTCAGATTTCTGGTGTTCAAATATGTTTTCTGCATTTACTGAGGCTAGAATAATTTCCAGACTTCATCAAATATTCTTTGTAAAGTTAGTTATTTTATTAAAGAGTAGTCTCTTGAGTTTGAGATTTCTCAAAATTAGACATGGCTCTTAATAGTAAGTCCAGGTAACAACAGTCAATTTACAAAGAAGTGCAAGGAAGTCACAAGCCTAAGAACTTAAAAAGTAAGTTCTCTCGTCAAGCCTCCTGTTGTGTATGTTCAGATCTGAGATAAACACAGCAAGTTGTCACGAATAATTTTTCCTGTGCATATTTGTTCTGTACTTGCTATTGAATTACACTACAGTACAAACATTGTGAAGACTATTGCAGAATACACACATCTCTGAAAGACATATGGAAACACTTCATCCCAAATCAATCTATCCCAAGGGAACCACTATGGACAGCTTAATGGGTACATGTGTTCGAATGTTGTAGACAAGATGTACAACCATTCATTCATGAGAGCTGATATTACTTAACGAAACAAATATAGCCTACTGTTCATCAATAAACTCCCCTATTTGCTCACACAGTGCTTGAAACACAAAACTTTCAACCACAAATAAACACATTATTTTTTTCAGTTGTATCCTGATTACACCACAGGTGGCGTTTTTGTCATTGTTTCTTCACTCGGCATTGGATAATGGATACTCATAAATTTCCTTTGCTATTGATCAAATTCTAATGACAATATACACATCTGGAAAGAAATGATAAATTAATAAATTATAAAATAAGAAAGAGGGGAGATTCTCACTAACAAACTCAATTGATATGGCAATCTATTGCATTCTGTCCTTTTTTTTTAAATATGTATTGTATTTGTGTGCATGTGTGTGTATTTCTGTGCTTCTAGACAGAGGTTTTTAGCTATAAATTTTAACTGACATCATCTATATATTGGATTTTCTTGTGGTTAGAAATTTTTTTTTCCATGCTTTTCTCACATCTTTAATAGCAAGGCTACTTCCAATTAAATATACCCCAAGAACACTGGATTTTATGTTAAGTAATAATTTGCCAAAAGCTTTTGTTTCCATGACCATTAAAGGCAGGACAGTTAATCGTTCCAGCACGTACATAGAAAGTGAAAGGGTTAGTTACTCAGTCGTGTCCGACTCTTTGTGACCCCATGGACTGTAACCCACCAGGCTCTTCTGTTCATGGAATTCTCCAGGCAAGAATACTGGAGTGGGTTGCCATTTCCTTCTCCAGGGGATCTTCCCGATCCAGGGATTGAACCTGGGTTTCCTACACTGTGGATAGACTCTTTACCAACTGAGCTACCAGGGAAGACCCATGTACATAGAATTATGTCTATTTCTTTTTATTTATTTACTTTTTGGCCTTGTGGCATGTGGGACCTTAGTTCCCCCAACCAGGGATCAAACCCGCACCCCTGCATTGGAAGTATAGCGTCTGAAACACTGGACCACCAGGGAAATCCTAACTATGTCTATTTCTATAGAAAAAATAGCATCTCACTGATCTTTTATAACTTGCTGTTTCATTAAATTTGTAATAGGACCATTTATGTTTTGTTTTTTGTGAATTTCAAAAATAACCTGAGTTTGCTTTCAAACATTCAGTCTTTAAGACAGGCATAATTAAAACATGTAGACTCTACCATGTATTCTTCCCCTCCCCCAGCTTTTTTGAGATATAATTGACATATATATACTTATACATATATATATTGACATATATATACTTATACATATATATACATATACTTTGCGTTCTTGAGAGGTAGATCCTATTAGTAGTTTGCTTAGAAGCCTTCCAGATACTTTGCTTTGTGCATATTTATTCTTTACAAACTAAATGTGTTTATGGTTGTATGTAATCATAAAATAGAGAAAACGGTCTTTCGTTTTGTTTCTTTTTCTTAGTAAACTGAGAGTTTGATCCTGAAGGTAAGATAATTTGGTTTCCTCTAAATCAATGATGTGAGATATAAAGATAGGAATTTAGTCTTTATGAATTCTGAAGAGTCCCTTAAGTGCTTGCAGGAGCATGTATGTGTATAGAATCTAAAACTTTAGATGCACATACAAGCATGAAAACGTGACTCATAACCAAGAGAAACATTAGCCAATAGAATCTGGCCTAGGTGTAACTGAATAAATTGAGTGAACAAAGATTCTAAGAGTTCTTACAAACACATTCAAGGATTTAAAGGAAAATCTGCCCATAATAAGAGAGAAAAACAGAAAATGAAATACACAAATAGAAACTAAAATCAGAACCAAATGGAAATTCTAAAACTAAAAAATTATGCGAAAAGAAAAATTCATAGGATACTGAATAGCATATTTAACACTGTGGGAAAAATATCAGTGAATGTGAAACATAACAATAATCATCCAATCTTAAGCACATAGATAAATAAGGACAAAAAGGTGGAAAGATGAAAAGAAACTTACGGTTACCAAGGGGGAAACATGGGGGAGAGGGGTAAATTAGAAGTTTGGGATTAACATATACATACTACTATACATAAAAGAATCAACAAGGACCTACTGTAAAACACAGGGGACTACTCAATACTCTATAATAACCTATAAGGAAAAAAAAATTCTAAAAAATGTATATGTATGTATGTGTAAAACTGATTCACTTCGTTGTACACCTGAAACTAACACAGTATTATAAATCAACTATATTCCAATATAAACTGAAAAATTAAATCAGAAAAAGATGGAAAGAATCACAGTGACTTTTGGGATCATATCAAAATAACATTCATGTACTTTGAGTTCATGAAAGAAAAGAGAGAAAATGCAGGAGTAAAGGGCAGAAAATATTTGCAGAAATAAAAGTAAACCATTTATCAGATTAAATAAAAATTATAAATATTCTGATTGAGGAAGGTCAAATAACACAAAGAAAACCAAAATAAGGGAAAGCAATCAAGTTTCTAAATACCACTGACAAAGAGAAAATCAACAGTAGGCTGAATAAAAAGACTGGTTACATGGAGTAGAACAACAATAAAAATGACAGATGACTTCTTATTAAATTTGATGCAAAGTAGCCAAAGGATTACTATCTATAAATCACTGTTACAAAAACCTGCCAATCTATAATTTTCTATCCAGAAAATCCAGCCTTCAAAAATGAAGGTAAAAAAGGAATTTTCAGGCAAACAGAAGCTGATAGAATTGACTACCAGCACACCTGTTCTAATATAAATGTTAAGGGAAGGTCTTCAAGCTAAAATTTAATGATGGCATATGGAAACTCCAGATGATGAGATGAAGATTGCTGGAAATAGTAAATATATAGGCAAATGTAAAGCAGGTTTTACATGTTCTGAATTTTTTAAAGGAAATTGACTACATAAAATAAAAATAATAGTATATTGTGATATTTAAAACATGTAGCAGTAAAATATCTGTAAATAAAACCAGAAGATTTGAGTAGTAAAGCACCCTCTTATAACTTTCTTCCATTATTTTATACCTAGACAAGTATAATATTATTTGATGGTAGAATATAATAAAAGTTTTATATTTTAAACGCTAGCATTGACCACAAATGGTGGTATATCTAAGAAGTCAAGAGAAGGAATAAAAAGGTATTTTAAAAAGCACCCAAATAATTCAAAAGATGACAAAAGAAGCAAAAAGAAAGAGAGAACAGATTAGACTAACTGAAAAGAGCAAAACAGTAGACATAAACCCAGCCATATTAATATTAAATATAAATGGACTCAATTCCAACTAAAAGTCAGAAATCGCCAGTATGGATAAGTAAAGAAAACCTGCTTACAGGATGTTTATCATACATTAAATCTGCAGAACACAGACTAAAATTAAACAGGTGGAAAAGTTACATAAACACAAATCATAAGATAGCTAAAGTAGTTACGAGCATACTTCATTTTACTGAACTTTGCTTCATTGGACTTTACAGATACTGTGTATTTTACAAATTAGAGGTTTGTGGCAACCCTGCATAGTATTTGCATATAATCTACACACATTCTCCCATACACCTTAAATCATGTCTACATTACTTATAATACCTAATACAATGTAAATGCTATGTAAATAATTGAAAAAATATAAATGCTATGTAAATAGCTTCAAGTTTTGTTTATTGGAACTTTCTAGAATTTTTTATCTTTCAAATATTTTCAGTCTATGGTTAATTAAATCTGCAGATGCAGAACTTATGGATACAGAGTGCTAACTGCATAGTCTTTTGTATTTATCCAGATAGTCAAATTTTCTGATGTTCTTTGTTGGCTCCTGAAGATCCGTGTAATCCTCTGGTGTCATTTTTCCTCAGCCTAAAGAATGTCCTATAGCATTTATTTTAGTGTATGTCTGCTGGTGACAAATAATCTTAGCTTTATTTCTTCTGAAAACATTTCATCTTCATTTGTGAAAGGATATTTTCAGTGAATATAGAATTCTGGGTTGATTTTTTACCCATCAGCACTTTCAAGACAATGTTCCAGGTACTTTAAAACTAATACAATGTTGTAAATCAACTATACTTCTTAAAAAAAATAAAATCACAATAAAGGGGATGTTCCATCGTCTTCTGCTCTCCATGCTTACTGATGAGAAATCCATAGCTATCTAAAAGATGTGATATATGACAGTAGTGTCATTTCAAGTCTATGGGGGAATGACTGCCTTTCAATAAGTGGTCTTGGGACTACTGGGTATCCATGTATACCAATGAAACTTTACTCCTCCTTCACACTATATACAAAAATCAATTTCATAGTCCCTTTTCAGGAGTCAAAGAAGGTAAATGCATCATAAATCTGTACTGGCACTATGGAAAACCCAAGAAATGGTGGAGGCCTCTGATGGATTTGGCAGGTGAGACTCTAAACAGGGGTTAGAAAACTATGGCTCACAGAATAAATCTGGCTCGTGATATGTACTTATAAGGCCTGAAAGCTAAGAAAAGTTCTTACATTTCTAAAGAGTTATTTGAAAAAATGAAGAATATACAACAGAGACCAGATATTGCCTACAAAGCTTAAATTTATCACTATCTGAGCCTTTGCAGAGTGTGCTGCCCCCTTCATGTAGAACTAAAGATACCTTTACCTGCATTATTTCCTAGTTAAATAAAGAGCATTTTCTAGAAACCTCACTGTGGTCAAATGAGTACTTCCTCTTCATGGAGATGGTGTCACTGAAGTGATTATATGATGGTCCAGACTAGTACTTATGTTAGGCCAGGCCCTGGGAGTATATTAGAATGACCTCCAGACATAAATTATAACATTACCTATGATAGAATCTTACACGAAACCGATAGAAATCATTCCTGCCTGAAAGGCAGAGGCCTAGTGAATTAGGGTGCATGCTAAGTCGCCTCAGTCATGTCTGACTCTTTGCGACACTATGGACTGTAGCCTGCCAGGCTCCTCTGTCCATGGGATTCTTCAGGCAAGAATACTGGAGTGGGTTGCCATTTCCTTCTCCAGGGCATCTTCCCAACCCAGGGATCGAGTCTGCATCTCCTGCGGCTCCTGCATCACAGCCAGATTCTTTACTGCTAAGTCACCAGGGAAGTCCAAATTAGGGTAGGAGACCACTATTTCTTAAAAATCTCTCAGATCACTGTTACACAGAATCAATGAGCACCTCATGGTGGTCTACTTTATATCTTCATGTCTTAGATTCTCAAAAGATAGCACGTTGAGTAGAGAAGAAATGAAGACGAATATGGGAGACCACTGGAATCTTGGTTCAGGAACTGTCAGAGTCAAAATGAAACTGGGAACTACAGAAGCAGGATGGTGATTTTGAGAACTGTTGGTTCTTTTAAATTTGTTTCTTCAAGTGATAAGCTGTGCTATGTCCTGAATGTTTCCCAAGATGGTCAACAGTTATAGCCTTAGAAGCATTTCTTTTTTTATTTATTCTTGTTGTGCTGGGTCTTCATTGAGCACTCAGGCTTGCTCTGGTTGCAGCAGGTGGGGGCAACTCTTTGTTTTGTGGCTTCTCTTGTTGCAAAGCATGGGCTCTGGGGCACATGGGCTTCAGTAGCTGCAGTTCCCGGGCTCTGGAGCACAGGTCCAGTAGTTGTGGTCCATGTGCGGAGTTGCTTCACAGCATGTGAAATCTTCCTGGACCAGGGATCGATCCCCTGTCTCCTTCCTGCATTGACAGGTGGATTCTTAACCACTGAGTCACTAGGAAGTCCCAAAAGTCATATCCTTAAAGTAAGAATTATCTGGGTACTAGTCATCTGGGGTCCCAGGGAAGGGAGGAGTGGACAGTGGCTACTGTACCTTCCTCTGCAGCCAGGTTTTGCAAGACACGCATCAAGAACCGCAAAGGGCGGTCTGAAATGGCAGTTACTGGGGCGATAAGAGTGGAGAGGAGAAAAAGAGAAAGGAGAGGGGAAGAAAGAGATGAACTTTCCTGCACACATAGATACACACACACACAACCCCACACACACATCCATTAACACCCCTGACTTCATTCTCCCACAGTGATTTTTTTCTGTGTAACACTTATGGAGCTAAATTATTATTTTTCCCCCAAAATGGTTATGCCATTTTATTAATGTATTATTTTTTGAAAAGCAATTTTTTATTGAAGAATTTGGAGGGTAAGTCTCATAATAGTAAAAATACTAAAGACTTTTTAAAAAATTTTATTTTCTTGCAGTATAGTTGATTTACCATGGTTGTGTTAATTTCTACCGTACAGCAAATTGACTCAGTTACACGTATCAATTCTTTTTCATATTATTTTCCATTATGGTTTATCACAGGATATTGAATATAGTTCTCTGTGCTAGAGTAGGACCTTGTTGTTTATCCATCCCATACATAAGGGCTTGCATCTGCTAATCCCAAGCTCCCAGTTCATTCCTCCCCACCCCACTCCCCCCTGGCAACCACAAGGTGTTACTACATCTGAGTCTGTTTCTGTTTTGTAGATAAGTTCATTTCTGTCATACTTTAGATTTCACTTATAAGTGATATCAGATGGCATTTGTCCTTTTCTTTCTGACTCACTTTACTCAGTATGATAACATCTAGGTCCATCCATGTTGCTCCAAATGGCATTATTTCATTCTTTTAAATGGCTGAGTAGTATTGCCAGGGGTGCTAGTGGTAAAGAATCCACCTGCCAATGTCGGAGACACAAGAGACATGGGTTCGATCCCTGCATTGGGAATATTCCCCAAAGAAGGAACTGGTAACCCAATCCAGTATTGTTGCCTGGGAAATCCCATGGACAGAGGAGCCTGGGGCTACAGTCCATGGGGTCACAAAGAGTCTGAGATGACTTAGCAACTAAACAACAACATATGTGTGTGTGTGCACACGTGTGTGTGTTAAGTCGCTTCAGTCGTGTCTGACTCTTTGTAACCCTATGGACCATAGCCTGCCAGGTTCCTCTGTCCATGGGATTCTTCAATCCAGAATACTAGAGTGGGTTGCCATGCCCTTCTCCAGGGGATCTTCCCTACCCAGGGATTGAACCTGTGTCTCTTAGGTTTCCTGTACTGGCAGGCAGGTTCTTTACCGCTAGCACCACCTGGGAAGCCATTTATATATACATTCTTTTTTTAAAAAAATTTTATTAATTTTAATTGGAGGCTAATTACTTTACAATACTGTGGTGGTTTTTGCCATAAATCAACATGAATCAGCCACGGGTGCACATGTGTTCCCCCATCCTGAACCCTCTCCCACCTCCCTCCCACCCTATCCCTCTGGGTTGTCCCAGAGCACCGGTTTTGAGTGCCTTGCTTCATGCATCAAACTTGCAATGGTCATCTCTTTTACATATGGTAATATACATGTTTCAATGCTATTCTCTCAAATCATCCCACCCGCACCTTCTCCCACACAGTCCCAAAGTCTGTTCTTTACATCTGTGTCTCTTTTGCTATCTTGCATATAGGGTCATTGTTACCATCTTTCTAAATTCCATATATATGCGATAATATACTGCATTGGTGTTTCTCTTTCTGGCTTACTTCACACTGTATAATAGGCTCCAGTTTCATCCACCTCATTAGGACCGACTCAAATGCATTCTTTTTAATAGCATTGTGTATACGTACCATGACTTCCTTATCCACTTATTTGCCAATGGACATCTAGGTTGCTTCCATCCTAGCTATTGTAAACAGTGCTGCAATGAATATTGGGGTACACGTGTCTCTTTCAATTCTGGTTTCCTCAGTGTGTATGCCCAGCAGTGGGATTGTTGGGTCGTATGGCAGTTCTACTTCCAGTTTTTTAAAGAATCTCCACACAGTTCTCCATAGTGGTGGTACTAGTTTGCATTCCCACCAACAATATAAGAGAGTTCCCTTTCTCCACACCCTCTCTAGCATGTATCGC
This sequence comes from Muntiacus reevesi, assembly GCF_963930625.1. Lineage (NCBI taxonomy): Eukaryota > Metazoa > Chordata > Mammalia > Artiodactyla > Cervidae > Muntiacus > Muntiacus reevesi. Next base: position 119,714,351 of record NC_089271.1, on the reverse strand, counting down.
TTATAGACTTTTTAATGGCAGCCATTCTGACCAGCGTGAGACGATACCTCATTGTGGTTTTGATTTGCATTTCTCTGATAATGATGATGTTAAGCATCTTTTCATGTGTTTATTAGTCATCTGCATATATATACATTCTTTTAAAAATATTCTTTTCCAGTATGGTTTATACCAGGAGACTGGATAGTACCCTGTGCTATTACCTTATCCATTCTATATGTAAGAGTTTGCATTTACCAACCCCAAACTCCAAGTCTATCCCTTTTTCTCCCCACTTACCCCTTGGCAACCTCAAGTCTGATCTCTATGTCTATGAGTCTATTTCTGTTTTGTATATAGGTTCATTTGTGCTGTATTTTAGATTCCACATATAGGTGATATCATATGGTATTTGTCTTTTCCTTTCTGACTTAGTATGAAGGGGACAACAGAGGATGAGATGGCTGGATGGCATCACCGACTCGATGGACATGAGTTTGAGTAAACTCCAGGAGTTGGTGATGGACAGGGAGGCCTGGCGTGCTGCAATTCATGGGGTCGCAAAGAGTCGGACACGACTGAGCGACTGAACTGAACTGAACTGATGATAATCTCTAGTTGTGTCCATGTTGCTGCAAATGGCATTATTTTGTTCTGTTTTTATGGCTGAGTATATTCCATACCACCTCTTCTTTAATCATTCATCAGTCGATGGACATTTGGGTTGTTTCCAAATCTTAGTTATTGCAAATGGAGCTGATATGAACATTTGGGTGCATGTATCTTTTCTAGGTATGGCCTTTGTAATTAGTCACGATGTTCTGCTAGCATTTAAGACATTCTTTTTGTTACACTGTGCATACAGTGACCACCCAGGAGATTGGGCAGGGTGTGAGCCCATGGGATGGGCTTTGGAGGCTGTCACATATCAAAGAGGTTTCTCATCCCCACTCATCACACTCATCATTGACACTTCACTAGAGTGTCCAGGAGATAGGTATTAGAAAAGGGCTTCAGACAAGAGCTGAAGCGAGCTGTATGACCAGCTAGCATACCATCATAGTATTCTGGATATAGGTCACCAACTCCCAACTCACCAACTGCCTCAGCAGAATTCTGCTGGTGCCTTGAATTAAGAGCTCATCTGGTCACCCAGTGCCATGTGCCTCACCCTTGGCTGCCCCTTCAATTCACACAGGGGGCTTTTAAAAAAATACCAAAGCCTATACTGCACACCCAGAAATTCATTTGTTCATTGCTAGTTTATACAGATATGACTGATTTCTGTGAGTTGCTTTTGTATCCCATAGTACTTACTAAATTCATTAATCAGCATTTATATTGTTTTTGTGGATTTCTTGGAATTTTCATGAAATGTAATCATTTTATTTTTGAAGACAGATAATTTTACTACTTCCTTTCAATTTGGAGGCCTTTAGTACATTTTTCTTACCTGATTACGTTGGCTAAAATGTTCAGTAGAATTGACAAACTGGGCGTTCTTCTCTTGTTCCGGATGTCAGGAGTAAAGAATTCAGAAATCTTGTTTGAACAAGCTATAAATGACAAAGACTTGTTTTAAAAATCATAGTATGGGGGAATTTGAACAGTATTTTACAAAAATACATATTCTGGTCAGGTCACGATTATCTTGCAATGCAGCACACTAAAACGGGAAGGTGCAGAGTCAACCATCAAAGAAAGCGAAGGACAGGAGCCCAGGTGGGCCTCCAGGCGTCAGCACTGAGTCAAAGGCAGAAGGAACCCACAGACCCGCAGCGGGGCCTCCGAGACCGCCAGAGGGCGCTCTGCTGCCTGCTGCTCTCGGTAGTGTTGTTAGTAGTCAGTAGTTTAGTAGTTAGTTGGTGGTGCGAGTAGTTAGTGGTGTTAGTAGTTAGTAGTGTTAGTGGTTAGTTAGTAGTGTTAGTGGTTAGTGGTGTTAGTTGGTGGTGCTAGTAGTTAGTAGTGTTAGTAGTTAGTTGGTAGTGTTAGTGGTTGGTTAGTGGTGTTAGTGGCTGGTTAGTAGGGTTAGCAGTTAGTTAGTAGTGCTGGTAGCCCTGCTGTGTGTGCCCTGAACGTCTCCCTGCCTGATCCGGAGGGCAGCCCTTGAAGCGGGATGCTCTGCCTGCCGGGCATCCGAGGCGCAGGGGGCTGTGACCCCCTCTGCAGCCAGGCCTCCAGGGAAAAGGGCAACCACGGGAGGGTGGAGGTGGCAGCTACAGAGGGGGAGGACGCAGGGTCCCGGGTCTCACAGCGAAGGGAGGGAAGGAGAGCCTGGCTGGGCCTGTGCCGGCCTGTGGGCTGCTGAGGGAAGCAAGGCCCCAGAGCCGACGGGCCAGCCTCTGACCGACGAGGAGCGGTGAGCCGTCCCAGGGGGCCCGTCAGGAGGCCCGCCCGGCCCTCTGAATACCAAGAGGGCCCGAGCGCCACCAGCAGAAGGTCTCATGGGTGCAGTTCTCCCTCCACCGTCCTGGCCCTGTGAGCAGAGGGCGCAGGGCTGGGCCCTGCCTGCGGCCTCTCTGCTCAGCGGGCTGCGACACAGGGGGAGGGTCCCCCAGCCTGGAGCCACCTGCTCTGGGCCCCACTTTCCGACACTCCAGCTGTGGTTCTGAACTTGTGTGCCTCACAAAAGCCTCTGCAGCCCTGGTGACCGCTGCGGGGAGATGCCCCGGAGCCGCTTTTGCGTATGGTTCAAGGGGATTTCTGTTCACACAACCTCCCGCCCTTCCCCTGAACCGCCGGAGCTCAGAACCCCTCCTTTCTCCTCCCAACTTGAGCTCGGCTCTCTGCGGCAGGGTCGCCTCTGGGTGTCGTCCCCCACAGTGGCCGCTAGATGGAGGCAGAGACCTGCCTGGACGCCTCGCCTCTGTTGAGGCGGCTGCTGCCGCTGCAGCTGCGGGCTTCGTCTCTTCAGTCGAGTCCCCGACTCTGTGCGACCCTATGGACTGCAGCCTGCCAGGCTCCTCTGTCCATGGGATTCTCTAAGCAAGAATAGTAGAGTGGGTTGCCACGCCCTCCTCCAGGGAATCTTCCCGATCCAGGGATCGAACCCGGATCTCCTGCATTGCACGCAGATTCTTTACCGCTGAGCGACCAGGGAAGCCCCCTTCCGGGTCTAATGGCAGCTTTTCACAGGTCAAGTTTGTCCTCATCCGGTGAGTGAAACTAGGGCTCAGGACAAACGGCACCCCCGTATCTTCCCCTCACCTCTCACACACGTCTCTAAGTGAGCGAACGCTGAACAAAACCACTTCCTGCTCCACTGGGGACACTCCCTGTAGCATCCTGTCCCCTCCCTGATCACACAGTGTGAATGACTCCCTCCAATAATATCCGCAAGGATAGGTACTGCGAATGCAGCTGTCTTTGGCTGTCCCTGTGTTCCCGGACCTACTGCCTTCCTCCCTCACGTTGTCGAAGAGGGGCGTCCATGTTCTTTCCTGACCTCAGCATAACCCATCCAACAACTACTGTGGGCTGGGCTAAGGACACAGACCACATCTTGGTGGCTGTGTGACTTTTAGCTAGTTACTTAACCTCTCTGTGCCTACGTGTCCTCATAAATACGAGGAGAATTGCAATAGGACCTACCTCATGGAGTTACTATGGGAACAAAATGAATCTGTATTTCTGAACACTTAAGATGATACCTAGCATATATGTTAGCTCTTCTAATCTGTCATCTTGGACTCTCATAGTAAGACCACAGAAATTACCTCTCTCTGTTTTTTTAATGGCATTTCCCCTTTAGAGCTCCTGGTTTGTGTCTTTGGGCTTTGTCCCTGGTTTCATAAACTGTGTCTGCTGGTTGCTAAGTGCTCTCTGGTCCTAGTTTTCTTCAAAGCCCTGGGGTTGGTGTAGTTGCTGCTATGCTCTCGGTTGAGACAGGCCTGGCAGCATAATACTTGGGTCCCCGTGTTCTCTGGGAACATATGAGAGAAAGTAGAACTCCCTCCACCCACAGATAGCAAGCCATTCCATGTGGTGTAAATATTTGACCCTGGAGCACAGCTTGAGGGTCCATGCATAAAATGCTGCCCACTCAAGCGCACAGTTCTGTTTGAACAAGAACTTGCACAGCTCAAAGGTTTCCTCATTCAACCACTCTTCTACTCCCAAATTTAGGAATGTCTTAAATGTTCTGTATGTTAACTATGCTGAGTTGTTCACCGTCCTGGCTGAACCCTAGTAAGATACGACTGGAAATGAAGGCAGTCCTGTGTAGGAAGAGCCTCAGTGCAGAATTAGCCATCTTCCTCCAAAAGTCAGCCTGCAGGCCCATTGGAGAGCTCACCAGAAGTTGTCAGTATTGTATAATCAACCATATAGGTTCATACCATGACCCCTTTACTAATAAATTAAGTATAAATTCAAGAAACAGAGTCAGGTGTTCCTAATGGATGTGTCTCAAGAATAAATTTCAGCAAATAGAAGAAAAAGGACATGCACCCAGAAGATGCTTTCAAAGACAGAAAGTGTATGAACAGGTTGGACAGGTTCACTAGTGTCTCCATCTGCCAATGTCTGAGGCCACCCTCCCCAGCTCCACAGCATACTTCCAGGATTTTGTTAAGACTGGCTAGGTTATTCCTACCAACAATCTGAAAGCAATTTTTAAAACCCTGTATAAAAAAATAAACAATATATTCTTATTTTAAAAGCCTTAAAGTAAATAAGGCATTACCTGGACAAAATAAAGGTAAAATGGAGACCTAGAGAGACAAATGAGGACTGGAGGCCACTTTTACCATGTGAATATTTTCCAAATCAGAAAATTGTTCTGATAATATCTTAAGACAAGAGGAACACAAAACAAAGGTCAAGATGTAGACAAAGAAGGGAGTCTAACATGAGAGCCATCCTTCAATAAGCTGACACCCCAAAAGGGTGTAGAATGTGGCCGAGCCCTCAAACAGAATTTCATTGCAGGTTCTACTTGCCTGATATGTAGGGAATCACAAGCCTTAAAATTTAACATTATCTTCAATTGAGAGAAGCCCAAGTAACCCCCCAAGTGCTCCATTTGACAGAGGCAAATGGAAATCTTTCTGAAGGAATGTGACTCCATCCTAGCCTAAAGTTATTGCTGCAGATAATTGTTCAAGTATGATGACCAAAATAACCAGGCACATAAAAAAACAAGGCACCATGGGCAATAACAAGCAGAAAAATATACCAAAATGAGACACAAAATGTCAATGAATGTAACTATCAGACTTCCACAGTATGTGAACCAAGAACTTCCAGATGTTCAAGCTGGATTTAGAAAAGGCAGAGGAACCAGAGATCAAACTGGCAACATCAGTTGGATCATAGAAAAAGCAAGACAATCCCAGAAAAACATCTACTTCTGCTTCATTTAGTATGCTAAAGCCTTTGACTGTGTGGATCACAACAAACTGGAAAATTCTTAAAGGGATGGTAATACCAGACCACCTGACCTTCCTCCTGAGAAATCTGTATGCAGGTCAAGAAGTAACAGTTAGAACCGGATGTGGAACAACAGACTGGTTCCAAATTGGGAAAGGCGTACATCTTGTCACCCTGCTTATTTAGCTTATATGCAGAGTACATCATGCAAGATGCCGGGCTGGATGAAGCACAAGCTGGAATCAAGATTGCCAGGAGAAATATCAATAACCTCAGATATGCAGATGACACCACCCTTATGGCAGAAAGTGAAGAGGAACTAAAGACCCTCTTGATGAAAGTGAAAGAGGAGAGTGAAAAAGTTGGCTTAAAACTCAGCATTCAGAAAACTAAGATCACAGCATCTGGTCCCATCACTTCATGGCAAATGAATGGGTAAAAATGGAAACAGTGAGAGACTTTACTTTCTTGGGCTCCAAATCACTGAGGACAGTGACTGCAGCCATGAAATTAAAAGTCGCTTGCTCCTTGGAAGAAAAGCTATGACCAACTTAGCATATTAAAAAGCAGAGACATCACTTTTCCAACAAAGGTCCATATAGTCAAAGCTATGGTTTTTCCAGTAGTCATGTATGGATGTTAGGGTTGGACTGTAAAGAAAGCTGAGCACTGAAGAATTGATGCTTTGCAATTGTGGTGTTGGAGAAGACTCTTGAGAGTCCCTTGGACTGCAAGGAGATCAAACCAGTCAATCCTAAAGGAAATCAACCCTGAATATTCATTGGAAGGGCTGATGCTGAAGCTGAAGCTCCAATACTTTGGTCACCTGATGTGAAGGGCCAACTCATTGGAAAAGACCCTGATGCTGGGAAAAATGGAAGGTAAGAGGAGAAGGGGACAACAGAGGATGAGACGGTTGGATGGCATCACTGACTCAATGGACATGATTTGAGCAAACTCCGGGAGATGGTGAAGGACAGGGAAGCCTAGTGTGATGTAGTCCATGGGGTTGCAAAGAGTCGGATACGACTTAGTGACTGAACAACAACAACAACAATTATCAGACACAGACCACAAAACAACTATGTTCACAATGTTTAAAGATATTTTAAAAAAGGAAATCCCACTTCTAGTCAGTATAGAATAATGGAAACTAATTTATTCTCATGTGTGGGCAATCAAGGACTAACAAATGTTATCAAGACACTGGACATCAGATTACAATGGATGGTGACCCTTAAAGATGGACAACAGATGATGTATCCCCCACAATTGTCCCAGGTTACTGACTTGAGTTTTCAGGTCTCAGCAGCAGAGCAGGGTGGACTCTCTGAGTTGAGATGGGAAGAAGTGTTGGGAATAATGAAGGAGCTCAGGTTTGCTAGACAAAGCCTGGGGAGGGAACTGCACAGAGAGACAACTTAGGATACCTTCAGGGATACGTGTGTGTGGGGTGTGAAACTGCAAAATTGGGTAAAAGTGAAAGTGAAGTTGCTCAGTCATGTCCAACTCTTTGTGGCCCCATGGACTATAGCCTAACAGGCTCCTCCACCCATGGGATTTTCCATAGTACTGGAGTGGGTTGCCATTTCCTTCTCCAGGAGATCTTCCCGACCCAGGGATTGAACCCGGATCTCCCGCATTGTAGGCAGACACTTTACCATCTGATCCACCAGGGAAGATAAAACTGGGTAAGAGCTATCCAAAAGGGCTGGAGGAAACAGTACCCAGCACTTATACAGGGCTGAGAATGCAACCTGTTTCTTACTTGCCAGACTTAAAAATACCAAAATTAAGAGCATTGGGTAAAGTACTCAGAAAGTTCTTGTGTTAGTAGTGGGGAATAATTACTCCTGAACTAAATATGGTTCTGGCGCTACCTAAAAAATCCAAAGAATCAAACTTTCCAAGTAACTGGACTGCATCCTAATAAAAACGTACCAAATATTTCTAGAGATACAAGAATACCCAGTATTCAACAAGGTGAAATTCACAGTGTCTGGGATGTAACACATCACAGGCATACATAGAATCTGGTAAACACAACCCATAATGAAGGAGAAACCAACTGAAATTGACCTGGATCTGACACAGCTGTTAATATTGGCAGAAAAGGAAATTAAAATATATTATAACTGTGTATCTATGTTCAAAACAGTAAAAAGAAACATGGAAAATATAAAAAGTCCAAATCAAAATTCTATAGATTCAATTACAATATTTAAAATGAAAGCTATACTGGATAAGATTAACATTACCTTAGCCATGGCAAGAGATTAGTGAACTTGAAGACACAGCACTTGGAACTACGTGTCTATCTATGTATGGTTGGTTATAGCTGCTAAGTCGTGTCTGACTCTTGCAACCTCATGGGCTATAACCTGCCAGGCTCCTCTGTCCAGGGGATTTCCCAGGCAAGAATACTGAAGTGGGCTGTCATTTCCTTTTCCAGGGGATTTTCCTGACCCAGGGATTGAACCTGCATCTCCTGCATTGACAGGCAAATTCTTTACTCTGAGCCACCAGAGAAGCTCTTAAAGTGTATACCAATGGCCAAATAAAGGACAATCTAAGTAGTAATATAAACAATGGCAATAACATTATAATCCATTGAGAAAAAAGAATCCATTATACTGAAATAAATGTGGAAGAAAGAAGAATTCTTCCTTACAATGGAATATGAACTAGTAAGTGTAGAAGAAATGATGGAATTAGAAAATCACCATTTGGCAGCCATCATAATAATTGATTTAGGCAAGAATCAACAATGTATGCTATAACAAGGGTTAAACATTTGGTGTATAACAGATTAATACATAGTCTTAAGGTCTCTCCCAGAAGATATTATGTACAAAGGGGAATATTATAACCTCACAGTGGAGAAAAGTGGGAGACAACTCCTTAATGAAGTGATCAAAATTATCACAGTTAATGGCATCAGTAATGGGAGAAATTGACATTTTTTGCCTCTTGATGTGATGCACTGAGAAAAATGCATCAATTCTGTGATAGTTCTGCCAAAAAAGGCATAACCAGAATCTAATCAAGAGGACACATCAGACAAACCCAAATTGAGGGACATTCTACAAAATAACTACTGTGCACGCCTCAAAAATGTGAAGGTTATGAGAGACAAAAAAGAAATGATGAAATGCTCCAGATTAAAGGAGACTAAGAAAAGAGACATGACAATTGAATGCAACTCATGATTCAAATTTTCTTTTCCTAAGAAAGGACATTATTGAGATAACTGGCAAAATTTGAATACGGTCTGTAGATAAGCTGTGTTAATGTTAATTTCTCAGTTTTTGTAATTGTGCTATGGTTTTTAAAAGAGAATGACCTTGCTTTTAAGAACTATAAATTGAAATACTGTGTCTGCAACTTATTTTTAGTGGTTCAGAAAAAAAATCACATGTACAAATACAAACATAGATAATGGCGGGGAGTGGGGGAGAGACAGAATAAAGGAAATGTAATAAAATAAGCTTTTGGTAATCCTGGTGATTAATATAAGGGAATTCTTTGTACTATATTTTGAACTTTTCCATAGGTCTAAAATTATGTTTAAAAGGTTTCAAAACATCTATCATGCTTGGGTGGGATGAATTGGGAGCCTGGGATTGACATACATACATACATATATATATATATATATACTATTGATACTATTTATAAAATAGGTAACTAATGATAACCTACTATATAGCACAGGGAACTCTACCCAGTGCTCTGCGATGACCTAAATGGGAAGGAAATCCCAAAAAAGAGGGAATGCATGTATTAATATATTTAGAGTTGATCCACTTTGCCAAAGAGCAGAAGCTGACACAGCAGTGTAAAGCAACTATACTCCAAAAAGAAAACTCAATCATGCTTAACAAAATGAGAACGCTGTGTTAAAACTATTCGCTAAAACTTTTATAAGAACCAAGATACTTTCAGTCTCAAAATATCTCCCTAAGAAATATGTATCATCTACAAAAGGGAAAAGAGTGGTAAACTCTGCCATACATCACCATGATCAAGTACTACATGTTAAGATCATTATTATTGGAACAAAACAATACCATGTGCCTCCTGATATTGATATTATGCAATGAGAAGGAAATAAGATAACTTCTGTGGTACTTCTGACTGAAAAAAGAAAAGGATAGAGTAACCTCAATCTAATTATGAGGCAACATCATATGAAGCCAAATTGAGAGAACTTTCTGAAAAATAACTGACCGATATTCTTCAAAAAATAGTCATGATAGAGGAAGACTGGAACTATTTCAGATTAAAGAAGGAAAAAGAGACATGACAACTAAATGCAACACATGATCCTGGACAATAAATTGGAAAGTCTAGGTGACGGGCATGTGATAATTTTTGTATTATTCTCGCAAATTTTCTGGGCGAAATAATTAAAATAAAAATTGTAAAAGTGTATCTGAAGGCACTAATTCTTTTACTATGCTCCAAACTTGTCAAAGTTTTACTGGACTAAGATTATACTTAAAGTTCTTGTAGAATTCTCCAATGAAGACTTCATAATCTGGTGCCATTTATTGGAGCAAGGGAGATCCCTCCCAGCTAAACTTAATATTATTATTATTATTATTGCAGTTGGTCTACTAGACTTTTTGTCTCTACTGGAGTCAATTTAGCAAGTTGGGTTACAATAAAAATTACCCAAAATTTCAAATTTATTTACATAGAGTTGTACAAAATAATTTCTCTTTTCTGGCTTAAACAATAGATATTTATTTCTCATGATTTTGTGCGCTGGTTGGATGATCCTTCTGGATGATTCTGAGGTCAGTTGGCAATGGACTTGAATGATCTTGGAAGGCCTCACTCGCATACCTAGATTGGCAGGCTGTTGACTGAAGCATATCAGTTCTCCACCTGGCCTCTTCAGTATATTATTTCAGGCTCATTCCCAGGAAGATGGACTCACATCTAACTTTGGATGCATCACATGTGTTACTAGAAAACATCAGAATCCACCTGCCAATGCGGGAGATGCAGTTCGCCCTCTGGGTCAGGAAGACCCCACATGCCGTGGAGCACCTAGGCCCATGTGCCACAACCACAACCACGAGTGTCCAGGGCCCATGCTTCACAACAAGGGAAGCCACTGCAGTGAGAAGCCTACACATTGCAACGAAGAGTAGCCCTCATCCACTTCAACTAGAGAAAGTGCACGTGCAGCAATGAAGACCCAGCACAGCCAAAAATAAATACAAATTTTTAGAAAATCACTAACCAAAGCAGACGACTTGGTCAAGCCTCAATGTAAGGCGTGGAGTAATAGGCTCTACCTCTTGATGGGGAGACTGGAAAAGTCACTTTGCTAAAATAGTTATGGGGCAGAGGCGGGGAAGTGGGAGGGATAAATTGGAAGACGGGGCGGAGGTAGACATATACACATGATATGTATACAATAGATAACTAACAAGGACCTACTGCATAGCACAGGGAACTCCGCTCAATATCTTGTAATAACATACAAGGAAAATGAATCGAAAAAAGAGTGGACACATGTATATGTAAAACTGATTCACTTTGTTGCACACCTGAAACTAACAGCATTGCAAATCAACTATACTCCAATAAAAATTAATTAAAAAAGAAAGTAGAAAGACAGGAAACTCTGAAGTCATGTATAAACATGCTGAGACTTTCTGAAACTAGAAACTGTTAACATGGAGTAAAAAAATTACAAAGACACTCAAGATGAATACTTACAGCAAAAAAAAAAAAAACCTAACAAACTCCTTCAATGCCTGAATCTTGGGAGAATTTCATTCAATTATAGGGTAAACAAATTTAAACTAATATCAATAAAAATTAAGACTTGCAAATTTTTTTTTAAAAAGGCATGCATTTCCAAACAGGAATAATTTGCAATCATTTTGCAACCTAGCACACCTTATCTGGTTAAGCATTCTCTAAAGTGAGTATGTTCTGGTGGGCATGTACATGAGGCATAAATATACTCTGTGCTCCCTTTGAGAAGTCCATCTATACATCTCTTCTCCACACAGTCTGCCAACGTTGTCCTTTCCAAGTCCCTAACCAGTCAGTCAAGCCATTCATCACTGGTCATGAATAGATACATATTCGAGGCCATTTCTCCTTCCAGTGGACACTTGGAGTTCTGACCAGTGGTAATATTTCACTACACTTTTTCTGGGCTGACCCTGAGTGAGTCTGCAATGTACTCTCCATCTTTTTCTGGTTGGTTCCAACAATGCACGCAGATCTATATGTAAGCCAGGTCTATTCTTTTCTTTCCCTGTTTACTGGTCACAGGAAATTCTATGGGGGCTGAGGGAAAAGCGGTGGAGTATGAACATTGGAAACTGGAGCCATCTGCTTCCTCATGCCTTCCATACTTACTCAGCTCTGTCCTTATATACGATTCTCATTTTACAATGGAATACTGCTCTCTATATGTAATGTTATGATTTGATGGATTTACGATACACACTTCATGATAGGAAATTCAGGTTACATCGTTATTTGGTACTTTGCAACACGATGTTCAGTCTCTCCTAGGGTATAGTAGCAAGCCAGGAGTTGCTTTTCTAATAGAGAGTTGCTGAGAAAGAAGGGTATGCCTTACTCAAAAACTCTAGGCAACTGTGCAGTAATTCTTTAAGTGGGGCTTGCCAGAGTCTACACAGAGCATCTCTGTCTGCCACAGACACTTCGGCAATTCTAAGGCTGTTAGGTCTGCTAAGTCATAACAGCCAAGCAGTAGGACAGTTTCTCCTCAAAGCTTGGCTCTGCTGCAGAAGCTCTGCTTCCTTCTGGCCCTACTCACAAATGGCAATATTATAGATTTCCTGGTAAGTGGATTGGAGCAGCACATCTGAATGTGCTGCCTGTTCTCTTCAGAATCCAAAGAAGCCTGCGAGGTATTGTGCTCTCTTCCTGGTTATGGAAAAGAGTGCTAATGTATGGCAACTTCTTTCAGGCCACTGGACCCCTCATAACTTCACTAATGAGGCAGGACCCTGAGTTTGATGGGATTTATCTCACATTCTTGTGTCTTCCTAAGGTATGTACAGCTCCTTTCACTTGCTGTTCATCAGCTCAAGTTAATATGAGGTCATCATTGTAAGAGTCCTGTACAATGATCTGTGTGATATTAAATTGATGATGACCTCTCTGGACTCTCTTGCGACAGACAGCAGGAGGGGTGCCATAATAAGAAAGTGGAAGAAGTGAAGCAATTTCTCCTGTTTCCTCAGAGGTAGATTTCTTACCATCTGTTGCTGGGGATGAGGGGAGGGTGGAAATCACACTCAATAGATCAATATCTGTACAGTGATGAAAGAGGCATTGGTTCTCCAGGCCCAGATAAAGGTGGGTGAGAAAGGCTAACATTAGAAGAGACATTCTTGCTGGCTTTCCAGGGCTGGATAGAAATTCCACTGGTTTAGAATCACGTATATTTTATAGACACTGTATCAAACCTGTGCATAGAATTGGAGATAAATGTTTATGGGAAGAGGAGTAAGTTTGTATGGCTGGATCAACAAGAATTATTCCGTGCACATGGGCTGGGTCCAGATCTTGGAAGGCCTTAAGAAGACCTGAGGAATTGGTTTCTCCATTAGGGTCCCAATGCATGAATTTACACATCCCTCGTTTGGGTACCTGGTACGCTTTGTACATGACTTAATAGCAAGCACTTCCCACTTGGCAAAAGGTCTTAGAAAGTATGTGAGAGTGGCATCCATATGGGTCAGCAACAAGATACAGCCATGTTGCTGTATAAACTTCCCCAGGACTCTGTGGGAGAAGGTGAGGGTGGGATGTTCTGACAGAACAGCATTGAAACAAGTATACTATCAAGGGTGAAACAGATCACCAGCCCAGGTTGGATGCATGAGACAAGTGCTCAGGGCTGGTGCACTGGGAAGACCCAGAGGGATGGGATGGGGCGGGAGGCGGGAGGGGGGATCGGGATGGGGAACACATGTACACCTGTGGCTGATTCATGTCAATGTATGGCAAAAACCGCTACAATATTGTAAAGTAATTAGCCTCCAACTAATAAAAATAAATGAAAAAAAAAAACTTGCCCAGTCATTTGATATGGTGCTTTCAGAGGTCCACAGAACAGCTTGCAGCAAAAAAAAAAAAAAAAAACTCCACCAGTATTCCCCTGTTCTTCTCAACCTCACTCCAGGGCTATCTCTTGGTCCAAACCCACTGCAACCCTTTTGCTTCCTTCCAAGGCCTGTGTTCACAAAAGCATTGGGTCTGGACTTGCTGGGGTTGGGTGGGGGGGCAGGCCCTGCTTCCCAGAAGTCCTTATAAACCAGTGACTTTGCCTCCTTAGGGATGTGAGGGACCTGAGCAGCTGGATCGCTCATCAGAGCTGACCCTTCCCAACCACTAAGGACATTCTGTTCACAGTTGCTTGGCCAGAAAAGTCTCAAATCTCTGGAACCTACTCATTGTTACTAAATTCAAGCTTTGAGAAGACACATTGGCTGGAACTCTGTGTCTTCATCTTTTTCTTTTTAGAAACATAAAAGCTCTAGTATGACACTTTCTAGCCTCCAAGCCTAGGGTCAAGTGGAACAAACACAGAGAAGTTGTCCTATTTTCTGCACGGTTAAGAAATGGGGAATTCAGTATGTGTTTACAGTGATGGCAACATTAAAATAGCTCATGCTACATTGCCAAATGAAGGATAACAGAGACATAAACATTGCCTTTTAAAAGATTCTTTTAGAAGAAAAAGTATGAATCGAATCATTTACAGAAGTACTGTTTGAACAGATGGTGTGATTAACAGCTAACATGTAAGCCATCTTGGGAGCTTATGGAAAAGTAAACAAGTGGAGCTAAAAAGAAATCACTTTATTCCCCAAAAGCGTCTTTCATTCATTTTACTCGGAAAATTGGAAAGTCTGTGTTCTGAAGGTTGTGTTTCCTTGGGGGATGTTAGGAGTGAGCAGGGAGAGTCTCTTTAGAGCAAGACCACATCCACGCCAGGTTGAGTTTTGAACTGACTTCCTGGGGGATGAGATGGGCCAAGAAGTCAACCCTCCAGCAGGGCTGGTCCTGGGAACCACTAAGGACACTCTACACCTCTGCTTGTCCTGAAACTCCTCCTGTGCACGAGGTGGAGAGAAGGGAGTTAAGAGCTGAGAACCAATTATGTAAGAGGCACTCTGAAAGGACGTCACATACACTCTTTGCTCTAAGGCCAGCTCACAATGGCCTCGGGAGTCATATTTTCCAAGGCCAATCTCCCAGTGGGAAAACAGTGGTTGAGAAAGGGGGGAACATCTCCTAAGCCCACACGGTTACCTCCTTTGTGGAGCTGCCATCAAAACTGTTGAGTTTCAGAGCTCTTTGTAGAGGCAGCTGATTACAGAGGGAAGAACACGGAGCAGGCTGTCTGGCGATGCAGGTATGAGAGTCTTCTCTGCTACCTAATGCCTCAGAGACGGATGTTGCTCCTTTCTGGGCTGTAATTTCCTCATCTTTAGAGTGTGGGCCCTGTATCATGGGCTCCAAGGTCCTCGGTTGGGCATGAAAATGGTCTCACACATCACATCGGCTTCCCCAGCTCCATTCCTGACCTTCCTCACCTGACGTGAGGAGAAACTCTTGCACACTGGCACAGCTTTAGCCATGGTGCCCCCGCCCACTTAGACAACTGCCCAGGAAATGGCTGACCCTTGGCAGAGCTCGTTCCCTACTGCCTTCACCAGAAAGTGCTGCATGCACCCACCTCAGCTCGCCCAAGTGCTCTCTCTTATCTAACATCTATGGGTGTGTAGTGACCCTCCAGGCCCTGCGCTACACACCGTGGAAAGGGAACAACAGTGAGCAGGAAGGACACAGTGCCTCTCCTCCCAAAGCTAGACCCAGTGTTGAGGCACACGAGTGAACAAATAAAAATATAGAGGGGTGAGTGTGAGCATAAGAAAAGGAGCCCGATTTCTTCCTGAGGAGTCAAGGGATGCTGCCCCAAGGTAGTAACCTTGGCACTAAACTAAATACATATCTAATCAACCATCCAGATATTTAGAATCACTCAGGTGACTACCACAGATTTGGGTGCCTTTCATCCCAGCATTTGGTACCACTTAGACCCACAGGTTGGATTCCCAGGCCATTTTTATGTTTCCAAAGATCTAGCGAATTAATTAAGGAGAAGAGCAACTTTAGCATTATGAATCCAGAAATAAATTCTTTCTCTTGGGCCTGTTCTTATATAAATACTTGTGAACTTTTTCACATGAACTCTTTTCTTCTAATTGCATCTCTGGGACCTAATCCTGGAGGGTTTGAAATGATTTGCCCTTGTGACTTTGAAACCTTTGATGCTGTGGCCCCTGTCAGGTGTGATTCCACTTTGTTCCCCAGACATTATAATAAACAGACTTTGGAGTCTTCCTCTCCCCATTTACTAAAGATGCTGCTGCTTTTGAGTTACATTTGAAGTTCACTTCAGCCCTCTACTAAGTAGGAAAAAGCCTACTCCTACTGCATGTTCTGGGTTGATGCATGATACTGCTCAGCCCAAGGATTCTCTCCTGGGACAAAATGATCCATTGGAACACTTCTGCAGGTCATCAGAAGAAAGCAATTCCTATAACATCTCAGATGCCTCTCTATGAGGATACTTACCACCCTGTCCCTCACCTTAGACGTAGTTGTGTCCAAATGTCACCTCTCCTCACCCAAGTCAGGGAACAACGGTATTTTGGTTTTCCTGGGATGCTATGTGCCAAGGACCAATGCGTTGTATGTAGGAGGTGCTTGTCCAGTATTTGGCCAATGTCCAAATTTTCAATGTTGCTTTATTGTTCTCTCAATGCTGTTTTATTGTCGTGTAAATCTTGCCATAATGCATTCTCAGAGTCAGCCATCTTCATTCTTTTCCATATGGTATCAATATTGATTCATTTTTTTGATTTTACCAGGTGCTAAAAATTACACTCTACTCTTCTTCATTCCTGGAGAAGGAAATGGCAGCCCACTCCTGTGTTCTTGCCTGGAGAATCCCAGGGACAGAAGAACCTGGTGGGCTGCTGTCTATGGGGTCGCACAGAGTTGAACATGACTGAAGTGACTTAGCAGCAGCAGCAGCTTCTTCGTTCCGAGGCATTTTCTGTTTTTTCTCTTCTAATTTATTTTCTTCTTGTTAATTTTTTGTGTATCCTTCTTCTTTTTTTCCTGTTTTATTTGCTCATCTCCAGTAATTTCTTCTGGCCTTAGGGACCATAAGTTTATAAATAAATTATTTTTATAATTCTTAATTTATTTTTCATGAAAAACGTTACATTGACTTCTTTATTGGTTAAAAAGAAAATATTATTCACTATGATTTTTGATGGTCTATTTTACATTGACCATGAGAAACCAGACATTCCCAAAATCATAGAGCAAGAAAAGTTCTGAACTGTTGTCTGTGCCATGGAGGAAGTGCTTGAGTGGGTAACAGGGCCCAGCATTTTCTATAGTTTGACATAATGACTGTGAAAATAGGCATAGGAATAGGGAAAGAACCCAAACTTGTTAATGGCCATGACCAACAGTACAATTTTCTGTGGTTTTAGTTCCATTACCTACAGTTTTCTGTGACTTTCATGTTCTCTCATTTGATTAGAAAAATGTTATTAAAAAGAGTAATTGCCCAGTAACAGTCATTTGCTTAACACAGGAGAAATGAAAGTCCCAGGTGTTCTGGCACAACCAGGGCAAGAAATCTGGCCTCAGGACTTCTAAACTAAGTTGTTCTTTGAATTGAGATTTGAAGACACAGACTTAGAATTCTGTTTTTCAATCCACCTAAGATTTGAGTGAAATAAGAATCCTATGCATTTGAAAACCTGGCGCTCATTCTAGAGTCAAGTGGGAAACCGTTTTACGCAGGCAATGGATACACTTCCTAGACTCCAGCTCTCTTTTAGATGGCACAGTCGTCTGCACACGTCACCTTCCAGAGATCCTCTTGCCCTGCTCCAGTTTCTTTGTCAGTTATCTGCTCTGCCCAAGTGCCTGTTGCCAACAGTGGCTTCAGTCATCCAGGGATGCTCACAACCTCTGGTGCAAAAGGATATTACATTCTTTTGGTAAACGCCTGTCCAAGCTCTGGGTATGCGTGAACCCATCTTCTACAGGGTTCACAGGGTTTACAATGAAGAAGCTGCTGCTGCTGCTGCTGCTGCTGCTACTAAGTCACTTCAGTCATGTCCGACTCTGTGCGACCCCATGGACGGCAACCCACCAGGCTCTTCTGTCCCTGGGATTCTCCAGGAACCCTGAACTTTTACAGGATGGGTGCTAATGGCTGCTAATTTCTATCACCTCATAATGAGATTGGCAGAAATGTCATTCCAGGGGCAGGGGTATGAAAACTGGTAGGCTTAAAAGCTGTCTTCTCAGAGGACCCTGAGACTGAGGACCGTGAGATCAATAGCACGTTTCTAGGCTTTAGTTCTATGAGGGATTCAGCGGGCACAGAGAACCACAAATAGGGCACAAGACCCACAGATGCCCATGGGACTACTGTTTGCAGCGACCTGTAAGGCACAGGTGATCTCCGATTAGTACAATGCAAAGAGCAAATACAAGGCAGTAGCTAGGGTACTGGAGAAGGCGATGGCACCCCACTCCAGCGCTCTCGCCTGGAGAATCCCATGGACGGAGGAGCCTGGTAGGCTGCAGTCCATGGGGTCGCCAAGAGTTGGACACGACTGAGCGACTTCCCTTTCCCTTTTCCCTTTCATGCATTGGAGAAGGAAATGGCAACCCATTCCAGTGTTCTTGCCTGGAAAATCCCGGGGACGGGGGAGCCTGATGGGCTGCCGTCTATGGGGTCGCACAGAGTCGGACACGACTGAAGCGACTTAGCAGCAGCAGCAGCTAGGCTATTGGGCTTTCCAGGTGGCACTTGTGGCAAAGAACCCGCCTGCCAATGTAGGAGACATAAGAGACTTGGGTTCAATCCCTGGGTTGGGAAGATTCCCTGGAAGAGGGAATGGCAACCCACTTCAGTATCCTTGCCTGGAGAATCCCATGGACAGAGGAGCCTGGTGGGCTACAGCCTATAGGGTCGCAAAGAGTCAGACACGACTGAAGCGACTGAGCATGCATGCTAGTTGCACACAGCTAGGCTATTGGATGGGATTTCAGAAATAATCACCATCCATTCTGTATCAGTAACTGGTAAAACTGCAGCATGAAAGCCAAACCAGCCTATCGCCTGTTTCTGTAGATAAACTTTTATTAGAGTACAGTTATGCCTACTCACTGAAACAATCTCAAAGGCTGCTTTTGTGCTACAATGGCAGAGCTAAGTACTTGCAACAAAGACCGGTGGTCTGCAAAATCTAAAACATTTCTGATGACAGAAAAACTTAGCCAACCTCTGCTTCCAGAACATAAAGAAAAAAAGTTTGAAGAAATAATCCTGCATAAAAGCCAGGATAAAAGGGAGTTAAAGAAATCCCAACCTACACTGTTGAAGCTCAGTGATGGAAGAAATTAATGGAGGAGAAGGAAGGGTGGAGTGTGGAAACTGTATTCCTGGACTAAAATATACATGGATGAGGCTATTTCTACAAAAGTGAGTCTGAGTCATCGAAAATTGGCATTGACAAACTATGGCCTGCAGGCCAAATCTGGTCTGCATGTGTTGTTGTTAGTTTAATAGACTATTTTTTTTTTAAAAAGAAGTTTAGGTTTACCAAAAAATTGATCAGAAAATACAGAGAGCTCCCATATTCCTCTTCTCCCTGTACCACAGTTTCCCCTATTATTAACATCTTTCATGATTGTGGTACATTTGTTTAAAATGATGAACAAATGTTGATATATAATTATTTTTTTCCATTTATTTTTGTTAGTTGGAGGCTAATTGCTTTACAATATTGTAGTGGTTTTTGCCATACATTGACATGAATCAGCCATGGATTTATATGTGTTCCCCATCCTGATCCCCCCTCCCACCTCCCTCCCCATCCCATCCCTCTGGGTCTTCCCAGTGCACCAGCCCTGAGCACTTGTCTCATGCATCCAACCTGGGCTGGTGACCTGTTTCACCCTTGATAATATACATGTTTTGATGCTGTTCTCTCAAAACATCCCACCCTCGCCTTCTCCCATAGAGTCCAAAAGTCTGTTCTGTATATCTGTGTCTCTTTTTCTATTTTGCATATAGGGTTATCGATATATAATTATTAACTAAAGATCAAAGTTTAACTTAGGTCTTTGAACTATACAATTCTATAGGTTTTGAGAAATGTATAATGTCATGTATCAACCAATAGAATATCATATGGATATTTGCCCACCAGCAATGAATGACAGTTGCTCCCTATCTTCCCTGTTTCTCCCTATCTTTCCAGTATTTGGTAGTGTCAGTGTTTTGGATTTTAGCCATTTTAATAGATATATAGTGGTATAACACTGTTGTTTTAATTTATAATTTCTTAAAGATATATAATGTTAAGAATCTTGCATATGTTTATTTGTCATCTGTATATCTTCTTTGATGAGATGACTTTGCAGATCTCTTTCCCACTTTTAAATGGGGTTGTTTATTTCCTTAACATCGATTTTTAAAAAGTTCCTTATATATACTAGATGTAAGTCTTTTATCAGATATATGTTTGGCAAAGATTTTCTACCAGTCTGTATATTATCACTTCATTCTCTAAACAGTGTCTTTTACAGATCACAAGTTTTACGTTTATTGAAGTGAAATCTATCACATTTATCTTTAATAGATCATGCTTTTGCTGTTGACCAAAGGTGACACAGATTTTCTCCTATGATATCTTTTAGAAATTATATATTTTGTATTTTAAAATTTAGGTCTCTGATTCATTTTGAGTTAATTTTTGTGGAAGGAGTAAAGTCTCATTTGTTGAAAAGACTGTCTTTCTCCACTGAATTGTCTTTGCTCCTTTGCCAAAGATCTGTTGACCCTAATAGTGTGTGTTTACTTATTAGCTCTTCTTTACATTCTATTGACCTATTTTTCTGTTCTTTAGCTAATATCACCCAGGCTTAATCACTGTTCAGTTCAGTTCAGTCACTCAGTCATGTCCGACTCTTTGAGAATCCATGAACCGCAGCACGCCAGGCCTCCCTGCCATCACCAACTCCCAGAGTTCACCCAAACCCATGTCCATCGGGTTGGTGATGCCATCCAACAATTTCATCCTCTGTCATCCCCTTCTCCTCCTGCCCTCAATCTTTCCCAGCATCAGGGTCTTTTCAGATGAGTCGGCTCTTCGCATCAGGTGGTTAAAATACTGGAGTTTCAGCTTCAACATCAGTCCTTCCAAAGAACACCCAGGACTGATCTCCTTTAGGATGGACTGGTTGGATCTCCTTGCAGCCCAAGGGACTCTCAAGAGTCTTCTCCAACACCACAGTTCAAAAGCATCAATTCTTCTGCACTCAGCTTTCTTTATAGTCCAACTCTCACATCCACAAAAACCATAGCTTTGACTAGATGGACCTTTGTTGGCAAAGTAATGTCTCTGCTTTTTAATATGGTGTTTAGGTTGGTCATAACTTTCCTTCCAAGGAGTAAGAGTCTTTTATCACCCAGGCTTTATCACTGTAGCATTATATTAAGTCTTGAACTCAGGTCAGCACAGATCTTCAACTCTATTTTTCTTCAGTACTATGCTGACTGTTCTAGGTCTTTTCCTACTCGATATGAACTTTAGAATTATTTTGTTGCTATCCATAAAATTACTTGGTTATAGTTTGGATTGAATCTATAGATTAAATTGGGAAGAATTAACATTGCAATTAATGGAGAAAAAGTATTTTACAAAATTCAACATACATTCATGATAAAAACTTCCAACAAATTGGGTATAGAAGGAATGTACCTCAACATAATGAAGCCCATATATGATAAAACCATAAATAACATCATTTCTAATGGTGAAAGTTTGAAAAATTTTCCTCTAAGATCAGGAACAAGACAAGTGTGCCCAGTGTCACCATTCCTATCGAACACAGTACTGGAAGTCCTAGCCAGAGCAATTAGGCAAGAAAAAGAAAAAAAAATCCAAATTACAAGGAAAAAGTAAAATTGTTTCTGATTGCAGATTATATGATATTTTATATAGAAAATCCTAAAGATTACATGAAAATCTGTTAATACCAAAAAGGAAATGAGGAAAAGTCACAGAATACAAAATGAACATATGGAAATCAGCTGTGTTTCTATACACTAATAGTGAAATACATGAAAAACAAAGAAAGTCATTCCATTCACAAGAGCATCAAAACCAATAAAATACTTAGAAGTACATTTAACCAAGGAGGTGAAAGGTCTGTACACTGAAAACTGTAAGGCACTGATTAAACAAACTGAAAAAGACATAAATAAATGGAAAGATATTCTGTATTCACAGATTGGAAGAATATTATTAAAATGTCCATACTCTGCAAACCTACTATAGATTCTGTACAATCCTGATCAAACTTCCAATGACATTTTCCATAGAAATAGAGAATCCTGAAATTTGCATAGAACTACAGAAGCCACTGAATAGCCACAGAAACTCTGAGAAAGAACAAAGCTGGAAGCATCACATTTCTTGATTTCAAACTATATTACAAAGCTATAGTAATCAAAAGAGCATGGCCCTGGCATAAAAACAGACACATAGACTGATGGAACATAATCGAGATCCCAGAAAGAAACCCTCACGTATATGGTCAACTAATATTTGACAAGGGAGCCAAGAATACTCAATGCGGAAAGGATATTCTTTTCAATAAATGGTGTTGACAAAACTGGATAAACACATTCAGAAGAATGAAATAGATCCCTATCTTATACCACTCATAAAAAGTAACTCAAAATGGATTAAAGACTTCAGCATAAAACCTGAATCCATAAAACTCACAGAAGAAAACATAAAGGGGAAAGCTCCTTGATATTGGTCTTGGCAACACTTTTTCAGATATGATGCCTAAAATGCAAGCAAGAAAAGCAAAAATAGATAAGTGGGAAATCATCAAACTAAAAAGTGTCTGCTCAGCAAAAGAAACAATCAACAAAAAAGGAGGCCTATGGAATGGGAGAAAATAATTGCAAAGCACTTATGAGGATGTGTGTGTTAGTTGCACAGTCATGTCTGACTCTTTGCGACCCCATGGACTGTAGCCTACCAGGCTCCTCTGTCCATGGAATTCTCCAAGCAAGAATACTGGAGTGGGTTGCCATTTCCTTCTCCAGGGGATCTTCCTGACTAAGGGATTGAACCCAGGTCTCATGCATTGCAGGCAGATTCTTTACCATCTGAGCTAAGGGAAAGTTCCATTTATTAGGATAAGAGGTTAATATCCAAAATACATAAGTAATTCATACAACTCAATAACAAAATAAACAATCAGATTAAAAAATGGGCAGAGGACCTGTATGGATATTTTTCCAAAGACACACAAATGGTCAATAGAAACATGAAAATATGCTCAACATCACTAACCACTGCCGCTGCTGCTGCTGCTAAGTCACTTCAGTTGTGTCCGACTCTGTGCGACCCCATAGACGTCAGCCCACCAGGCTCCCCCGTCTCTGGAATTCTCCAGGCAAGAACACTGGAGTGGGTTGCCATTTCCTTCTCCAATGAGTGAAAGTGAAAAGTGAAAGTGAAGTCACTCAGTCGTGTCCCACTCTTAGCGACCCCATGGACTGCAGCCTACCAGGCAAGAGTACTGGAGTGGGGTGCCATTGCCTTCTCCGTCACTAATCACTAGGGAAATGCAAATCAAAACCTCAATGAAATATCACCTAATATCTGTTAGAATGGCTATTATCGAAAGAACAGGAGATAAATGCTAGAAAGGAAGTAGAGCAAAGGAAACCCTAGTGCACTGTTAGTGGGAAGGTAAACTGGTAATATCACTAGGGAAAAGAGGATGGACCATCTTCAAAATTTAAAAACAGAACTACCATATGATATAGCAACCTCACTTCTGGTATACAGTCAAAGAAAATGAAATAAAGGTCATAAAGAGATATGTGCACCCCTATGTTCATTACGATATTATTCATAATAGCAAGGGTAATATTATTCAAACAGCCTAAGTGTTCACCCTCAGACAAATGGATAAAGAAGTAGTATATTGGAATATTATTCAGCCACGAGAAAGAAGGAACATTTTCAACAACATAAATGTATCTTGGGGGCATTGTGCAAAGTGAAATAAGTCAGGTCAAAAAAGACAAATATTGTATGTACGATTTTACTTAAATGTGGGACCTAAAAGAATCAGACTCATAGAAAGTAGAATGCTGGTTGTGAGGGGCTTAGGGTGGGGGAAATGGGTAGATGTTTATCAAAGGGTACAAACTTTCAGTTATATGATGAATAAGTTTGGGGGATCTGATGTATAGCATAGTGACTATAGTTAACAATACTGCATTAATATTATAAACATGAAAGCTGTTAAAAGAGTAGATCTTAAATGTTCTCAATCTACAAAAGAAATGGAAATTATGTGAGGCAATGGGGGTGTTAACAAACCCTAGCAATAATTTTGCAATATGTAAGTGTATAAAATCATCATACTGCATATCTTAAACTTATATAGTGTTATATGTCAATTATATCTCAATAAAGCTGGGGAAAAAAAGTGTAAAAAAAGCAAAAACCTCCTCCAAGTACTACTTAAACACTTACTGTCTGAGAAGAGAATGAATGTACCAAACACTGCCCAGGGAGAAAAAAATTTCTCTTAGAAGATCAGACATTCTTTCCTCAGAATCAAAGCTGAAGTTCCCATTCTTAGAAATTCTCAACAAATACTTTAGAATGAAAGTAAACATTAGTTTTGGTTAGGTAAATAAAGCAACTGTCTAGGCTTCCACCACCTTAGTATTCTTCTCTCCCTCACCCCCCAGACTCTGTTTGCATTAGACAACTCAATTGCAAAGCAGGGATGTGTTCCTTTCTGGTCCTAAAGTGAAGACATCACTTTGAACCTGAGACTATGAATGTTTAAGTCACCATAAGACTTCCTGTACTTGCATTTGAATTGTGGATTATGTTTTATCCTAGTTAAATATTTAGGGTATCTCAGTAGACTACATATTTTTGGCAAATAGGACTGTCTTAACAATTTGTACATACAATCAAAAAGTCCTCTCCTTAATTTATTTTTCCATGGCTGGGATCAAGAAAACAGTATCTTAAACACCGCAAGCAGAAATATTATTTTAATATTTGTACAGAGAGAGGGAAACTGCATGCCATGAATTGGCGTCTATATTAGCATCATGGATGCTAGAAAATGAATTCTTTTCGGTGGTTTTTTGACACCAGTGTTTAATGGCAGCTTTATTACAAGCCATCTCTGTGTACATAAAAGAAAAATATGTTTTAACAAGTAGGAATAAATGGGCATGATTCACTAGTACAGTTAACTCAAGATTTTCCAACCTTATAGCCACAACTGATAGGAAGATTTATCACCACAGCTGCCTGTGTTAAACTTCTTTTCCTGCAGTTGAAGGAATCAAATTTCTTCTTGGAGATTAGTCATTTGTGGGGGTGTCGCCAACTGCAAAATGCTTCTGTTATGAATGAGGTGCACTTCTCTGTTGCTGTCCTCCAGTCTTATCTCTTTTTGTGTCTTTCCCACTTGCACACAAGTTGCAATGACACACAGTCATGTTTTCTTTACTTGTTATTCAAACCTAAAACTCTGGGTTGCTTTGCTGGATGGCAATGTGGTAACCTCACAAAGATGGGTGGGAAGAAATGTGAAATCTGAGCAGATGAGAAATTCTACATGAGGGTGAGAGTGGAAAGGTAGCTAACATTTCTTGGGTGGCTATAAATGTGCCAAGCACTATGCTAGACTCTTTATTCAAGGGATCTCATTTCATCCTTAGAGCAATCTTGCAAGAGGTTAGGTAATATTCCCATTTCATATGTGAGGAAATTGACTTTTTCAAGATAGTGTGGTTTATCATTAACTAACTGAGCAGATATGAGTCATTTGAATCAGTTCTAATGAGATGGATGAAACTGGAGCCCATTATACAGAGTGAAGTAAGCCAGAAAGATAAAGACCATTACAGCATACTAACACATATATATGGAATTCAGAAAGATGGTAATGATAACCCTATATGCAAAACAGAAAAAGAGACACAGAAGTACAGAACAGACTTTTGGACTCTGTGGGAGAAGGTGAGGGTGGGATGTTTCAAAAGAACAGCATGTATATTATCTATGGTGAAACAGATCACCAGCCCAGGTGGGATGCATGAGACAAGTGCTCGGGCCTGGTGCACTGGGAGGACCCAGCGGAGTCGGGTGGAGAGGGAGGTGGGAGGGGGGATCGGGATGGGGAATACGTGTAACTGTATGGCTGATTCATATCAATGTATGACAAAACTCACTGAAATGTTGTGAAGTAATTAGCCTCCAACTAATAAAAAAAAAAAAAAAACTAGCTCCCAAAGACTCCAAAGTGCCTCTGTTTTCTTGCTCCACTTGGCCATACAGCCTCTGAGGTCCTAGAGGAATGCAGTTGGACAAAGTAGTTTTACAACTATACAGCTTACAGGGATTTTTAAGATAACAGCTTTATTGAGAAATAATTCACATATCATACAATTGGCCCATTTAAATTGGACCACTCAATGGTCTCTAGCATTTGCACAAACTTGTGCAACTATGACCAATTTTAGAATATTTTCATCACCTCAAAAGGAAATCCTGTGCAATTCAACTATTACTCCCATATCACCAATCCTCCCTCCAGTCCTAAAATGCCACTAATCCACCTTCTTTGTCTATAGATTTGCCAATTATTGACATTTTATATGAATGCAATCATATATTATGGGTCCATTTGTGACTGGCTTCTTTCACTTATTGTAATGTTTTAAAGATTCATCCATGTTGTAGCCTGCATCAGTACTATGTTCCTCTTTATGTCTGAATAATATTTGTATGGATATACTACATTTATTTATCTACCACTTATAGGGACGTGATGCCATGTCTACATAAGAAAATTCTAAAGTTAAAAGAGTCATCAATGTTTCATCTCTTCTATTATCTACCTAAATTGTGCCAAACTAATTATGTCCTACTGGCTTCTGGGAACATGTACCCCCCAACTTTCCTTTCACTTGACCAGTTTAATTTTCACTGAATTGACTAGCTGTTTTGCCAACATATAGATAGTTTAACACATTGTTATTGTTTAGTCGCTGAGTCACGTCTGACTCTTTTGCGACCTCTTGGACTGTAGCCCACCAGGCTCCTCTGTCCATGGGATTCTCCAGGCAAGAATACTGGAGTGGGTTGCCATTCCTTCTCCAGGGGATCTTACCAATCCAGGGATTGAAGTGGTGTTTCCTGCTCCGGCAGGCAGTTTCTTTACCACTGAGCCACCAGGAAAGCCCCTGTTTAACATATTAGGACGTGTCTGAAATGACAGCTGGAAAACATGGAAGCTTACACTACCATATGTAAAATAGATAGCCAACAGGAATTTGTGGTATGACTCAGGGAACTCAAACAGGGGTTCTGTAACAACCCAGAGGAGAAAGATAGGGAGGGACATGGGAGGAAGGTTCATGAGAGAGGAGATATATATACACCTATGGCTGATTCATGCTGATATTTGGCAGGAAACAACCAAAATCTGTAAAGCAATTATTCCTCAATTAAAAAACTAAATAATATCAGATTAAAAAAAAATAACTCAGACATTCACTTAACATCATAACTGCTTGCCTAAGTATAATTTACAAAAATGTATGGTGTGGCCAGAAAATTTGTTTAAAAGCTGGCAAAATTATTTCATAGGGAGATATAGCATCTATGCAAAGATAAAACTCTTTCTGTCAAAATTTTTGTCAATCAACCAGTTAATGTCATTTTATGAAAGTGATAGGACAATTTTATTATATGTTTAACTGAATTGGCCAGAAACACTGACATAATGTAACCTAATTTAAATACCTTTCTTTAGCTATTTAATAGCCTAAACAACTTTAATAGGCTTCCCTTGCCTTCTTGGATTCTACGATGGGAAGAGAAAGAAGCCTTTATTCAAGCAATTGTACAAATGTACAGTAGAGTGTAACACGTTAGTACAAACCCTACAAACTCCTGGGTAGAATGAAGCAAAGTCATTAGTATTTATTTCTCTTCTTTTTTTAGTAGTTATCTTGATTAATCACAAAATATAAGCACTTTCAGAAACCGCTTTAAGTGCTTTCCCACAAGTGTGCTCAAAATAGTGCACAGAGAGTAATACCGGGTAGAACCACCAGAGACGCCCATTGGGAGTTCTTCTTCTGGGTATGAACTGCAATTTCTTGTTAGTTACCTACATCTTCTTGCTACTGTCACACAAGATGAATGGAGTTAATACACAATATAGGGTTTATGCAACTGCAATCTAGGAATTCTTCCTCAGATCTCATTTTCTATGCAACCCCCCTCTTTGAACTAATGTATAATAGACCCTCAACTCCTATGTTACAGTGATTCCATCTCATGATAAGAATTATCTTTTGTAATGAAAACACTTTATCATTTTAGAAGTACTATTGCATAAATTATTTCTGTTTACACTACAATTTCTTATTTTAAAGTATTTTACATGCAATAAATATTAATAAATGTTTCTCAAGCATAATCTTTACAACTATTAAATTTCCATCACATCAATTTTTAATAAAAAGCATAAACTGAGATTGTTATTCTTTCTCTTATCCTGTTTCTTTGCCTTCTCTTCCACGGAGTGCTTTAGCAACCCTTCTGGCCATTTTTGCTCTCAATCCTCATACACATTTATGAGCTTAGCATTTCTGTTCTTCCCGAGAGTAATGGCCAAGATTGTGATTCCTTTTGATTTTTTTTTTTCTTTTTTGCTATGAGATCTCATATACCTATATGTGTGTGCTCGGTCACTTCAGTTGTGTCTGACAATTTGTGAAACCATGGACTGTAACCTACCAGGCTCCTCTGTCCACAGGATTTCCCAGGCAAGAATACTTGAGTTGGCTGCCACGCCATCCTGCAGGAGACCTTCCCGACCCAGAGATCGAACCTGTGTCTCTTACATCTCCTGCATTGGCAGGAGGGTTCTTAACCACTAGTGTCACCTGGGAAGCCCCATATACCTTATGTACCTTACCTAATCTTTTTCATTATTGTCTTGGCCAACTAGCTCCCAAAGACTTCTCATAGGCCACATTCATAAGGGTCCTTGAAACTGGATCTCTTTCTTTCTACTGTGTCCCACTTCTCTTACCCTGACACTAATCCACACTTGACTGAATGTTATCTTTGGTGACCAAAACTTCTCAATCTTTGTTGATTCCCCTTTTTTAATTTTGTGAATTTTTTTCTCAAATGTATCATGCAAAATCTCTTCTCCAGAGGGATGATGGTTATAGGAGGGGGAAATATCAAGAATGACTCTCAGGTGTTAGGGCTAAGGTTAGTTACATCATACTGAGATAGGGAAAAGGTATGCAAATGTTTTTTGATTGAGTCCACATATTTGCCTGGAGTCCTGGAGAGAGGCCTATTGCTTCAGTTATGTCTGACTCTTTGTGACCCCACAAACTGTAGCCTGCCAGGCTCCTCTGCCCATGGGAATTCCCAGGCATGAATACTGGAGTGGGTTGCCATTTCCTTCTCCAGGGGATCTTCCCGACCCAGGGATTGAACCCGCGTCTCCTACAGCTCCTGCATTGGCAGGTAGGTTCTTTACCACTAGTGCCATCTGGGAAGCCCAGAGAGAGGCCTAAGCTACTGATAAAAAAACTGGAAGGGATGAAGAGAGGAGTTGGAACTTAGAGTATATAAAGAGATAATTTGGCAGGTGGCGGGTACAGTTATCTAAAAGGTGCTCTTTTCCACTGAGAAAAGTGCAAAAG
Organism: Muntiacus reevesi; assembly: GCF_963930625.1. NCBI lineage: Eukaryota > Metazoa > Chordata > Mammalia > Artiodactyla > Cervidae > Muntiacus > Muntiacus reevesi. The sequence continues at coordinate 119,685,079 of NC_089271.1, read as the reverse complement.
AGAAAAGAATATTTTCTGATCGAGAAATTTTGTAGCTATGGAGATAGAAAATGCATAAACGTGTGCTCAGTACCCAGTTGGCACTCAATAAATGGTAGCTGCATCATTAAAAGACAGGATAGCAAGAGTTAGTGAGGATGTGCAGAAAAGGGAACCCTCATGAGCCATTGGTAGGGATGTAAGTCAGTACAGCCACTATGGAAAACAGTATGGAGGGTCTTCAAAAAATTAAAAACAGAACCACCGTGTGATCATGCAATCCCACCCCTGGGTATATATTCAAAAAGAAATGAAACTGGGATGCTGAAGAAATATCTGCACTCCCATGTTTATTGCAACAATATCCAAGACATGGAAACAACCTAAGTGAACATCAATGGATTAATGGATAAATATGTGATATATATAATATATAAAAAATCATATATGATATGCTTGCATGCTAAGTCGCTTCAGTTGTGTCTGACTGTTTGCAACCCTATGGACTGTAGCCCACCAGGCTCCTCTGTCCATGGGATTCTCCAGGCAAGCATACTGGAGTGAGTTGTCATTTCCTTCTCTAGGGGATCTTCCCAACCCAGTGGTTGAACCCGCATCTCTTATGTCTCCTGCATCAGCAGATGAGTTCTTTACCACTAGTGGCACCTGGGAAGCCCCATTGTATATGAGATATATGAATATTATTCAGCTCCGAGGAAAAAGGAAATCCTGCCATTTGTGACAAGATGGAAGAATCTTGAGAGCATTATGTACTCAGTCACTCAGTTCTGTCCAACTCTTTGTGACCACATGGGCTGTAGCTGCCAGGCTCCTCTGTCCCTGGGATTTCCCAGGCAAGAATATTGTAGGAGGGTGCCATTTCCTATGCCAGTGGAGTGCATTATGCTAAGTGAAAAGAGAAAAACAGAGAAAGACAAATACTGTGTGATCTCACATGTGGAATCTTAAAAACCTGAACTCAGAAAAGGAGAGTAGAATGGTGGATACTAGGGGTGCAGTGGAGGAAGTGAGGAGATGTTGGTCAAAGTCTACAGATTTCCGGTTATAAGATGAAGAAGTTCTGGGGATCTAAAGCTCAGCACAGTGATTATAGTTAACAATACTGTACTATATACTTGAAAGTTGCTAAGAAATTGAATTTTAAATGTTCTCACAACAAAAAAAAAGGTAATTACATATGCCATGATCGAGGTGTCAGCTAACAGTATGGCAGTAATAATATTTCAATGTATATGTGTATCAACACACTATATACCTTAAACTTACACAATGTTAATGTAAAGCTGGTAAATTAAATAGATAGAGAAACTAGCCACTTCTCCATGCCTATACAATGCCTTTGCCAGACTCTGCTGCCCTCTCTGGGACTGGCTTCAAGTGACAGCCTGTTCTTGCCTTTTTGTTTTTAACTGAAATTATACCAAACAAGCCCTCAACTGTCACTGTAGTCAGATGACTTTCCAAATACTTCCTTGTAAGTCACTGTATCTTAGTTTACTCCACCAATGCATAAAAGCTTCCATATTAAGCTAAGCAAGTAACTGTTGTCTTCTGATTGCTCCCCAGCTCACTGGACCTCAAATGCTAAATAAAGGTTGCTGCCTTGTGGCTTCATTATGTTTCTATTTTGTCTTATGTCCCCAAATTCAGGAATTAATGTCTCACTTGTAGGCACTGAAGTCCTGTGGACAGGGGATCTTTCCTGCTTCTAGTCCCATTATTTTTTAATGTATTTATTTTAATTGGAGGATAATTACTTTACAATATTGTGATGGTTTTTGCCATATATCAACATGAATCAACCACAGGTATACATTTGTTCCCCCACCCTGAACTCCCGTCCCTCCTCCCTCCCCACCCTATCCCTCTGGGTTGTCCCAGTCCAGAGATAAATCCATGCACCTATGGACAAAGGAGGCAAAAAGATACAATGGAGAAAAGAAAGTCTCTTCAACTAGTCCTACTATTAAGTCAGCTCTCCCTAGCCACATCAATGGTGGAGGCTATGTCTCAAACGAGCCCATATTTGGCCAGCCAACGAAACCACACCACAGAGAGAGTGCTGCGCAGACCACGTGTTTAACTGTTGCCATGCTGTCTGCATGAACGCATCTCATGTCTTTACACACGTTATATGAAGATGTGTTACCTTCTCAAATATAGAGAATACATTGTATTTTATGTTCTCCTGAACCCAGAGCTCCCTAAGTCACACGGTACAGTGGATAGAGGGGACATGCTAATCTTTTCAGCGGTGTTCCAATTTTAATATAGGTTCTGCTGGGCTGAGTACAAACTACATGTAAGGCACAGGGGCCAGCTGCTTCCTTTAAATCTAAACACAAAACCACTCTCCCACTCCTACGAATTCCACTTATAACTCATGTTCTACTCACAAACCCCCTCAAACTCCATCACTAAAGTAAATCTCTTGTAAGCAAAATCTTAGCGGTCAAGCTCCCTTCAACTTCCATATGTACAGCGCCTGTATACAATCCCTGTGTGCGAGATGGTGTGCTAGCAAAATTGAAAACCCAGGAACCTGTTTGAGGGGCTGCTTTAATGACTTCCAGGTATTAACACAGAAGATGTCCAGGATAACATGGGGAAATTTAAAAACTTCTGTGGAGAACAAAGAGGAGCCTTCACTTGAATTCTAAATTCTATGTGTATAGTCTTGTGTACATGGTGTAGCAGCAGCTGTCACTGAGGTCACACCTGCCACTTACTGCCTGCGGGGACTGCCCTCCAAACAACCCCGGGTAGGTGGCTATGCCCCTGATTACGCCCTGTGACCCAAAGTCCCAGAAATCACACTACGAAGAGTCCCTCCTCAAATGACATCATTCACGAATGCAACCGAAACCGTTACAATTTTTTCTATTAATAAGTAAACCCAATAAGGCCACTTTAACTGAGACAGTTTGAAACTGAGGTCATCTTCTCAGGAATTTGTTATGTAGTTGCTAACGGGGATCAGTTTCCTAGGGCTGAAGTGAATTTTGCTGTTGTAACTTGAGTTGAGGCACACAGGACAGCTGGTGGTCTACCAAAAGGAAGGAGAAGCATGCTCCACAGAATAAAAGCAGCTGTGAGGTTCCCAAACATGGAGTCTACTACATCTGGCACTGGCTGGATTTCCACACTCTCTGGAAATTTTCCAGGCTGCTGTCTTCTGATTTCATGGTCACCAGTGGTGAGTCTCCTGGAAATGGCTTCTCCAATCTTTGGAACACACAATTTCCATTCATATACAGGGTAGTTGATTATAGTTGTAAACAGGTTCTTCAAGAAATATACTTATGGGCAATGTCTTTAGAGGTCCTCTTACAAAAAGATCTCCAACTCTTCTCCGTTGGAGACAACTTGTCTCCACTTTGTAAACAAGACAGTTTATCGTAAGCTAGGTTGGAGAAGAAGGTAAGCAGAATCTATAGTTGCTGGAATGCCTTGGCCACAGCAAAGGTTCTACCATTCTTTGGGAGGTTTGTCAGGTGAAACCTCAGGATGGATAAAGTAAGCATGAATTTTTGAATGCTCTTGAAGGGGAGGGGTGGTTAGGAGGGTGGTTATCATTTTGACAACCTGGGATAAGCCAAGTAAAACCACCAAAATAGTTACTTGACACTATGTATTAATATTTGCACACATCAGTGATTTTCTAATTCAGCTACTAGAATCCTAGTGATCTCAAATTGCCCATCAGGGTCCTCCTAGGAAAAGGTTATACAGGGGACCAAAGTAAGGAGAACTCAAGATATCAAATATGACTCTCTCTAGAGCTGTGTTGTCAGATATGATAACCATTAGTCACAGGTGACTGGAAGCTTCCCTGGGGGCTCAGATGGTGAAGAATATGCTATGCCTGCAATGAGGGAGACCTGAGTTTGGTCCCTGGGTTGGGAAGATCCCCTGGAAGAGGGCATGGCAACACAATCCAGTGTCCTTGCCTGGAGAATCCCATGGACAGAGAAGCCTGGGGGACTACAGTCCATGGGCTCGCAAAGAGTCAGACACGACTGAGTGACTAAACACAGCACAGCACAATATTAAATAAAATTAAAACTTCATATCCTAAACTGCATGGCTAACAGGTATCACATGGGACAGCACAGATATAGAACATTTTCATCATCTCATAAAGTTCTACTGAATAGCACTGCTAAAAAGTTTAAGCGGCCCTGTCTTATATATATGTGCATGCTGTGTACTAAGTCGCTTCAGTCATGTCTGACTCTTTGTGACCCCATGGACTGTAGCCTGCCGGGCTCCTCTGTCCATGGAATTCTCTAGGCAAGAATGCTGGAGTGAGTTGCCATGCCCTCCTCATTATATATAAATATAGTGCATATTTATAATTTAAACAATCATATTTATACATGAGTGTAATACATAGGTATATTTATATATATTATGTATTTCATACACATATTCATATATATAGAGAGACAAGAGACAGAGAGAGAGTGAGAGAGATATAATGTTGATATAAAGTTCTGCCCACTTGGCCATGTTCATCCAGGAATGCCCCCTATAACATGCCCAACCCCATCTGACCAACATTATCTCATGTGTTAGTCTGTAGTAGACGGTTTCAGAGAATTCATGTGACTGCACCTGTAGTATGGTGTTGATATAAGACCAATCCTAGATAAACAATATAATGCTGAAGAACAGTAATTGACAACCATCTCCTCTTGATGGAGGAAGAAAAACATGTTCATACCAGGTCAGACTTCCCCCTCAGTGTGGACATGAATTTTTTGTAATCTGAACAAAATAAGAAACTATTCAGGTAGAGATTACTGGGCTCAGGAGTTCTCAATGTAATCACACTGAAAGAAGGACTCCCATCTTCAGGTCTCGTCTCGTTCCTGCACAATCCCTCTATATTTCAAAACTTTACCACAACACACAGCATTAACCCAACATGGTCCTCCGGTTTTATAATCTGCCTCAAAGATTTGGGAGCTAAAGTTAATCTTGTCTCCAATTTGATGCTCCTTTGAAACTGCTTCCTGGCCTGCCAGACACAGGCTCATGAACTACATAAATTCCATAAATATCCCACCCGGGGTCTGTGTGGTGGACTTCTTGTAAACTGCTCTGCACTTGGATCCTTCTCTTTTGGGGCAAAAGAAGGGGAAAGGTAAAGTCTAAACTTTTAGGGTTGATACAAGTCCCCGTGCTTCATATTATTTCTCTTGCTAGAGATGGAATATATTTTCTTTTAATCATGCTCCACAAATATATTTTTGCTAGACCTCCAGAGAATCAGTTCAGTTCAGTTCAGTCGCTCAGTCGTGTCTGACTCTTTGCGACCCCATGGACTGCAGCACGCCAGGCCTCCCTGTCCATCACCAACTCGCAGAGTTTACTCAAACTCATGCCCATTGAGTCCATGATGCATAGAACTGAACTAATTATCATTTTCAGTTCACGATACTTCATCCTCACTAGTTCATGAATTAACTTTTACTTATATATCTATTTATATATCTACTTATAACTAAATACCAGTAAAACTAAAATCCAAACCAGAACTAGAATATTTTTTTTTTAACTGTGGAATTAAGGAACTTTATTTTTTTTTTCTTTTTTAAATTTTTTATTTTTCAGTGGGTTTTGTCATACATTGATATGAATCAGCCATAGAGTTACACGTATTCCCCATCCCGGTCCCCCATCCCACCTCCCTCTCCACCCGATTCCTCTGGGTCTTCCCAGCCCACCAGGCCCGAGCACTTGACTCATGCATCCCACCTGGGCTGGTGGTCTGTTTCACCACTGATAACATACATGCTGCAGAACTAGAATATTAACAGTAATTTATATCTATCTATGTTCTCTCTTATCCAGTCCCCCTATCTGTCACCACTCAGGGCCACCACAAGCCCAACAATTAGAGCTTTTATGCAAATTAGAGAAAGATGCCTTTTCCCTACACACATTTTTTAGTTAAAATATCATTTATTTATCAAAAATAAAAACATGACTGGGTTCAGCACAAATTATATAAAAATTATTTCAAACAATTGAGTAAAAATTAGAAAATCTGAAGTGATTTAAAGTTTTAATTATGTTGTTGGTCAGTCACTGTGTCTGACTCTTCACAACCCCATGGACTACAGCACGCCAGGTCCCCCCGTCCTTCACTATCTCCTGAAGCTTGCTCAAATTCATGTCCATTGAGTTGGTGATGTTGTTGGAAAATCAAATCCTTTATGATATGAAAGTTTCTTTTAAAAATAGCTACATGCCTTGCCCTCAAGAAACTGAATCATACGAGAATTTGAAAGCTTATTTACTCCAATATCGTGTTTTCAACAAAAGTGGCCAATAGATTTTATAATCTTTCATATGATATTATATTTCTTAAGTAATTTTAAATAAATTTTAATATTGGAAAAATAAAATATATCCAGAGAGCCACAAAAATATTTTATTTTTTTCCCATTTATTTTCATTAGTTGGAGGCTAATTACTTTACAATTACTGTACAATATTGTAGTGGTTTTTGACATGACCATGGATTTACATGTGTTCCCCATCCCGATCCCCCCTCCCACCTCCCTCCCCATCCCATCCCTCTGGGTCTTCCCAGTGCACCAGCCCTGAGCACTTGTTTCATGCATCCAACCTGGGCTGGTGATCTGTTTCACCCTTGATAGTATACTTGTTTCAATGCTATTCTCTCAGAACATCCCACCCTCGCCTTCTCCCACAGAGTCTAAAAGTCTGTTCTGTACATCTGTGTCTCTTTTTCTGTTTTGCATATAGGGTTATCGTTACCATCTTTTTAAATTCCATATATATGCGCTAGTATACTGTATTGGTCTTTATCTTTCTGGCTTACTTCACTCTGTATAATGGGCTCCAGTTTCATCCATCTCATTAGAACTGATTCAAATGAATTCTTTTTAATGGCTGAGTAATATTCCACTGTGTATATGTACCACAGCTTCCTTATCCATTCGTCTGCTGATGCAAAAATAAACTCAAAATGGATTAAAGATCTAAATGTAAGACCAAAATCTATAAAACTCCTAGAGGAGAACATAGGTAAAACACTCTCTGACATAAATCACAGCAAGATCCTCTATGACCCACCACCTAGAATAATGGAAATAAAAGCAAAAATAAACAAATGGGACCTAATGAAACTTAAAAGCTTTTGCACAACAAAGGAAACTATAAGCAAGGTGAAAAGACAGCCTTCAGAATGGGAGAAAATAATAGCAAACGAAGAAACAGACAGAGGATTAATCTCAAAAATATACAAGCAACTCCTGCAGCTCAATTCCAGAAAAATAAATGACCCAATCAAAAAATGGGCCAAAGATCTAAACAGACATTTCTCCAAAGAAGACATACAGATGGCTAACAAACACATGAAAAGATGCTCAACACCACTCATTATCAGAGAAATGCAAATCAAAACCACAATGAGGTACCATTACACGCCAGTCAGGATGGCTGCTATCCAAAAGTCTACAAGCAATAAATGCTGGAGAGGGTGTGGAGAAAAGGGAACCCTCTTACACTGTTGGTGGGAATGCAAACTAGTACAGCCACTATGGAGAACAGTGTGGCGATTCCTTAAAAATCTGAACTCTGTGGGAGAAGGTGAGGGTGGGATGTTTTGAAAGAACAGCATGTATATTATCTATGGTGAAACAGATCACCAGCCCAGGTGGGATGCATGAGTCAAGTGCTCGGGCCTGGTGGGCTGGGAAGACCCAGAGGAATTGGGTGGAGAGGGAGGTGGGAGGGGGGATCGGGATGGGGAATACGTGTAACTCTATGGCTGATTCATATCAATGTATGACAAAACCCACTGAAAAATAAAAAAATAAATAAAGAAAGAAAATGTAAATGGAATAAAAAAATAATAAAATAAAGGAATTATCATTACATAAAAAAAAAATCTGGAAATAGAACTGCCATATGACCCAGCAATCCCACTGCTGGGCATACACACCGAGGAAACCAGATCTGAAAGAGACACGTGTACCCCAATGTTCATCGCAGCACTGTTTATAATAACCAGGACATGGAAGCAACCTAGATGCCCATCAGCACACAAAAATATTTTTAAATGTAGAGGTCAATCACACTAGGTATTAAAATATGAGAGTTAGTTCCTTACACAGTGATCTTCAAGCAATATCACTTCCCTTACAATATTGATTAGTCAATTTTAACTATAATTTTTTACATAATTTCAATAGTTCACAGTCTTCATAATTCATCAAATCACTAGCCATCTGGAACATTGAAAAGGCCATAATATTAGCATATTATTGTACATCTTTGTTTTAAAGATCTCATTTTGTATCCAATTTAGAAAATCAGAAATTGATTTTGACATTTACTTTTGGATAATAAATGGGCTGACTGTGGAATCTGTGGCCAAAATTAGGCCTCTTCCTTCTTTTCTGATATTTCTTTCATTGGAGAAGTTGGCATCTGTGTTAAGAAACTCTGCAATTTGTTTGGCATCAAAACTGTAATTTCATAAAACTATCCTGTTGTTTGCTTCAAACAGTTTCTTACTTCATTTAATGCTTTCAGGAGAATAACACACATAAATTTTATTCCTTTATCATTTTCATGTAACATTAAGTTTACTTAAAACACCACATCAAATTATTACCAAGAAAACAAACTTAAGCATGGATGTTATTTGAAATTATACACTGGACTTAAATTCTAGAATCTATATCTTGCTTACAAGTTTTTAATTTAGACGTAGAGGTTATTTTAGTTGTTATTACTTCAAAAACGTCTTCCCATTTTCAAGCTTGACTCTCAACTGTAACTTTCAATAGAACAATATGTATCCATCACATTATTTTAAAAAACAACTTTGCTTCCAACTGTAGAAAAAATGTTATTTACAGATACTGATTTTGTTAGAATAAGAGCATTTACCACAATATGTAGATAATAATTATAATATATATACAAATGATCTTTCTTTGGAACAAACAATTTTATAATAAAAGTAAGAAAAATTCAAAATGATAAGGTGCTTATTATGCAAGTGATTTTCCTTTGATGCAATCTTCTTATGCAGAACAGAAAGTTAAAATCTACTTCTGATTAATAGCTCTGAATGCTTTACCCTACAGTTTATGTTTATCATTGATTGGGGTGAGCTGATTAAGAGGCAATGATACAACAAAGTTAGGCAAAATGCACATCTAGACTACCTATTCACATAGCTGATTTGTAATTTCTGGACCCTTTTGGGCCCAGTCCAAATAGATTACTTTATTGTACAGAAGATTAAATGCCTAGTTGCTATGACTACTCAGACTCATAACATGTTGAATCTAGATAATTAGATGCCCAGTTCATAATGCACATCTAGTTTGCAAAGGCTCTTGATATCTTGTGCCCAGTCTCAATCAGGGTTCAGTAACATATCAGAAATTCTTTTTGAACAGAGTATTTCTCAGTTATGGACAGCATGGTCTTGCTCCAAGGGCCCTCGAGGCCTGTACTGTTGTTCTCCTACTGGGGCCAGATTAAGTGGTGTTCTTCTCTCTTGGTGTTAGGAGGTACAAGATGCAACAATCTGTACTCTCCTTAGGAAAAATATCCCAGCAGTTTCTAGACAAGCCTATAGCTTCATCAGTATGATACGAATCTTTATAGGGACCCATCTCTCACATTTTGGCATCCAAAAGTCTTACTTAGTTGTCTAGGCATATTGCCACTCCAGTTCATCCAGTCAAATTTGTAAGATGTGAATAAGAATAACTTCTCAGGAATTTGGAGATATTCCAGGTTCCTACAGTACAGTGTTAGTGACTCAGTTGTGTCCGACTCTGTGAACCCATGGACTATAGCCCACCAGGCTCCTCTATCCATGGCAAGAATATTGGAGTGGGTTGCCATTTCCTTCTCCAGGGGATCTTCCCAACCCAGGGGTCAAACCTGGGTCTCCTGCATTACAGACAGATTCTTTACCATCTGAGCCAGCTGGGAAGCCCCAGCTGGGATTCCTAGAGACTCTATTATGTCAATGAGCATGAGTTAAGATAGTGCTGAGGCAACAGAGTGTTTCAAACTGCTGTCTTTACCACGAAAATATAAATTGCCTTCAGTTCTCACTGATGTATACCAAGATGAAAGCATTCTTTCAAATCAGTAACTGGACACTAAGTGCTAGAAACTAGGTTGATATGCTTTCATAAAGATATTATTATTATACATTGAACACTGCAATTGCAATCAGGTCTTTCATTAAGTTTATAGTCATCACTGTTATCAGCCATAGACCACCTGGTTTTATAGAGACGATATAAGAACACTGAGAGAAGAAATCACATCTTTTAAATCTTTGATGGTGATACCAATTTCTGTATTGTCTCTGGGAATGGAATAGATTTCTGATTTAAATTTCTGGCAGAGGAAGGTTGAGGGGTTCTTACGTGTTCCTTCCTACTGTAGTGATCCTTAGCACACAGGTCAGAGAAACAATGGGAGGGGTCTTCTAGCATATAAGAATGTGTATCTCAATTATATATTCAGACACCACAGAAAGAGTCATAGTGTAAGTGTGCAGACCCACTGACCCCCTATGAGATGAACTTGGGCCCAAACTCCCTTTCTTATGTGTATTCAGAGAGTATCTGCTCTAATCAGATGATCATGATGATGGTTTAGGTCCTCTGTGAACAAGGTCAGCTCAAACTCTATATATATCAGTTCTAGATACTGAATATTTCCTTTTGCCCAGGGTACAACTCTGCTGGAAAGTGGCCAAAGGCCTCTTTGGGGAAACATCAAAGGAACATTCACTGTTGATATCAGAGGGTAGCAGTATCATCTTGAATCAATAGGTCTAAGAACTGACTTAAATCTGGAAATGGTATGAGGGAGGGTGAGCTTCCATCATGGTATCTGACATCAACCTTCTGATCACAAAATTTCCATTTCTGTAATCAAATTCAGCAACAGCCTGACTGGCTCCCAAATTAGGAAGACCGTGATCTATTTCAATTGCCATGGATTTCTGTGCATCAAGGTATTATGATTACCTTTCCATCTTCTCTACCTATTGTATTAATAGTGATTGTTGGCTCAGAGTTATTATCTGGCCTCTGTAATTTCAGAATGTCATTGTACACATTAATACTGTAGAGCCCATTTTGATGGTAGAATCTCTATCAACTCTAGTCTAGTCTATGGACAGCAACCATCACTGAGCTAAAAGATACTAGTGTCTCTGTCACTAGTTCATCCTCTGTTAAAGAAGTGGTCTCTGGCTCTCCTAGGGTACAAAGTCAGTTAGCAAATTTTCAAGTCTTACATTGTAAGTCCATTCCATCCCCTTGAGCATTCCAAGAAAGTTTAGGTATCTATACTTTGGTTACTGTAGGTCATTGACATGACCAGGCTTCAAAGAACTATCCGTGTAAATATTAAGACCAGCTCTAGATAACCTTGCCAAAACATTAAATTTGAATTCACAAATAAAGTACACTAAAGGAATGTGGTAACCACATGCCCCATGTGATATGTGATTTGGACTCTGGGAGAAGGCGAGGGTGGGATGATTTGAGAGAATAGCATAGAAACATGTATATTACCATATGTGAAATAGATGACCAGTGCAAGTTCAATGCATGAAACAGGGCACTCAAAGCCAGTGATCTGGGACAACCCAGAGGGATGGGGTGGGAGGGAGATTGGAGGGGGTTCAGGATGGGGGGTGGAGAAGGAAATGGCCACCCACTCCAGTGTTCTTGCCTGGACAATCCTAGGGATGGTGGAGCCTGGTGGGCTGCCATCTGTGGGGTCACACAGAGTCGGACATGACTGAAGTGACTTAGCAGCAGCAGCAGCAGCAGCAGGATGAGGGGACACATGTGTACTGGTGACCGATTCATATTGATGTATAGCAAAAACCATCACAATATTGTAATCATCTTCCAATTAAAATACATTAATTAATTTTAAAAGGACACTATTTGGACAATTGTCATACTTTGTTTTTTGTTTTTAAAAATGTTTATTTTCTATTGGAATACAGTTGATTAACAATGGTGTGTTCATTTCAGGTATACAGCAAAGTAACTTTGAATGAAGTTAATTATATTAGCTAAAAATAGTGCATTATTGCTCATTTCTTCACTTTGATAATTTACTGAAGTTGTATGAGAATGTTTTTGATTTTAGGAAATATACATTGAAGTATTTAGGGTTAAAGGGCAAAATATCTCTAGTGAGTGTGTGTGCGCGCGCTCAGTTGTGTTTAACTCTTTGCAACCCCATGGACTGTAGCTCACCAGGCTCCTCTGTCCATGAGATTTCCCAGGCAAGAATACTGGAATGGGTTGCCATTTCCTTCTCAAGGGGATTTTCCTGACCCAGGGTTCAAACCCACATGTCTTTGTATATCCTGCATTGACAGGCAGGTTCTTTACCTGCTGAGCTACCAGGGAAGTCCCAAAATATCTCTAGATTACTTTTACTCTCAAGTATTTCAGAACTAATTAGTATGTATGTATGTGTGATGGGGAGAAGGGAAAGGAGGGAAGGAAGAGGAAAAGGAAGGAAGTAAGGAAATGGGGGGCAGGCATAAAGTATAAGTGGGAAAATATTAACATTGGAGGAAATTAAGGTTCTTTGTACAATTTTTCAACTTTCTTAAGTCTGAAATTATGTCAAACTAAAAGATTTTATGTGATCCAATCCATATATTAATTCCCCATGACAATGAATTCTTTCCCAGACTTACATTCTGTCACATATTGATCTTAACCCTTCAATTCACATGTAATAATCCTGGTTCCTGCTTGTACATATTCATTAGGTCTTATAATCCCTTTTATATTTAGGCTATTTCTCCCTGGACTAGCAATTGCATCAGGTTGGACCACATTAAATTATCCTGACTTGAACGGTAAACTTTTAAGACCCTCCAAATTCAAATCTACACATCCATGAGGGATTTGAGGAAGCATGTGAAGTGAACAGAGTACCTGAAGGACACATAAATTTCCCTGCACTTGCCTACCAGGAGCTGCCTCTTTCAAACTAATTAGGAATTTCACCTCTGTATTTCTGCATTAGCCAGCACCACTACGATATCAGACACTGTTCTGTATCAAGAGGAACTATAAGGTCTATAGAATGACCTTGAGTTAGACTGGGGATCATTCTAAGTACTGTTTCCCAAGGTAAACCATCAACTAAGTTTTCTGACCCTGCAGGAAACTCAAATAACAGTCCCAGGACCATTTCAAGTCAAGGGGGTTATAATACCTACCGTCTTCTACTTCCAACCCCTCATTTCTTTACATATAGCGCTCAATTCCTTATATCCACCCTCTGAACTCACTCATATCCCACACATTTACATTTCATCTGAATAATCAGAAACAATGAATCATAATTTTCATGGTACAATGTGTGCCTCTCACCACCTTTTACAGCAACTGTACAAAAAACCTATAAATAATATGAGTTCAGTGTGGAATATCATGAGTATTCCTCCTTTACATGCTCTGAGGCACATTGCAATCTTTCTTCAGGCTATCCCATGTACTGAAAATAAATACATAAATGGACCTTAATCCACAAAGTGAACATATGTAGAGTATCCTCCCTCTTAACAAAAGGTCAAGTTTAGAGGGGTTCAGTTCAGTTCAGTTCAGTTGTTCAGTTGTGTCCAACTCTTTGCGACCCCATGAATCGCAACACACCAGGCCTCCTTGTCCATCACCAACTCCCAGAGTCCACCCAAACCCATGTCCATTGAGTCGGTGATGCCATCCAACCATCTCATCCTCTGTCGTCCCCTTCTCCTCCTACCCCCAATCCCTCCCAGCATCAGGGTCTTTTCCAATGAGTCAGCTCTTTGTATCAGGTGGCCAAAGTATTGGAGTTTCAGCTTCAACATCAGTCCTTCCAATGAACACCCAGGACTGATCTCCTTTAGGATGGACTGGTTGAATCTCCCTGCAGTCCAAGGGACTCTCAAGAGTCTTCTCCAGCACCACAGTTCAAAAGCATCAATTCTTCGGTGCTCAGCTTTCTTTATAGTCCAACTCTCACATACATACATGACCACTGGAAAAACCATAGCCTTGACTAGACGGACCTTTGTTGGCAAGTAATGTCTCTGGTTTTTAATATGCTGTCTATGTTGGTCATAACTTTCCTTCCAAGGAGTAAGCGTCTTTTAAATTCATGGCTGCAATCACCATCTGCAATGATTTTGGAGCTCAGAAAAATAAAGTCAGCCACTGTTTCCACTGATTCCCCATCTATCTGCCATGAAGTGATGGAACCAGATGTACAGATACAAAGGCATTAGGGTGGGAGATAGAGCAGGGATCTTAAATATTCAGTATAATCTTTCAGTGTATTACCTGGCATCATATACATGTTGACCACCCTCTCTGGTCCTCTGTCATTTGTCACATGAGTCCTGCTGAACTGACTGATACTCTGTCCATAAAAACCCCTGGATCTGCCAACTGTTACTGTTGCTTCTTTCGCCTCTCCAATACCTGAGAATTATTTTGTGGTTCCAATGATCAAGGATGGGAAACTATGGTGCTATCTGAAGTTCACGACTTTGTAAACATACCACACTTCCCCAAGTTCTGTGCTATTCCCACGTTCAGGGAGGTCATCCCCATGCACAAAGAACTCACAGAGCATCGAAGGTCTCTTCTGTCAAGATGCACTATATAGTTGCTTCTTCTATGCATTCTTGCCAACTCCCCAGAAATCTACCTGAGAAAGTGGATACATGCTTTCTGTATTAGTTTTCCAGAGCTGCAGTAACAAAGTAATAAGAACTAGGTGGGCAAAACAGCAGAAACTTATTCTCTCATAGTTCTGGAGGCTAGAAGCCAAAAATCAAGGTGCCATCAGTACTATGCTCCCTCCAAAGTCTCTAGGAAAGAATCCTTTCTTACCTCTTCTATCTACTGGTGGTTCCCAGAAATCCTTGGTATTCCTTGGCTTAGAGATGTGCTGTGCCAACCTCTGCCTCCATCTCCACATGGTCTTCTAACATGTATAGCTCTGATTCTGTGTCCAAATTTCCCTCGTCTTAGAGTGATGCCTAATCCAGCATGACCTCATCCTACCTTTATTACATCTGCAAAGACCCAATTTTCTTTTCTTTTTTTAAAATGTATTTATTTTTATTAGAGTCTAATTACTTTACAATATTGCAGTGGTTTTTGCCATACATTGTCATGAATCAGCCATGGGTGTACATGTGTTCCGCATCCTGAACCCCCTCCCACCTCCCTCCCCATCCCATCGCTCAGGGTCATCCCAGTGCACCAGCCCTGAGCACCCTGTCTCATGCATCAAACCTGGACTGGCAATCTGTTTCACATATGGTAATATATATGTTTCACTGCTATTCTCTCAAATCATCCCACTCTCACCTTCTCCCACAGAGCCCAAAAGTCTGTTCTTTATGTCTGTGTCTCTTTTGCTATCTTGCATATAGGGTCATCATTATCATCTTTCTAAATTCCATATATATGCATTAGTATACTGTATTGTTGTTTTTCTTTCTGACCTACTTCACTCTGTATAATAGGCTCCAGTTTCATCCACCTCAGAACCGATTCAAATGCATTCTTTTTAATGGCTGAGTAATATTCCATTGTGTATATGTACCATAGCTTTCTTATCCATTCGTCTGCTGATGGGCATCCAGGTTGCTTCCATGTCCTGGCTATTGTAAACAGTGCTGTGATGAACATTGGGGTGCACGTGTCTCTTTCAGATCTGGTTTCCTCGGTGTATATGCCCAGCAGTGGGATTGCTGGGTCATATGGCAGTTCTATTTCCAGTCTTTTTAAGGAATCTCCACACCATACTCTATATTGGCTGTACTAGTTTGCATTCCCACCAACAGTGTAAAGAGGGTTCCCTTTTCTCTGCACCCTCTTCAGCATTTATTGTTTGTAGAATTTTTGATAGCAGCCATTCTGACTGGCGTGAGGTGGTACTTCACTGTGGTTTTGATTTGCATTTCTCTGATAATGAGTGATGTTAAGCATCTTTTCATGTGTTTGTTAGTCATCTTTTCATGTGTTTGTTAGCCATCTGTATGTCTTCTTTGGAGAAATGTCTGTTTAGTTCTTTGGCCCATTTTTTGATTGGGTCGTTTATTTTTCTGGAATTGAGCTGCAGGAGCTGCTTGTATATTTTTGAGATTAATTCTTTGTCAGTTGCTTCGTTTGCTATTATTTTCTCCCATTCTGAAGGCTGTCTTTTCACCTTGCTTATAGTTTCCTTCGTTGTACAAGAGCTTTTAAGTTTAATTAGGCCCCATTTGTTTATTTTTGCTTTTATTTCTAATATTCTGGGAGGTGGGTCATAGAGGATCCTGCTGTGACTTATGTCAGAGAATGTTTTGCCTATGTTTTCCTCTAGGAGTTTTATAGTTTCTGGTCTTACATTTAGATCTTTAATCCATTTTGAGTTCATTTTTGTGTATGGTGTTAGAAAGTGTTCTAGTTTCATTCTTTTACAAGTGGTTGACCAGTTTTCCCAGCACCACTTGTTAAAGAGATTGTCTTTCCCCCATTGTATATTCTTGCCTCCTTTGTTCATAGGTGCGTGGGTTCATCTCTGGGCTTTCTATCTTGTTCCATTGATCTATATTTCTGTATTTGTGCCAGTACCATACTGAAAGACTCAATTTTCAAATAAGATTATATTCACGGTTTCTGGGTGAATATGAATTCCCTCACTTGAGGGAAGTGCTTTTCAACCTAGTACATTCTGCCCCCTGGTCCTGACAGAATTCATGTCCTTCCACGTTCAAAATACCTTAACCCTCCTTCCAACATCTCCAAAAGTCTTAACCCACTCTAGCATTAACTATAAATCTAAATCTCATCTGAATATCATCAGCTTATAAAAATTCCAGCTCTCATCACCTAAATCAAGTATGGGTGAGACATTGTGTATAGTCCATCCTGAGACAAAATCCCTCTCTGTCCACAGACCTGTGAAACTAGAAAAGAAGTTATCTGCTTTCAAAATACAATGACTGGACACCCACAGGACAGATATTCCCATTCTGAAAGGGAGAAAATAGAATCAATAAAGGGATTAGTGATCTAAAAGAAGTTCATAACACAGTAGGATTCAAGGCCTACGAGTAACCCTCTATGGCTCAATGCTCTCTCATCTGGGCCCTCTGAGGCCTTGTCTTCTCTGGCCTTGATATCCATGCTCTGTTTCAAAGTCATTCTTCCTTAATTTATCAGTCCAGGCTAGCAGATAATAATCATAATCACATCATAAAGGGTTGCTATGAAAATTAAACGGGATAGTGTACATACTTAGTATAATGCCTAGTTGAGTAATCCCATGGACAGAAAAACTTGGCAGGCCACAGTTCATGGGGTGGCAAAAAAGTCAGACACGACTTTGCTACTAAACAACAAATAGTTATTACCCAATACTGATTTATCTCATCCCTCACCTATCCAACCAAATAAGTAAGGGGACATTTCTGTCTTTTGATGCCAGCAGCAACTGTGGCATTTCAATAACTCTGGATGCTCTTCAACTCTTCCACCACCACCCTGGCCCACTGTAATCTACTTTATCCTTACTGAACGGAGAGAGAGAACCTTCAGTGCAACACAATGAGCCATCGTTTTGTGCAAGAGAATCCCTGGGAAACATATCTGGGCCTGAGTGCATGCTTATTATGGAAGCTGTTTGTGGTTGAAATAGATGCAGGCAGGAATTGCTCACACAACATATGGCAATATTAAAAGCTTGGAGGAACCATCTTGTCTCATGACTATGACTGTGGCACTTGATTTTTGAGGATCAGCTGTGAAATGAGGATTTTGACCTTTGGGTTTTTAGGGATCCATACTAACCCAGATAGAAGGTTCTTTGTGTTAATGCTCATCTCAGAATTACATCTACAAACAAAGTCAAATGACATACTGCTACACAGTGGACTAGCAATGAACATCTACTCAATTCTCACTTTTAGCAAAGCCAGAGGTGTCTTTGGACACGGGACAGTAGAAAGGTCCTATCTATTGAGCAGAGGACAGCAGAAAAGTTCTTCTACCAGGTATTCTCTTCCTACTTGCCTAATATTTTGGGGACTCAGAAAGCCCTACTGACTGTATGGCCCATAGGCAATGCTTTTGGCAGAAAGCCTAGGTAAATCTCTGGACTCAGCTTCTTTAAGACACCATGAGATCATGGATTGAAATGATGTATTTATCCAGGGCTGCAAATGATAGCTTAGCCAAACAGAGAACCCAAGTCATGATTAAGAGGGAAGCTATAGTGGACACTGATATATCCCTACGATACTCAGGCCCCACTCTTCCAGAAATATAATCTCATCTTTTGCTTGATGATATACTTTGCCCAACTTTCAATCCATTTGATTTGGTTGGAACTGACCTCCATGCTCAGCTCCAGGAGGAGGCTTTATTTGGCCAAAGCAAATAAGCACATCCCTGGTCATAGTGATTATCTTAGGGATTGCCATGTGACTAAATCAGAACCAATGAGAAGTCATGAACCCTTTATTGAGGTTTCTGAGAGGTAGAAGTACTTTCCTGTTCCATTGATTTTGGCTTTATGAGAATATTAAATTCGGGGCTGCTTCAGTCATCTTGTTATCAAGAAAGGAGGCAACCTGAAAAAACCAGCAGAGAGAAAAAGTAATGCCAAGATATTCATAGAAACTGGCCCTAATATTATCACTTGAGCCTCTGTAACAAGTTACAATTGAAGACATTATTATCCCAATAAGTTCCTCCTTTCTTGTTTACATCATCTATGTTTGTAGTCAAATGAATCTTGATACAGAAGCCAAAGATTAAAGCTAGAAAAATAGCAAAAGTGAAAGTGTTAGTCACTCAGGCTTTTCCAATTCTTTGCACCCCCATGGACTGTAGCCTGCCAGACTCCTCTGTCCATGGAATTCTCCCAGGCAAGAATACTGGAGTGGGTTGCCATTTCCTTCTCCAGGGCATTATCCTGACCCAGAGATTGAACCTGGGTCTCCTACACTTGCAGGCAGAGTCTTTACTGTCTGAGCCACTGGGGAAGCCACCAGAAAAATAGTGTGAAGTGGTAAATCTCAGAGTTGAGTATAACTATAAATGGGAAAGAGCACCCTAGAAAAATCAGAGCACAAACCAGGGGCTCCATTAATAGGAAAAGTGTGTGCAAATACAAGATGGTACCTGGTTGCTATAGGGGGGTTGAATGGTGTCCTCTCAAATATATGTCCATCTCAATATCAGAATATAATTTACTTAGAATAAGGGTCTTTGTAGATGTAATGAAAGTAAGGATTTTGACACGAGGTCATCTTGGATTATGGTGGGCCCTAAATCTAATGATAAGTGTCAAAATAA
Source organism: Muntiacus reevesi (assembly GCF_963930625.1). Taxonomy (NCBI): domain Eukaryota; kingdom Metazoa; phylum Chordata; class Mammalia; order Artiodactyla; family Cervidae; genus Muntiacus; species Muntiacus reevesi. Next base: position 119,665,673 of record NC_089271.1, on the reverse strand, counting down.
ACAAAAAGGGAGACACAGAGGGAGACAGAGAGGAGAAGACCATGTGGATATGGAGGTAGAGATTGGGGTTATGCTGCCACAAGCTAAGGAATGCCTGGAACCACTAGAAACTGGAAGAGGCAACAAAGGATTCTCTCATAGGGTCTCTGGAGGGAATGTGGTTTTGCTGTCACTTTGACTTCAGACTTCTAGCCAAACCAGAACTGTGAGAGAGTAAATTTGTGTTTTTCTAAGCCACCAATTTTGTGGTAATTTGTTACAGCATCTCGTAATGCAGATACTATGGAAGACAGATGCAAGATATAAAATACGTTATGAGGAGAATATCTATCACTGCTGGAAAAATGCCAAGACTGTGTGAATGAGACATGTTGGAGATAAAAACTGGATTGACCTTGAAGAGGAATGAGGAAGGGGTACAATGATCTCTTGGGTCACCCCATTCTGTTTCTGATTATTTAAAATATGAGACTGCTAAAAGTCTTGGTAAGCTTAGCCACTATTTTGAAAGGACCACAGTGGTGGTATTGTGCCATAGGTTCATGGGCATAGCTCTTCTCCGCTGGGAGTACGGCTGTGTATGATCTTCCTTATCATTATAAAGTTCTTTCCAGATAAGACCATATCCTCTATCAGGTTTGTTTACCAGTTATATAGGATCTGACTGAATCAGGCCCTGGGGTAGAGGTTGCTGGAGTCAGAGTCTTGTTAGGACAAGACCAAGCCCCATCACAATGTTAAATTCATTTTATTTTATTGGTATAAAGCCATATTAGATCAAGGTTAGGGAATTAGCCAAAGGTAAAGGAACTTGAAGACTTGCTATTTCACTCTTTTACTCTTTTTAGTAAGTTGCTTACTATGGCTCTAAAAACAGAGAATTGTAGAATGAATTACTAGTAACTTTTAAGTTCTGGAGGTAAGAACTAAAGTTTCTCCATTCTGAGTTCTGTCTAATACAAAAATATATATATACAATATGGTACATTGATAGTCATAAAGGGATCAGAGAGTATCAACTTTACTACTCAACAGGGCAAGTGCTCAATAACCCCCAAAACATATGGCTTTCTCACTAAAGCCAGATAAGGGAATGTAGCTGTATCTTGAGATTACAACAGCATATTTTTTTTACCTTGCTGAAACCAGACTTTAGGACCTGTCTGTTCACAGAGTCGTATGTATATGGTAAGTCCAGGCTTACAAAGTCATTTCTAAGGACCCAGATCTGCTTTACATATATAGTTACCATAATTACCAACAAGAGCACAAACAAAAGCATATGCGTGCATGCTTGTGTGTGTGTGTGTGTGTGTGTGTGTGTGTGTGAGTGTGTGTGTGTGTGTGTGAGAGAGAGAGAGAGAGAGAGAGAGAGAGAGATGCTGACCAAGTTTCCATATAGAGGACACATTATAGGCCCTGCATACATGCACGCAGGTAACTGCTTACACATTTACCAGTCTATGAGTAAGGCAGTTAAGAATAAGGAAAGAGTAAAGAAAAAGAGAGAAAGAGTAATACTAATTCTGTTTTGGAATTATTGTTACTTTATCCATTTGTTGAGTGTGACTCAGTGAATGTCAAGCAATCACCAATCATGCTAGTTATCCTTCCTTCATCAGGCAGAAGCAAGTAATGAATGGGCAGAATAAATGGGGCAGAATTTCCTTCCCCTAAACTATCTTTGAAAGGTAGAATAGTTGATAGAAATTCTGTGTTCCATGGCCTCAGGAATGGGGAGGAAGTGTTTGTTTACAGTACTACTCAATGGATTCCAGGAAGTGATAAACATTTCTGATTTACATGGGAGTTTCTCATTGTAGATCCTCTAGGACATATCATCATAAGATGTCTTGACTGGGCAAAAGATAGCCAAGGAATTCCACTGGAGCACACTAAATCATTATTTTCTCTTTATTAGCATGGGTTTATCATCACCACTTAAAAGCAATATCATAAAGACATTAATATTTAAATTTTCAAAGATCAATGCTTCATGAAGTTTATCCATGAAGATTAATAGTTACAAGTAGAATGATCAGATATTGTGTAGAGACCACAGTTAAACCATCCTTTATCATCAGGGAAGCACTCCATTTTTCTTTAGAGGGGAAGAGAAGTGGTTGATAAACTGGGGTCAATAAACTGGCAGAAGGCTTTGATACCTGAAGACACTATATAAATTTGGCAGGAAAACAAACACTGAGCATCAAATCAGTCACTCAGTCCCATTCACAATACAGGAAACTTTTTTCTTCATCATGTCCAAAATTACTTACAAATCTTAGGTATAGAGTGTCATGTAAGGCAAGACTTGGTGGTAAAAGAAGCAATTGCTAAAATGTGTGCTGTGGGTGCAACTCAAGATAGAACAGGGTGTTTTTGCCAAACAGATATATTCAACTTCCAGGTCTTTAATGATCATACAGACACCAAGTGAAGCTAGAAGTTGTCTGTGCCCCACTACAGGAATGCCTTGGGGAATTTTGTTGCTGTTCAGTTGTTAAGTTGTGTCTGACTCCATGAACTGCAGCACACCAGGCTCCTCTGTCCTTCATTATCTCCTGGAGATTGCTCAAATTCATGTCCATTGAGTAGGTGATGTTATATAACCATCATATCCTCTGTCATCCCCTTCTCCTCCTGCCTTCAATCTTTCCCAGCATCAGGGTCTTTTCCAATGAGTTGGCTCTTTGCGTCAGGTGGCCAAAATATTGCAGCTTCAGTTTCAGCATCAGTCCTTCCAATGAATATTCAGGGTTGATTTCCTTTAGGATTGACTGGTTTGATCTTCTTGCTGTCCAAGGGACTCTCAAGAGTTTTCTCCAGCACCACAATTTGAAAGCATCAATTCTTCAGTGCTCAGCCTTCTTTATGGTCCAACTCTCACATCTGTTCATGACTACTGGAAAAACCATTGCTTTGACTATATGGACTTCTGTTGGTAAAGTGATGTCTCTGCTTTTTTAATATGCTGTCTAGGTTTGTCATAGTTTTCCTTCCAAGGAGCAAGCATCTTTTAGTTTCATGGCTGCAGTCACTGTCCTCAGTGATTTTGGAGCCCAATAAAATAAAATCTGTCACTGCTTTCACGTTTCCCCTCTTCTGTTTGACAAGAGGGGATGATACTGTATGCCATGATCTTAGTTTTTTGAATGTTGACTTTTAAGTCAGCTTTTTCACTCTCCTCTTTCACATTAATCAAGAGGCTCTTTAGTTCCTCTTCACTTGTTCATGTTCAATGACAGAGACAGAAAAATCTTTCCCCTGATCATAAAATAAAAAGTACTTCCCTTCAAACTGACTGAATCAAAGTTACAAGCCCACTTCTATATTAATAATAGCTGCTAGGCGTATACCATGCATTTATTAGCTTAATTTTTATTTCTGAACTAATCACTAGGAAGGAGGTTTGCATTACCTCCATTGACTGAAATAATCAAGACCCACTACTAGAGCTAAGGAAAAGGTCACTATCTCCTCAGGTTAGTGTGACTGGGGAGTAGATGACAGACATCTGAATAAAATCAGTAGTCTGTTATAAAATATGAATATGGAGCATGAGCACTAGGTAGCTATCCAAATATGTCCACTACAATGATATTATTATATAAAGGCACATGTTTCCCTCTTCCCTATGCCCTACACAGACTCTTTAATGTCACTTACCAAAAGCATCAGTATCCAGTTTTCCAAAGAAGATCTAAATATTGGATAAAAAACAAAGAATTATAATATTAACACCAAAATAGCAGGCTCTCTGGAAAAAAAGCAGTAAGCTTATTCTTATTCTGTGAACGCTGAGTGGGTGCCTAGGCTGAGATGAAAATTCTAGGAAGTCTTGCTCCGGTATAAGGAAGAACTTAAGAACTGGGGCTGACTATATGCAAATGGCCTGCTTCACAAGTTAGTGAGCTCCCTGTTATCAGAAGTACTTAAGAACCCGCTGAATGACATCTAGACGTGGCTACTGTAGGGGATATTTCTCTATCAAGTAAGAGGTTAGAAGAAATGACTGCAAAGGTTACTTTCAACTCTTTCATGTTATAATTCTATGATGGATCTGTGATTTGACTCAAAATAAATGACAAACACCTCTCAGCACACTAAAGAAGGTATATTGTGAGAGACAAGGCCTGTCAATGAGATAGATTAGATTCAGATTTGATGGACAACCAATCAATGAGATAGACACACCTGTACAATGGAAATGGACAGTGAAGATACTATTGATAAATCCCTAGCAGTGTCCAACTCAATGAACTAGACAGTTTGTCTTTGGGGAAGGGGTCTAGAGAATGCCTCCTTACCTCATCTTGTTTGTCCTTGAATTTGCTTCTAAACAGAAAGCAAATGAGTATGCCAATCACAAAATTCTCCTGAAGCTTGAAGGACTATGTATTCAACTGATGCTCCTTTCTTTGACATACTCCATGTGCATCTTAGATCTTCATTGGCAGGGTTGAATCTACATTCTCAAGTAAATTGGTATGAATTGCTATCTTCATTTAGCAGAGTAGGGATTATTTTCTATCATATTTCTTTCTAAATTTGTGGCTCAAATAACTTTAGTGGTCTTAGTTCTCATTGTTCATTCCACTCATTTGAAGCAGAAGTCTCAGAATAAAGCTAAACTGCACTTACCCAAGGATGCAAGTCTATCTGGAAATATTGGGAGAATGATTTAAAGTACCTGTTACATTCTACTTGTATTGGAGATCAAGGAAAAAAGTGACCTTAAGAGTTTAAATATACCATTGTTATCACATGCTCTATCTATGTACATTCATTTCTCTCTCTTTTATTGCCTTATTTATTTAAAAATTATTTCTCTTTACCCATATATCAGTTTGTTAGTTGTACACTCATTATTCTTAATGTTACTCAATACTAGAGTAGTGGTACTCAAAGTGTGGTCTATAGATCTCTGTTAGTTCTTTAGATTCTTTCAGAGATCCACAAGGTCAAGATGCTTTTCATAAAAATTATAAAAACTCATTTTCCTTTTTTACTGTGTTTACATTCACACCAATGGTACGAAAGCAATAGTGGGCAAAACTACCAATCAGGGCAGTAGCACCAAACTGTACGAATTAGTAACTGTATTCTTTACCACCGTGCACTTGAAAGATTAAAATGTCAGTTTCACTTAAGAATGTCCTCGATGAAGCAGTTAATTTTTAAAAATATCAACTCTTGAACGCACATTTTTACTTAATATTCTGCATGACAAAATGGGAGGTGTACAGAATGTACTTCTGATAGGTGTTAAAGCAATAACTGAGTCAAGAAAAAGCATTTTGCATTTGTTTGAGTTGTCAGTTGAACTAGCCTTGATTTTCTTGCAGTTTTACTGAGATATAATTGACATATGGCATTATATAAATTTAAGGTATATGAGGTAATGATTTGACTTACATACATAATTAAGTGATGATCACAAGAAGTTTACTGAATAGCAATCATCTCATATAGGCACAAAATTAAAGACATTTTAAAAAAATCTTGTAATGAGAAGTCTTAGGATTTACTGTCTTAACAACTTTCACATATAACAGTGGTAATTATAGTTATCATGTTGTACATTACATCCCTGCATGCATGCATTATCAGTAGCTTCAGTTGTGTCTGACTCTTTTGCGACCCTATTGTAGGCTGCCAGGCTCCTCTGTTCATGGGATTCTCCAGACAAGAATACTGGAGTGCAGGGTTAGTAGAAGGAAAGAAATCTTAAAAATTAGGGCAGAAATAAATGCAAAAGAAACTAAAGAGACCATAGCAAAAATCAACAAAGCTAAAAGCTGTTTTTTTGAAAAAATAAAGAAAATTGACAAACTGTTAGCAAGACTCATTAAGAAACAAAGGGAGAAGAACCAAATCAACAAAATTAGAAATGAAAATGGAGAGATCACAACAGACAACACTGAAATACAAAGGATCATAAGAGACTACTACCAGCAGCTCTATGCCAATAAAATGGACAACTTGGAAGAAATGGACAAATTCTTAGAAAAGTATAACTTTCCAAAACTGAACCAAGAAGAAATAGAAGATCTTAACAGACTCATCACAAGCAAGGAAATCGAAACTGTAATCAGAAATCTTCCAGCAAACAAAAGCCCAGGACCAGATGGCTTCACAGCTGAATTCTACCAAAAATTTAAAGAAGAGCTAACACCAATCTTACTCAAACTCTTCCAGAAAACTGCAGAAGAAGGCAAACTTCCAAACTTGTTCTATGAGGCCACCATCACCCTAATTCCAAAACCAGACAAAGATGCCACAAAAAAAGAAAACTACAGGCCAATATCACCGACGAACATAGATGCAAAAATCCTTAACAAAATTCTAGCAAACAGAATCCAACAACATATTAAAAAAATCATACATCATGACCAAGTGGGCTTTATTCCAGGAATGCAAGGATTCTTTAATATCCACAAATCAATCAATGTAATACACCACATTAACAAATTAAAAGATAAAAACCATATGATTATCTCAAGAGATGCGGAAAAAACCTTTGACAAAACTCAACATCCATTTATGATTAAAATTCTCCAGAAAGCAGGAACAGAAGGAACATACCTCAACATAATAAAAGCTATATATGACAAACCCACAGCAAGCATTACCCTCAATGGTGAAAAATTGAAAGCATTTCCCCTAAAATCAGGAACAAGACAAGGGTGCCCACTCTCACCACTACTATTCAACATAGTTTGGAAGTTTTGGCCACAGCAATCAGAGCAGAAAAAGAAATAAAAGGAATCCAGATAGGAAAAGAAGAAGGAAAACTCCCACTGTTTGCAGACGACATGATCCTCTACATAGAAAACCCTAAAGACTCTACCGGAAAATTACTAGAGCTAATCAATGAATATAATAAAGTTGCAGGATATAAAATTAACACACAGAAATCCCTTGCATTCCTATACACTAACAATGAGAAAACAGAAAGAGAAATTAAGGAAATAATACCATTCACCATTGCAACAAAAAGAATAAAATACTTGGGAATATATCTACCTAAAGAAACAAAAGACCTATACATAAAAAACTATAAAACACTGATGAAAGAAATCAAAGAGGACACAAACAGATGGAGAAATATACCATGTTCATGGATTGGAAGAATCAATATTGTCAAAATGACTATAGTACCCAAAGCAATCTATAGATTCAATGCAATCCCTATCAAGCTACCAATGGTATTCTTCACAGAACTAGAACAAATCATTTCACAATTTGTATGGAAATACAAAAAACCTCAAATAGCCAAAGCAATCTTGAGAAAGAAGAATGGAACTGGAGGAAGCAACCTGCCTGACTTCAGGCTCTACTACAAAGCCACAGTCATCAAGACAGTATGGTACTGGCACAAAGACAGAAATAAAGATCAATGGAACAAAATAGAAAGCCCAGAGATAAATCCACGTGCCTTTGGAGACCTTATCTTCAACAAAGGAGGCAAGGATATACAATGGAAAAAAGGACTCTTTAACAAGTGGTGCTGGGAAAACTGGTCAAACTGGTCATTGTAAAAGAATGAAACTAGAACACTTTCTAACACCATACACAAAAATAAACTCAAAATGGATTAAAGATCTAAATGTAAGACCAGAAACTATAAAACTCCTAGAGGAGAACATAGGCAAAACACTCTCCGACACAAATCACAGCAGGATCCTCTACAACCCACCTCCCAGAATATTGGAAATAAAAGCAAAAATAAACAAATGGAACCTGATGAAAGTTAAAAGCTTTTGTTTTCCTTTGTTTTGCACAACAAAGGAAACTATAAGCAAGGTGAAAAGACAGCCTTCAGAATGGGAGAAAATAATAGCAAATGAAGCAACAGACAAAGGATTAATCTCAAAAATATACAAGCAACTCCTGCAGCTCAATTCCAGAAAAATAAATGACCCAATCAAAAATGGGCCAAAGATCTAAACAGACATTTCTCCAAAGACATACAGATGGCTAACAAACACATGAAAAGATGTTCAACATCACTCATTACCAGAGTAATGCAAATCAAAACCATAATGAGGTACCATTATACGCCAGTCAGGATGGCTGCTATCCAAAAGTCTACAAGCAATAAATGCTGGAGAGGGTGTGGAGAAAAGGGAACCCTCTTACACTGTTGGTGCGAATGCAAACTAGTACAGCCGCTATGGAGAACAGTGTGGAGATTCCTTAAAAAACTGGAAATAGAACTGCCATATGACCCAGCAATCCCACTTCTGGGCATACACACCAAGGAAACCAGATCTGAAAGAGACATGTGCACCCCAATGTTCGTCGCAGCACTGTTTATAATAGCCAGGACATGTTCATCGCAGCACTGTTTATAATAGCCAGGACATGGAAGCAACCTAGATGCCTATCAGCAGATGAATGGATAAGGAAGCTGTGGTACATATACACAATGGAATATTACTCAGCCATTAAAAATAATTCATTTGACTCAGTTCTATTGAGATGGATGAAGCTGGAGCCCATTATACAGAGTGAAGTAAGTCAGAAAGATAAAGACCAATACCATATGCTAACACATATATATGGAATTTAGAAAGGTGGTAATATAACCCTATATGCAAAACAGAAAAAGAGACACAGATGTACAGAACAGTCTTTTGGACTCTGCAGGAGAAGTCGAGGGTGGGATGTTCTGAGAGAACAGCATCAAAACATGTATATTATCTAGGGTGAAACAGATCACCAGTCCAGGTTGGATGCATGAGACAAGTGCTCAGGGCTGGTGCACTGGGAAGACCCAGAGGGATGGGGTGGGGAGGGAGGTGGGAGGGGGGGTCTGGATGTGGAATACATGTAAATCCATGGCTGATTCATGTCAGTGTGTGGCAAAACCCACTACAATATTTTAAAGTAATTAGCCTCCAACCAATAAAAATAAATGAAAAAAAAAAAAAAAAGCATACTGGAGTGGCATTATCAGAGAAATGCAAATCAAAACCACAATGAGGTACCATTTCACGCTGGTCAGGATGGCTGCTATCCAAAAGTCTACAAACAATAAATGCTGGAGAGGGTGCGGAGAAAAGGGAACCCTCTTACACTGTTTGTGGGAATGCAAACTAGTACAGCCACTATGGAGAACAGTGTGGAGACTCCTTAAAAAACTGGAAATAGAACTGCCATATGACGCAGCAATTCCACTGCTGGGCATACACGCCGAGGAAACCAGAATTGAAAGGGACACATGTACCCCAACGTTCATCACAGCACTGTTTATAATAGCCAGGTCATGGAAGCAACCTAGATGCCCATCAGCAGACAAATGGATAAGAAAGCTGTGGTACATAGACACAATGGAATATTACTCAGCCATTAAAAAGAATGCATTTGAATCAGTTCTAATGAGGTGGATGAAACTGGAGCCTATTATACAGAGTGAAGTAAGCCAGAAAGAAAAACATCAATATAGTATACTAACGCATATATATGGAATTTAGAAAGATAGTAACAATAACCCTATATGCGAGACAGCAAAAGAGGCACAGATGTATAGAACAGTCTTTTGGACTCTGTGGGAGAGGGTGAGGGTGGGATGATTTGGGAGAATGGCACTGAAACATGTATATTATCTTATGTGAAACGGATCGCCAGTCCAGGTTTGATGCATGAGACAGGGTGCTCAGGGCTGGTGCACTGGGATGACCCAGAAGGATGGGATGGAGAGGGAGGTGGGAGGGGGGTTCAGGATGGGGAACACATGTAAATCCATGGCTGATTCATGTCAATGTATGGCAAAAACCACTACAATATTGTAAAGTAATTAGCCTTCAATTAAAATGAACAAATATATATATATTAAAAAAAAAAGAATACTGGAGTGGGTTGCCATGCCCTCCTCCAGGGGATCTTCCCAACACAGGGATCAAACCAGTGTCTCCTGCATTGCAGGTGGATTTTTTACCCATTGAGACAACTGGGAAATACACATTACATTCATGCTGCTGCTGCTGCTGCTGCTGCTAAGTCACTTCAGTCGTGTCCGACTCCATGTGATCCCATAGACGGCAGTCCACCAGGCTCCCCTGTCCCTGGGATTCTCCAGGCAAGAACACTGGAGTGGGTTGCCAGTTCCTTCTCCAATGTGTGAAAGTGAAAAGTGAAAGTGAAGTTGCTCAGCCGTGTCCGACTCTTTGCGACTCCATGGATTGCAGCCTACCAGGCTCCTCCGTCCATGGGATTTTCCAGGCAAGAGTACTGGAGTGGGGTGCCATTGCCTTCTCCCATTACATTCCTAGTACTCATTTATTTTGTTTATCCCTTTTGACTTCCTTTATTCAGTTTCCCCTCCCCTCACTGCCCACTGCTGGTAACCATAAATCTGATCTCTTTATGAGCTGATTTTTTTTTGAAATATAATTGACCTACAACACTATGTTCGTTTCCATTATACAGTACAGTGGTTTTATATTTCTATATGTTTGAAAATAATCACCATGATAAGTCTAGTTATCATCTGTCACAATACAAAGATATGACATGGTTATTGACTATTCCCCACATTGCACATTTATTTTGCACCTGGAAGTTTGTACATCTTAATCTCCCTCACTTATTTCTGTCCTCTCCACTCTAGTCACTATTTGTTTGTTCTCTGAATCTCTAACTCACTTTCTGTTTTGTTAACTTTGTTCATTTGGCTTTTAGATTCCACATATAAGTGAAATCATATAGTATTTGTCTTTGTCTGACTTATTTCACGTAGCACAATATCCTCTACGCCCATCCATGTTGTTGGAAATGGCAAGATGTTCCTTTCTAAGGCTGAGTAATATACCATTGTGTATATACACATGTGTGTGTGTTTACATTTTCTTTATCTATTCATCAATTAATGAGGGCTTAGATTGCTTCCATGCCTTGGCTATTGTAAATAATTCTGCAATTAACATAGGGGTGTATATTTTTTTCTAATTAGTGTTTTTGTTTCCTTCAGATAAATGTTCAGAAATAGAATTGCTGGATCATACAGTAGTTCTATTTTAAATTTTCTGAGGAATCTCCATATTGTTTCCTATAGTGGCTACACTAATTTACATTCTCATCAAGAGTGTATGAGCATTTCCTTTTCCTCCACATCCTTGCCAACACTGGTTAATTGACTTTTTGATAACAGCCATTCTGACAAGTGTGAGGTGATAACTCATTGTAGTTTTGACTTGTATTTCGCTGATGATTAGTGATTTTGAGCATTTTCTCAGATGCCTATTAGCCATCTGTATGTCTTTTTTGAAAAAATGTCTATTCAGATCCTGTGTCCATTCTTTAATTGGGTTGCTTGCTTTCTTGATGTTGAATTATATGAGTTCTCTGTATATTTTGGATATGAACCCCTTATCAGTCGTATCATGTGCAAATATCTTCTCCCAGTCAGCAGGTGGATTTTTTCTTTTGTTGATAGTTTCCTTTGCTGTGCAAAACCTTTTTAATTTGATGTAGTCCCATTTGTTTATTTTTGTTTTGTTTCCCTTGCCTGAGGAGATATATACAAAAACTATTGCTAAGATTGATTTCAGAGTGCATATTGCCTATGTTTTTTTCATCAAAAGCTTTATGATTTCAGTATTTAATCCATTTTGAGTTTATTTTTTATATGGTTTAAGAAAGTGGCCAGTTTCATTCCTTTGCATGTAGCTGTCCAGTTTTCCCAATATTTATCAGAGATGGTCTGTTCCCCATTGTATATTCTTGGCTCCATGACAGGAGAGTGTCCTCTACTGGTGTCTGCCAGCTCTTGTGTACTCAAGCACATCTTTCAGTGCAATAGATATTCCATAGTTATGTGATACATATGGGGGTCCTGTGGGTTCTGCTACTCCTTTGCATGTAAGTTATATTCCTGATAAATCCTATAATGGCTACAATATGTGTTGTTAGTGCTGCAGCAACTTGCAACTAGAGACTTGCATGACAATCATTAAAGAATTGTGAGACACCATTGAAGAGAAAGGCAATTCTAGGAAGTGATTTGAAAAAATCTGGGCTGACTTGAGAAGAAAAGACAAGGAGGATCAGCATCAAATATCCCAGGAATTGCTGTGTAAATTTCAGGATGACAGAGGTTTTGTAGATAAGAAGAAGTAACTGTCTGTATCCTAAAGAAACATGCTAGTGAAATTTATGGACTATGGCTCTAAGGAAAGGCAAAGCAAAGATGAACCAGGGGATCCAGTCAAGGGTAGTAACAGAGCTTGGTTTTGATGGGAATATGTCTCCTGAGTGGGACTATGCAATTTAAGGAGATAAAAGTGGACAATATTTCTCTGAACAGGGTATGCATTTGGAAGAACGATAATTTATGTTCCATATATCTCACTAAGGGAGATCTCACAGGAAGAACCTAGAAGAGTATATTAAAAAAAATTCTAAGTCAAAATGCAAATAAAAAGTAAAAGGAAGGATCTAGCACATAGAAAAGCAAAGGAGGAAAAACTTAAGGAGGAAATTGAGCTGTTATAAACTTAGCTGAACCTTTCAGAAGAAATTAGAGAGGGAGATGGAACACTTGGAGCATATTCCATTACTGCAGAAAAACATTCAAAGCCTGTAATCTTCAAAATCTTAGGTAAAAGTAGTACCATAGTTAATACCATCATGGGAAATTTCTTCTATTTGAATTTTCATTTATCCTCTTCTGGCTTTTGTGCTACTGTCATTCATTTCACTTCTACATATGTCATCCATCCCATTTTACATTGTTATTATTTCATTTTAACCACCAAATATCTTTTAAAGAGTTTCAATAATAAGAAAATAAAAATTCTTAAAAAAAAATTCTTGAGTATTTATCCATGTAGTTACCTTTCGGGTACTCCTCATTCCTTTGTAAAGACCCATATTTCCATCTGGTATCATTTCCCCTTCTGCCTGAAGGAAATTCTTTAACATTTCTTATAGTGTCAGTTCTGAGTTGATTTTGATTGATGGATTTTTCCCTCAGTGTAGGTTGAATTTTCTTGCTTCTTTGCACACCTGGTAATATTTGATTGCATGCCAGACATTGTGAATTTTACCTTGTTGGGTGCTGTATATTTTTGTATTCCTATAAATATTCTTGAACTTTGTTCTGGGACACTGTTAAGTTACTTGGGAACAGTTTCATCCTTTTGGGTCTTGCTTTTATGATTTGTTGGGCAGGTTCACAGCAGTGTTTAGTCTAGAGCTAATTCTTTTCCACTGTAGAGGCAAGACCCTTTTGAGTACTCAATGACCTGTGAATTATGAAGTTTTCCAGTCTAACTGGGTGGGAACAGGCACCATCCAGGCCCTGTGTGAGCACCAAGCATTGTTACTTCTAATCCTTTCAAGTGGTTCTTTCCTTGACCTCAGTTATTTTCAAATATGCATGTGCTGATAGGAATACCTCTGAATACATGGGTGAGATCCTCTGAAGATCTCCATGGTTCTCTCTGCCTCTCCAGCTCTGCCATCTCCAGTATTCTGCTCTGCCATCTTGGTCTCCCAGGACTCTAAGCTCCATTTCCTTAATTAAGGGAGCCTGTCAGGCTCTGGCTGTGTTCCTCCTTCTTGCACCATCTGGAATCTTTCTCAGGGTGTTGAGTTAGGGCTATCATGTGGCTAACTTCACTTGTTTCCCATATCTCAGGGATCTCTGAGATCTGATACTATGTGTGCTGAAAACAATGATTTTACATATTTTGTGTGGCCTTTTAGTTTTCTCAAGGAGGAGGGTAAATCTGAATCCTTTTACTCCATCTTGATCAGAGGTTGAATTCCCAAGGTTTTAAGCCTTGAGTTAACTCATAAACCATATATTTATTAAGTATCTACTATCCTGCCCCACGTTGAGTAACTTATATTTGGGAAGAGGAGACAGAATGTTAATAAGACAAATGAGTAAAATATACAGTGAGTCAGACTGTCATCAGTGCTCAGCAGAAGCAAATAAGGCGGGGAACGTGGTTGCATTTTCAACAGGGTGATCAGGGAAAGACTCACTGAGCAAGTGATACTTGAGCAAAGATCTGAAGGAATTGAGAAAGCAAGCCATAAAGATAACTGACAGAAGAATGACTCAGGCGGAAGGAATAGCAAGTGCAAAGACCCTGAGGTAAGGCCTTGGGGGTCTGAGGAACAGCAATGTGTCCTATGTTCATGGAGAGAAGTGAGCAAAGAAAGGAGCAGTAGGAAATGAAGGTAGAGAAATAACAGGGAAGCAGATCATGCAGGCCTTGAAGTGGACAGATGGCTTTGCCTTTCTTTGTCATTTACTCTGAGGGTGATGGAAAGCCATTTGAGCAGAGGAGTGAATTGTGTCACTTAAGTTTTAGCAAGATAACTTTGGCCACTATCTGGAAATAAACTCTAGGGGCAAGAGAGAAGGCATATAGAGCAGCTAATAGGCTATGGCAGTAATGCAGGAAATAAATGGGGGTGCCTTCTGCTAGAGAAAGAGCTGTAGAGGTAGTAAGATGAGGTGGTAAGGTGAGGATACCTTTTGAAGGTAGAGTCAATAAGGTTTGCTGATGAACCTGCTTTGTTTTTAAGATTGTAAAAGAAACATAGGATTCAAGGATAACTTCAAGGTTCCAAGAGCCTAAACAGTTATAAGAATGGAGTTGCTATTATTGCGATAGCAATAGATTGCTATTATTGAGAGAAGAATAGGAAAAGGAGTTTTTAGGGCAGTAGATAAGGAGTTCTGACATCTTGAGTTAGAGTTGTCAACTATACATCCAAGTGGAGAGATCTAGTAAGTGGTTGGATATATGAGTGTGGAGTTCCCAGTTGAAGTTATAAATGTAAGAGTTCTCAGCATGAGTGGAGCACTTATTAAAGAGAAGAGGTCCCAAGACTGAGCCCTGTGATACTCCAATGTTTAGGGGTCAGGAAGATAAGGTGAAGATAGCAAAGATGTTTGAGACAGAACAGCCAGAGAGGGAGAATATGGTGTCCTGAAAATCAAGTGAAGAGAGAGTTCAACAGGAAAAAAAAAATAAATTATGTCAAATGCTGCCAACAAGATAAATAACATGAGAACCAGGAATCAATCATTGGATTTGGCAATAAGGAAGTCATAGATGGATTTGATAAGGACAGTTTTGGTGGAGGAACACAGGCAAAAGAGTAATTAGAGTGGGTTCATGAGTGAATAGGAGGAGAGGAATTGGAGACACAGAATGTAGATAACTCTTGCAAGTAGCTTTTCTGTAAACAGGACAGAGAAAGACAGAGGGAGAGAGAGAGAGTACATAGAGGGAGGAAGTGGAGAGAGGATTTTGAGGGGTTTTGTTGTGCTTTGTTTTTAGGATAGGATAACTGTTTGAGTATGGGAAAACTCAGTAAAGAAAAAAATGATGACATAGGAGCATGAAAATTTGTTGGAATTATGTCCCTAAATCACAGACAGGGCATTGGCTCTGGTTTAGAAAGAGAGCCTTTGCTAGGAGCAGGGGCAGTGCATCCAAAGTAATAGGAAAGAAGCCTCTTAGAGTACAATGGGCACAGATGCCAGTAGGGGGGTAAATCTAGTGATATGAGCTTATAAAAAAATCTCTTACGAGTGCTTCTATTTCCTCAGTAAAATAACAACCAAGACCATCAGCTGAGAGTAAGAGTGGGAAAGAAGATGTTGGAGTTTGAGGAAAGAGGAACTGGTGTGAAAAAGCTGTCTAGGAGAAAGGGATAATGAATGTACTAGGGAAATGTATTCTTTTTTTTTTTTAATTTTTCAGTGGGTTTTGTCATACATTGATATGAATCAGCCATAGAGTTACACGTATTCCCCATCCCGGTCCCCCATCCCACCTCCCTCTCCACCCGATTCCTCTGGGTCTTCCCAGCCCACCAGGCCCGAGCACTTGACTCATGCATCCCACCTGGGCTGGTGGTCTGTTTCACCACAGATAATATACATGCTGTTCTTTCGAAACATCCCACCCTCACCTTCTCCCACAGAGTTCAAAAGTCTGTTCTGTACTTCTGCGTCTCTTTTTCTGACTTGCATATAGGGCCATCGTTACCATCTTTCCAAATTCCATATATATGTGTTAGTATGCTGTAATGTTCTTTATCTTTCTGCCTTACTTCACTCTGTATAATGGGCTCCAGTTTCATCCATCTCATTAGAACTGATTCAAATGAATTCTTTTTAACGGCTGAGTAATATTCCATGGTGTATATGTACCACAGCTTCCTTATCCATTCATCTGCTGATGGGCATCTAGGTTGCTTCCATGTCCTGGCTATTATAAACAGTGCTGCGGTGAACATTGGGGTGCACGTGTCTCTTTCAGATCTGGTTTCCTCGGTGTGTATGCCCAGGAGTGGGATTGCTGGGTCATATAGCAGTTCTATTTCCAGTTTTTTAAGAAATCTCCACACTGTTCTCCATAGTGGCTGTACTAGTTTGCATTCTCACCAACAGTGTAAGAGGGCTCCCTTTTCTCCACACCCTCTCCAGCATTTATTGCTTGTAGACTTTTGGATAGCAGCCATCCTGACTGGCGTGTAATGGGGAAATGTATTCTAATTGTCAGCAGTAGTTAGGGCTTGCTTTAAGGTTCATTACCATGAACAGAACTTGAGATAACTCCCCAGGGTTGTGTATTTCTTCAGCCATGTTCACCCAGGTTTCAGGCTCCATATTAATATAAATAATGTACAATTCTTAATCTTTTCCAGAAGCAAAAACATCAACATCACCCACCATTCATCTCTGTAAGACATTCCCAGTAAGAAGTGGTATTGGGACAGCGGCTTCATGAGTCAGAGAATCAGAATAAGTCACTGATCTCCTTTCCAGAGGAGGGAGCTGTATCCCTGGTTGGCCATATGCAGTGGTTAAGGTGACAAAACACTAGGAAAGTTGGGTGAACACGATCTCCCACCCTTCAGGGCTCCACAGGAGGAGATTCCTTAACTACTCCTGGCCTCTTTCCTCATTTCTTGCCCAATGATCCGTGTCAGAGAAGGGATATAATTAATTGGCGAGCATGGATGAATAACCTGGGAATCTCTGCCTTGGCATCCTCCTCTCTTCTCCTTTGGGATCTGCCTGCCTGCACAGGAAGGCCCTTTCTGATATTGCTCCACTTTCCCATAGGAAAGTGAGGGACCGTCTCAATTAAAAGCAAGGAAGGTAGTCTTGGTGAGGTCCTCAAACCTAAGTTAGGTTCTCTCATCAACATAGGAGAAGTAAAGTCAACTGTTTTGATGGTCATTTGCCTGACCTTTGCTCTCTCTCCCCCTCCACCTTGATTCTAACCTCAGATAGAAAGCATACGGGTATTTATTAGTTATCTCAAATCCCAAGAGAGAGACTTACATTGTTCAAAACAAAACTGATTATTTAATGTGACGGGCAGTAGAACCATATACTGTAAAACTATACAACTATATGGGACTTCCCTGGTGGCGCAGTGCTAAAGAATCTGCCTGCCAATGCAGGAGCTTCAGGAGACGTGGTTTCAATCCCTGGGTTGGGAAAATTCCCTTGAGGAGGAAATGGCAACCCATTCCAGTATTCTTGCCTGGAAAATTCCATGGACAGAGGAGTCTGGTGGGTTACAGTCCATGGGACATGACTGAGCATGCATGCACACGTGATACAACTATATGATGAAGTAGAAAATTACAACCCTGCCTGAAAATGAGCAGCAAGTGCTCATTCAGAAATATATACTGAATGGATTTTGTGGATTTTGTAGATTAGAGAGGTAGGGACAACAGTCCAACTAGGCCAAGATTTACTACAAGCCTCATTCTAGCTATGAAAACAAAATTGGGGGGCAAATTTTTATTTCATTACTAAAAATTTTGTTGCAAATAAAGATTGTAAAGCATTTCCCCACAACTCCACTTTAGAAAACAGGTTGGAGTCTAATAAACAGTGAATTAGTTACACCCTCACAAAGGGCCCTCATAATAATAACGATGCTGATCTGATGCTAATGATAGTCCTAATGTAACCTAACATACTGAGTGTTTGCTTTATGCTATGCACTGTTTTCAGTCATTCATATGGATTATTTCATTTAATTCCCATAGCAACTATATGAGGCAGGTACTATTATCATTTCTATGTTAGAGGTGAAGGGAACAAGGCAAAGTTAATTATTAATAACTTGGCTAAGATCAGACAGCTTAGAAGATCTGATTCTAGAACTGCCTTCTTAACCATTAAATTATACTACCCCATAGCCCGAAATTAAGCAGAATATATGCATCCTATTTATAGCAAAAGCACCAAAGCACATACCATGGGGAATTACTAAAATCCATAGAAAAAAGCCCTGTTTTTTTTTAAGGCAACCATAATCTACTCTAAGCAACAAGAATGTACATTCCATGGGTAATGAGACTATGTGAGCATATTTGCTGACGCTCACTTTCTACTTCCTGGTTGGATCAGTCCAGAAATCGAAATTCTTGAAATGGATTTAAGGGAGACTTCGCTCACCTTCAGTCAATAAAGCGAATCCTAATCTCCCAAATCTATATATGCCAGTGACTGAAAGACTATGGTTTGATCACCTAAAAGGAGGATATATTATACTGTATCTGAGAAAGCATATTTAGTGAGATAGGAATCCTGCTAATGCTTCGGGTTCCACGACCAGATGCTCCTAAAAGACAATCTCCTTGTGACCTGGAACATGTACTTCCCTCTTCACTTTCCACCAAGAATGGAAGCAGCCTTACTCTAAGCGTCTAGACATTGCACAGGGAGGTGGCATCACCATGTTTGTTCCAAACATTCCATTGACAGTAATTAATGGCCAGAGAAGGGACAACAGAAGGAAGGGAGATGAGGAGGAAACTAGTAATTGCTGCATTCTGGTACTGTGCTGGGTTTCCCTGGTGGTTCAGTGGTAAAGAACCCGCCTGCCAATGCAGGAGACACAGGAGACACAGGTTCGATCCCTGGGGTCGGGAAGATCCCCTGGAGAAGGGAATGGCAACCCACTTCAGTATTCTTGCCCAGAGAATCCCATGGACTGAGGAGCCTGGTGGGCTACAGTCCAAAGGGGTCGCAAAAGAGTCAGACACAACTGAGTGACTGACAACAACAACAAGAAGCCCTGTGGTAGGTGTTTTCTTTCATGCTCTTTCATTTGCCAAAATAACGTTTGCTCTCTAATTTACAAATAAGGAAACTGAGGCTGAGATGTTAATTGATTCGCTCAGGGTTGCACAGCCACCAAGTAGCAGAAATATGAATGAAATCTGCTTTTATCTGTTTCAAAGCTCACATGTTCTCAAGACTGTCTCTTTGAAGGAGCTGTGACCTCAGTAGGTCCACTTTTTTAATTTTAAAAATGCAAAAGTTGAGGCCCAGAGCACGAATTACCTTGCCCAAGGCCACCAGTTTCCCTAATTTTCCTGTAGGTATGCTGCAAGGAAGCAGAGTGAGGGGGACGCCACCAATCCCAGCAGGGCCTTGGGCAGGAGGAAAGCTTGCTGTACCCTTCAGAGGGCGCATGTCACCCTCCTCAGCCACTGGGGAAGAGTGGAAATGACGGCAGAGCCTGGACAACCTTTGGAAATAGGTATTCACAGCATCGTGATGAATATTTTCCATCTGTGACACATAAGCCAGTCTTATTTTCCCATTTTCTGAGGAGAAAAAGACACTGTGTGACTTGAACCAAATTTTAACTAGAGAGTCCTACTGAAACTGAATTCCAAGCTGTGGGCAGCCCTGAAAGACTGGGGCAGTGAACATCTAAGCGTCTTCACTCCCAGCCTGGGAGAAATAGGAGTGGAAGTGGGGGAGTGCCCCTTCTCACTGACTCCATTAAGTCAAGTTGTTTCTTGAAAATGCTTGGTGTGGGCCTTACCAAACTATTCCTTAGAAGAGTGGAACTTTCTAGAAATGGATGTAGGATAAAAATTTTGTGGATTTATTTCTGTGTCTCTTTTTCTGTTTTGCATATAGGGTTATCGCCACCATCTATCTAAATTCCGTATATATGTGTTAGTATACTGTAATGTTCTTTATCTTTCTGACTTACTTCACTCTGTATAATGGGCTCCAGTTTCATCCATCTCATTAGAACTGATTCAAATGAATTCTTTTTAATGGCTGAGTAATATTCCATGGTGTTGAGGGTGGGATGTTATGAAAGAACAGCATGTATATTATCTATGGTGAAACGGACCACCAGCCCAGGTGGGATACATGAGTCAGGTGCTCGGGCCTGGTGCACTGGGAGGACCCTGAGGAGTCGGGTGGAGAGGGAGGTGGGAGGGGGGATCGGGATGGGGAATACATGTAACTATATGGCTGATTCATGTCAATGTATGACAAAACCCACTGAAATGTTGTAAAGTGATTGGCCTCCAACTAATAAAATAATATTTAAATTAAAAAAAATTTTGTGGATTTAGGCCATGAGATTTTTAGGCTCCTTTTGGGAACCAGACTAGGTCCTAGTGTTGATCAGTATCCTTGGCTCCTTATAGAAAATCCTAAATTCAATAGTTATTTGGGGACCAGGCAGAGACCATGGTCCCTATTACCTTTTTTTAAAAACTTTTAATTTTTTTATTTTCACTTTTTGGCCACGCTGCATGGCATGCTGAGTCTTATTTCCTTGACCAGATAGCAAACCCATGCAGAGGAAGCACTAAATCCTAACCCCTGGACTGCCAGGGAAAATCACCCCTCCCATTACATTTAATGTGAAGAGCACATATGGACTTCACAGTCAGCCGGTGACTTGAAATACATTTATTGAGTGCCCCCTCGGTGTCAGGATCTGTGCTAGCAGGTTAGGGTTATATGACAGCGAATATCACAGACATACCCCTATTCTTGTGAAACTTCCTGGATAGCAAGTTCATCACCTGTAAGACAACTAAGAAGACCCCCGTTTCAGAGGATGATGGAGATAGGATGACTGAACTCAGTGGAGACCAGATCAGAGAGAAACATGCTGTGTAGAGAAACAGAGGTCACATCTTGATTCACTGGATCAAGTTGGAAGGACTGGGGGGAAAGCAGCGAGCTAGGGGTAGTTCAGAAAGGCCTTCAGAGATGAAGTGGCTTTGTAGGTGACTCTGGCAGGCTAAGAGAGACCCGTGAAGAGATGCTAGCAGAAGCCTGGGAATGACACAACTGAGGGGTTGAGTTTAGCAGCCTGCCCAGTGAGCAGTCAGACTGAAACTCAAAGATTACGGCTGGGGCTGAAAGGATGAAAGGAAGCAAAGTCCCATAAATGAGGAGTAAGGAACAGCCCATCATTATGGGTGAGAGGGGCAGAGCGAGTAACACAGAGAATCTATGGTCTGAACCTAATCAGTGCGACCTGAGCTACACTGAGAGGATTCAGAAGACCCACTTGTCACGTTTAAATGGATTTCCTCTGTTAGACCTTCCCTTTGGCCCAAAGTAGCAAAGAAGATTGTCTTCCCTGTAGCCTCGAGATATACACACAGGCTTGTACTGGAGAGAAAAACAAAGAGGCCAAAGTCCAAAGCGATGTGATCTCTCATGGAGCAACTTCTGTGACCTCAGATTGTGGCAAGAGAAGGATATCAGCAGGGTGCCTGAGGTGTAGGCAATCCAGGTACGTCTATATCAGGGAGGCAGGTCTTGGCTGTCAGGTCATCTCAATACTACTGATATTGGGCATTCTATGACTACTTGCCCCAACACTGATTTTGAACATAGACTACTACAATTGGGGGGACCATTATAAACCATCCACAACAGTGGTTCTTAACTTAATGCTTCTTTCTAATAAGAAAAACAATTTACTCCTCCCGTTATCCTGAAGTAGAAAACATAGGTGATTCAACCCATCTACATATGTGTTTAAAAAATAAAAAATAACATCCTGTGATAAAAAGAGGGAAAAAGGGGGAAATTATTTATTCTAAAACAATATTTATTTCTATATGTAAAGACTTGGGTAGAAATATGTAAGAAAACAAACCTGTCCCAGCAAACTTTCTTTTTTTTTTTCCTAGCAAACTTTCAAAACCTCTTCTAGAGGGCTGTACAAGCCCTGCTGAGAACCTCTGCTCTGCGCTGGCTTCAGTTCCCACATGGGCAAAGCCAATCCCAGAGAAAGGAAGTATCCAATCATGCCGCCTTTCTTCTGTGGGTCACAGCAGCCTTGCAATGAACTCTGCTTCGAGTTTCCAATCAGAAATGATCTGGAACTCCAAGGATAGTACCAGGAAGTGCATGTTCTTTTTGGTAACTCTTGTGACCTTATAGCTCAGTGATTAAAAGCATGGGGTTTGAAGTTAAAATCTTTGCATTTAGGCTGCCACTCAACAGTAACATGACCCTGTGCCAGATACCCTATCTGACTCTGTTTTCTCCTGTGTAAGTTGGAGATGAGCTAGTAACTACTGCATGGGATTATTATAAAGTAT